>NW_004955429.1:5372724-5422614 GCF_000276665.1 Chinchilla lanigera | reverse complement strand
TATTATTTGTCTATTTGTTTTCCTGAGAAACTATCTTGTAGATAACAATATGTAAAACAACAACCATTGATAATTTCCTACCATTTTGTCTGTAATTTGGTAAGCCCCCCTATTACTATGTTATCCTTCTTTTACTCTTTAAAATAAAAAGAAAACAAGTAATGAAATTGAGTTAGCAATTAAAAAGCCCTACCAAATGAGAGAAGCCAAAGACCTTATAGATTCAGTGCTTTATTCTTCAAGACATTCAAGGAGGTTATAACATGAGTGCTCCTCCAACTCTAATGAAATTGAAAGGGAAGGAGTAACTACAAAACTCACCCCTAGAAACCAGCATCACTCTGATTCCAAAATCATACAAACACACAACTAAAATAGAAAACTATAGGTCAATCTCTGTAGTGAACATAGACACAAAAATCTGCAATAAGGTACTGGTAAATAGATTACCACAAATCATCAAAAGGTTCATATATCATGACCAAGTAGGTTTTATCACAGAGATACAAGGATGGTTCAACATACACGATCAATAAATGTAATATGTCACATAAATAGAAGCAAGGACAAAAGTCATATGATCATATAAATAGATGCAGGATTTTTTTTTTAAAAATCCAGCCTTGCTTCATGATAACAACCCTTAAAAAACAGTTATAGAAGGACCTTACCTCAATCTGATAAAAGTCATTTATGACAAACCAATTGCCAACATCATATTGAATAAGGAATAATTGAAAGTTTTCTCTCTAAAATCAGGAACAAGAAAAGAATATCCACTATCACCACTCCTGTTCAATATAATACTTGAAACATTAGCCAGAGCAATCAAGCAAGGCAAAGAATCAAAAGGAGGTATGTATAGGAAAGGAAAAAAATCAAATCATTATTTGCAGATGACATTATCCTCTACATTTAAGACCCAAAAAATTCCACTTAAAGGACTTCTAGAATTAGTAACCAAATTCAGCAACATAACAGGATATAAAATCAACACGCAAAAATCAATAGTGTACACCAATAATTACCTCACTGAGAAAGAAATTAGGAAAAATACCATTCATAATAGGATCAAAAAGAATTAAATACCTAGGAATTAATCTAATCAACGAAGAGAAAGAAAGACCTCTAGAATGAAAATTATAGAACTCTGAAAAAGGAGATTGAAGAGATATAAGAAAATGGAACGATATCCCCTAATCCTGGATAGGCAGAGCAAATATTGTTAAAATGGCTATGCTCCACAAACTGACATTCAGATTTAATGCAATACCAATCAAAATACAAAAACATTCCTCAAAGAACTAGAAAAAGCCCTCCTAAATTCACATGGAACCAGAAGAGAGCTAGAATAGCAAAAGCAATCTCGGGTAATGAGAACAAAGCAGGGAGGATTGCAATCACGGGTTTTAAGTTACAATACAAAGTTATAATGACAAAACAGCATGATACTGGCACAAAAAGAGACATGAATGTCAGTGGAACCAAATAGAGGATGTAGAAACAACCTCAGACACATTCAGTCACCTGATCATTGACAAAGGGACCAAAAGAATATGCCGGAACAAATGGTGTCGGGAAAACTGGCTTTATACACATGCAGAAGATTGAAATTAGATCTATATCACACACCATGTACTAAACTAAAATCAAAATGTATCAAAGATCTAAATATTAAAACAGAGATACTTAACTTGGTGGAAGAAAAAATAGGTAAAACTATGGAAGACATGAGCATATGCAAGGACTTTCTGAACAGAACCCTAATTGCACAAGAAATATCAAGAATCAGTAAATGGGATTAAACCAAATTTAAAAGCTTCTGCACAGAGAAGCACCTTTTAGTTATGTTTACTGATAAGGAATTTATTGTCCATACCTATGAGTTCAAGCCTTCTTGACCCAACCTCACTACAAATGGATCTCTCATTGTATGCCACTCCTTACTCCTGGTTAGACACCAATTTCATGCTTTTTACTATGTTCTTTATCCTGTATTTTACCCAGTGTTGTTATATAATCCTCTTTTTTACTATCAGGCACTTTCTTTTACCTCTTTCTTCAGCAAACTCAGATTGTTCAGTGTCTTAGAAACAGACTTTTCAGTAGGGTCTAGTCTAGTTTGCTGTCTGCTGCAAACTTGCATAATTAAAATGTAGCATCTCCCATTTGTAAGTTCTGGTGAGCTTTCACCTGCAAGGGCCTGTGGATCCAAGTAGATAACTACTTGGAAAAACAGCAGTGATTCATTAGTGACCTTGCAACAAAGCACCACCTAGAATTTTGCAGGTAATGAATGCTATAGAAGTTATATTGTCTAATTAATTATACTTTAATTTTCAAATTCCCATTGTTTATATGACAATAGATAGTAATCAGTATATGTTCTTACACAACCTGCTGAGCCCCACTTTTGGAAGCAAATGATTCCTTTGCCTGGGAAGATATTTAGGTTGAAAATAGAAAACAATTCGGGAAAAAGAATTTGAGGTAATAACAAATATTCATTACACAGAAACTCAACTGGGCAATTTATTTTCCAACTAAGCCTGTGCATTGCCATTAACCTCATTGCACTGCTTCATGAGAGGATATTGTGAAGAAATAATAGAGAGTTACTATTTTTGTGTGTTTATTGGGTGCCAATCACATTGACAGACTGAATAGTCTCCAGGCTCTGAGGGATTATGTAACTTGCATAAGATCACACAAGCAATAACTGTCAAAATTTGTTGAAAACAGAAGTCTCTTAAATATGACACTGCATTGCTCTCTTCCCAGAGAGTCCTAAGAAAAATCATCACTTTTGCAATTCTTACATTGAAAACATTTCCGATAGCTATTATTGGTAGCAAGAGCTCTCAAGCCAAAAACTTGTAGTGTAAGAGTTAAACTTCAGGCATTCACAGATAATGAGACAACACCCTTTATGATGAACTATTAGTGACAGTGCCAGGAGCGCATTAAAACCAGTGTTCACCAGTGAGGTCCACATGATTAAAGAATGCAAATTGAAAGTGCAGAAGCAAGAGTAGAAAATTAGGTAGGTGCAGTGAGGATGTGATTCTGTTCATGCTATTCTTGACTAAGGTCTTTATCAAGAGGAAACAGATGGGTGGATGACCCCAAACCTAAGCTGGACTTTTACTGTATATTAATTGCAATTTGCTGTCTATACTTTTGCAAAATAATTACCTTCAGTTAGTCTCAACCAAGTTCATTTGTTTGAATATACTTTTAGATTCTCTGCAGTTCATATGAAGGGCAGCTTCTGAACCACACAGACATGGCCAGTATTTGCCATTCCAGATGTTACAAGGCAAGAATAATGTTTACAAACCAGCTTCCAAGGAAGGGTACCATTTTCCAGAACCAAGTGCCTCCTTTAAGTAGACATAGTAGACTTTATGTTCTTAGCATTAGTATGCAACAAGAGCATAGCAAGACATGTGATTCATACGACTTTGTGTGACTACTGCAAAGACGATACCAACTATGTAACTTCTACCATTGTAAAACCAGTGTTTAACTACGCCTGTGTTACATGATTATATTCTCTCTCCAAAAAAAGAAAAAAACGGAATGCAATAGATCCCCATGGGCAGCATGCAGCAAGTTAAAAAAAAATTTCCTTTTTTTTTTTTTAGTTTTTGTCTTTTTTTTTTGTATGTGTGTGTACTGGGAATCGAACTCAGAACCTCACACTTGCCATGTAGGCACTGTGCCACTGAGCTATACCCCTAGTCCCTGAGCATTTCCGTTTTGTTTTCTTCCTTTATATGGTCATTAAAAAGGCAAATATTTAGACTGAGAAGGTGCTGATGGTGAGTCCTCTGAAATTTGCCCAGTTTGTTTTCTTCTATGTAGTCATGTGTTGTGTTGGGTAACAACTCATGTCTGAGGCTCTCTGAAAAGAATTTCAGGGATCATGTAGTTTATGGCCTGTCTGGAAGCAAGACCAGCAGGAATTCCACTTCCCACAGGTTGGCAATGCATATACTTAAAATTAGACCAAGGAGATATTTTCTGCTCTTGTCTTTCTACAATTATTCCCCTTTCTACAGATTCTATAACTGTAATACTTCAAGCATCCATTCTGCTATTTAAAAACCATAACATTTTCTGTGTCATGATCCTTAAAAAGATTGTTAGCTTTGTTGTCTTTTTCTGTAGGGCTCCCATTAAAGTATGCCCATGAGAGGAACAAAAATTAAAAGCTGTTTTGAGAAATGAAAAGATTTTTTTTTTCATGTGGGAGAAAAATTGAAAGTATGAGGTTGCTTTCTCTGTTACTCTTCAGAAGGCACAAATAGCTTTCTTAACCTTTCTTCTTCTTTTTGAATAATTGAGTCATTTTTAAAAAATTTAAAATAACCTCAAGTTTAGAAAAAAAGGACCACGCACAAGTTCCAGATAGAAGAGAGACCGGAACCTTATATTAGTGTAGGTTTGCGTAGAGGTTGGAGTGAGCGGGTCTCTGTTTTAGAGTTACCATGTTTCTATTTGTTGTTTTTGTGTTTCAAAACCCACCCAGGAAGGGCAAAGCAGACTATGACCGAGCTGCAAGTGATGCAGAGAACAGCAGCCTTTTGTGGAGAAAACGCCTTCTGCTTTTCGCAAAACTGTTGATGATGCTGTGGTGAACACCCAGTCAGTCTTCTTCCGCTCCCTCTTCTTTTTCCGGAGGGAGGGGATTTTGCTGAGTGTCTGAACTTACCTGCCTCCCTGCAAAGGAGCCGAAAAATGCCAGACACTCGTCTGTCCCCACCACACGTGGCAAAGGATTGACCTAGTCCTGGCCTCCTGGGACAAGTGAGGGACCGGACAGTGGTGCGACAGAGCCCGGAGCAAATTTCTGTGCAGAGGTGGGTGACGGGAGTCCCTCGCTTCCGTCTGGGTGCTCCCCAGTGCGCTTGCGCCCCACTCTTGTTTATTGGTAGATGTTTGCCACATCTAACAGTTTCAAAATTGGCACATTCCATATCACATCTTAATCATTTCTATTTCCTCTTCCCTTTCTAGCCCTTCTTTTTTTAAAAATTTAATTAAGTTTGTTGGTACATCTTAGGAATACATAATGATCACATTCATCATAGGGAATTTGTACCTGTACGTGATATAATTTGATTCTTTTCCCCCGATTCTTCTACCTGCCCTTCAAGCCCTCTTGCCTTTCCTATTACACAAGCTTTGTTTCCAATTTTTCCTTCTTCCCTTCTTTCCTTTTCCATTCTCAGGTCTCCTCCCCATCTTCCTGAAATCTATCTCCATGTTTTCCATGGTGCCCCTTTTACTTTACTCTTTAAATTATTTATATTTTAGGTTTTTCATGTAAGAGAAACCCTGTGATATTTAACTTCTGTGTCTGATTTATTAGTTAGCATTATGGTCTGAAGGTGAAGCCATTGTTGTACAAATGAGTTGAATTTTTTTCTTCTTTATGGCTGAGTAGTACTCCATTGTGCATACTCCATTGTGCACATCTTCTTTACCCATTCATCGTTTGATGGGTATATAGGCTGCTTTCAAAATTTAGCTGTTACATATTGTGCTTGTATATACATCAGTATGCAGGTATCACTATATCTTTTTTAAAACATGATGTCTTTAATTTTTTTGGGAAGATACCCAGGAGAGGTATACCTGGGCTGAATGGAATTTCTGTTGTTAGTTTCTTGAAAATTATCCATACTGATTTTCATAGTGGCTGTACTAGTGTACATTTCCACCTGCAATGTAGAAGTGTTTCCTTTTTTCCACAACATTGCCAGCATCTATTGATTTTGAGTTTTTGATGATGGCCATTTTTCGGAAGATGGAATTTCATTGTTGTTTGGATTTGCATTTCTTCACTTTTTCATGTATTTATTGCTTGTTTTCTGCTTAAGCCATTCAGAGTAGGCTTCTATTGGTGACAACTTCAGATCCTGACACATACCACCTCTTTCTGAGATTTGGACTGGGGGGATTTAGATGTGCAGCAGAGCTCCTGTCACATAGCACTGGAATGTTTGCGTGTGGAAGAGGCTGGCTGAGTCCAATTGCCCTGTTTGACTCAACTTCTTTCAAGATCTCATCCCAATGAAACACCAAAGGAGAATGACACAATCACCAACATATTGTTCCAGAGAGCGGAGTCAAGGAGGCATAAATACTAGGAGCAATTTATGTGGTCCATGCCGGTAATCTCTGCACTCTGGGAGGCTGATGCAAGGGGATCACAAATCTGAGCCCAGCCTGGAAAGTTAGTGATTTAGGGAGACACCAATCTAAAAATAATGGATGGATGGATGGGAGCTGGGAATGTAGCTCAGTATGAAAGCCCCGTGTTCAGTCCCCTGGGGTAGGGAGAGAGAGAGAGAGACAGAGAGAGAGAGAAAGAGAGAGATTGAGAGGTTGAGATTTTCATTCAGGTCACCTCACTCTTGCCAGTTATCTCTATGCTTTGAGTTTATCTCTCTGCTTCAAGCGTTGGTTGAATTCCTGTTCTTTCATGGGGAGCAGCTCTGGAAATGGCATCAGATGTCTTGAGGCACAGGACCAGATTTATATTTCTAAGCCTGGACACAGCTGTGAGTAGCCAACAGGTACCTCCTCCTGCTCCTTCTGAGTGGCCCACTGATCCATTTATGGGTGTTGAAAGGTACTAACTAAGCACTAAGGATAGCTGCTGCCTGCTAAGGCATTCTGAGGTGCAGCCTCTGAAAATGAGAACATAATTCATCAAGCAGTGTGTGTGCAACGATTCGGAAAGATCCATATGTGCTTTTGTTTCAGCCACTCTAATGGGAATGTGTCAACTTCAGTTATAATCTTCTTTGACCAGGTTCATTCTTGACTGAACCAAAGTGGCTGCTTTCCAGGGGGGCGTGGTCATTCTATGGGGTGTGCTCACTTTGCATGGGCACATTTACTCATCAAAAAGGGTCTCTGGGTTAGGACTGAGCCATTTCAATGGTCAAAGCCCAGTATATTATTTCTAGAAGGAATGTGCCAATGTTCCAGCATCATTACCCTGCAGTGATTTGAGAAAGAAAAGGAAAAGATCTAAGCCAATGTCTTCAAGTGTGAGTAATTCAAAGATGTGTATGATGGGCTGGGGGAGCCAGCGGCCATTGCAGAACAAGATGCCACATTGTTTAACAGAGCCAAAGAAAATGACAATCCATCCAGTTCCCTGCTGAAATGAAGGTCAGGCTTCCGGTCTGGAAACAACTCGTGTCCCTAGGGGACAGACTATTTTACAATCACAGGCATGTGTTGTCTAACACATAGATGGCAAAATGCTTAAATAGCCAAGGATTAGTATAAATGCTCCACAGAAGCAAAATGATCCTCATCTGAAACTAGAAAAACCCTTTTGCTTTTGTGAGGAAAGAGAAACCCTGAAGATAGCAATTGGAGTTTAGTGTCAAGAAAATAACCCCCACTCCCTGGGCACACACACGCTCTCTATCTTTTCATCTTCCTTAAGGGTGAAAAATACACCAGAAGCTCCACATCAGCAAGAGCTAAGTAGAGTTTTCTCCTTAAGCAGCTCAATATGGTCTAGGTGGAGGATAGAGCTGATGCCTCATTTGTGGGGATGTAGATTAAAGGAAGGAGTGTGTAGAACACAAAAACAAAGAAACCAGTAAGTACTTCTTAGAGTTTATCTCTATGCCATCACTCCTTGGGTATCTGAAATCAGAATTGTTTACTTAGTACCCTGGGCTGAGGTTGTATTGCTGATTTCTTCAGGAGGAATTTGCACTATACAATTTGCAGCCCAAAGACAAACATTCCTATACCACGCCATCAGTCTCTTAGGAAACTTTAGCAACAATCAGCTTTTGTGAGACCAGCTCAATGGACAGCAAAATCTTTCAGTCCTCTTTGGGAAAAATATTTTTCAGATAGAATTAAATAATTAGAATTATTTCCTCTGTTCTCCTTTGAATGATGTTCGTATTTTTGATGATTGGTTCTTTATATTTGCTGTTTAATAACATCCCAAGGAAGTCTTGACATTATTGACAATTCTAGCAAATTACCAGAATTTCAATGGTACATCTGCCGTATATCCTTTAAAACATTCTATTACCAATAACAATGATGTTTATCAGGTGCCTACTATGTTCCAAGCACTACACTAGGTGCTTTATGTGCAGTGTTGTTAATTTTCCTAACAAGCTCTCTGTGCTGAGAGCTGTCACCCTCATCCTAAGGACTGTAAAGCTATGGCTTGGACATTTGGTAAGTAATTTCTGGCCCCTAGCTCTTAAAAATTGTATTTCTGTTTTATCTGGTGAGTTCAGGGAGAGTCTTGCTGGCTTTGTGGGATGATTAATGTCCCTTCCTGATATTTTACATCTTGCTGCCCTGTCAGTAGCATATCATTTGATTTCATAATTGTTTCTGATCCTTTGCAAGCTAAATCTGGTTAGGTCTCTTTTGAGCAGGGCATCAGTTGCTGCTGCAGGTTGATAGGCATTATCAGAGGCTGCACATCACAAATGCTTCATGAAATGCATGCTCCAGCTCCCAGAGAGCAAGTGATTTGGGCAGTTCTTTCCATCACAGTGATGAAATGTTAGCAAGAATTAACTACTTTGCTGTCCAGAGGGGTGTTGAATTCAGAACCTTAAAACTATGCATTCTCTGCCTATGCTAGTATTCTAGAATATTGCCTATTCTCTCTTGGAAATCTTGTGTCCGAATTTCCAGAAACCCTGAAAGTGTATTTCCCTTAAATGGTACTTTCCTACATCTTGAGTGAGTGAAGTCAGAATGTAATATGTACAAATTGAATTTTTGTCATGGTTTGTGTCTAGATGTCCCCCCCCCCAAAGCCTCAAGCACTCATGGGGCGGGCTTCTAGAATTTTTGACTGATCCATGCTCCAATTCTGGGATTATAGGTGTGAGTGCTACACCCACCCTGGGATGGAGAGCTTGCATACAATATAAGGGCGGGAAAGAGGCTTGCTCTGCCTGATGCTCTTCCCTTTTTGCTCTTGCTGTTTTTGCTGTTTTCTGCCACCATGAACTGCTGCCCTCTGCTATGTGCCCCTCTGCCTTGCAGCCAGTGTGTATGGACTGAAACCTCTGCAATCTGTGAGCAAAATAAACCTTTCCTTCTTTAATTCTGGGTGTCAGGTATTTTGTCTCAGCAATGAGAGAAAAGTAACTAAGACGATTTTAAAAATATTTGCCACAGCACTGTCACCTACACTAATGTGTAGAAGTAATGTATGAACCAAGAATTTTAAAATGTCGGATCAACATGAGCAATTGAGAACACAATTATAAGATTTTTTAAAAAGTAAGATTTCTAAATATGGTCATAAAATTTTCCAAAATATATTCCTTGGAACATTAACCCTCCATGATTTTCTCTGAAAAAAAAAAAAAGTGTCAAATCGTTAATGGAAGAGGTGTGGACTGTATTTGTCACTTGGATTGTCACAACACATATTAATATGTGAGTGAGTCTGAAGCCCTTTGCTGTTAGAAGTCTGTGCTCTCCTTATGTCCACTGTTTCTCAAATGTACTTGACCATGGAACATTGTACTGGGTAATATCTTTCAATACCCTGCAGACAATCCTTTGGGAAATACAAGATGGTTAAAATAAAAATAGATAAGCTTAAAGTTTTCCATTATGGAGTTGTTTCCTAGAGAGATTTTGAAAATTCCAATCCTTGTAGTCAGGAATTTTGCAGATTAAAACCCATGAAATGAAAACTTTTAGTTTTTTAGCATAGACTGGTTTGTACAGATTTTCATGTGGCCATTTTCCAGCAGCCTGGCATATACAGAAGCTCTTCTTTTTCTACAGTTTTATTTTTCATAGTTTTGGTTACCTTCAGTCTGAAAATTTTATATGAAAAATATCAGACATAAACAATAAAATTTAAATTGTATGTAGATCTGAGTGGTGTGGTGAAATCTTGTACTGACTTGCTCTGTACTACCTGGGACGTGAATCATCCCTTTGTCAACCAGGGAATCCATGCTGTATACACCACCTGTTCATTAATCACTGTCTTGTTTATTGGGTGAAGGCTTGTATTCAAGTTACCCTTATTTTATTAATAATGGTCTCAAAAATGCAAGAGTAGTGACCTGGGCAATTCAAATATGCTAAAGAGAAGCTATAAAGTTCTTACTTTAAATGAAAAGGAACAATTTTTGCTTTAAGAGGAAATATCATATACTGAAGTTGCTATAAAATCTATGGTAAGAGTGAATCTTATCTGTGAAATTGTGTAAAAGAAAAAAGAAATCCATGCTAGTTTTTCTGTAACACCTCAAACTGTGAAGTTAGAGTCGTGATGCCTGGTAAGCAGTGAGTTAAGATGAAAAGGCACTAAGTTATAGGATTTGGTACAGCCTGCCATTTCAGGCATATTCCCGATGGTTAGGGGGCGACTACTGTAACTTGGATTAGCCCCTCACACCCCCATCCCACCATGGTATTCTTGGCAGTTGGAGAGAGGATTTTGGTTTGACCATCCTTTCCACCACCAAATTCAAAAGTCCTGTGAAAACTGAATAATCACCTACTTACTTATTTCCATCAGAAATTTAGTACATCAGGATATTTTTTCATAGGTCACATATGTACTTTCCTCCTAAATGGCAAGATGCTACATTTGTCCCCATCCAGTCTTAAGTTCAGTTTCTACTTGCTGACTTTTTTAGATATACTGAATGAGAAAGGAATTTGTATGGGTCACAGCCACTCGCATTAATATTTTTTAATGTGAATATTGCATTTCCTGTCCATAGAGCTTTTCCATATCCTACTGTTATGTCGTTCTTAGGAGTGATCCCAAGTAGAATGTGGACCTTTAACATGGCTAACCCTATTACAAGAGAGATGCCTGTGTTGGTTTTCATTAGCGCTTTTGCTTATGTAATAAGCTTCAGCATGGAAAAGGTGAGCAGACAGGGTCTAGGAAAGCTCTACTTGTCAGCATACCAACATGTTGAATTGAAAGGAATTGAATGTCTTTCACTGTCCCGAGAGACAGGAAACAAATCAGGATTTCATGCGCTCCAATGCTTGGTCTGTGGATTCCTGTCAATTTCCTTTTAGAAACTTGCCCTGGCATTCAGTGGCACCTCCAGCCCAGGCCATGCCACTCAGAAGTGGGCTTTCTAATCTGGAGGACCACAGTGCTCCCCTTGTTGAGATACAGCCTGGAAAAGGTTATCCACAGGCCTCTTGCAATTTCATTCGCCTAAGATAGTTGGAAATGAATTTGGTTGTCAGAGAACAATTGACAAAAGAATGAAAAATCTCCTTTAAAGATTGGATCTAAAAATAACTGCTGTTAATCACTTCTTAAAATAGAAGCACTTGGTTTCATCACAGAACCCAGGGGAATGTGCAGGCAGGGAGCTTGGTCAGTTTTCCTTCAGGTATGTTTGTAGAATCTGTGTAGCCAATTGGCTATCTATACCAAATCAAGTGAACAAATAAGCAAAAAATGCCAAGTTAACTAGATAAAATAGGATTTCTTCATAAACCCATTCTTGCAATTTCTATTAACTTTCTCTCCTGTGAAAAATTTTTATTAAGGAGTTCTTAGCTTTCAAAGAAATCTCAAGCCCAGTGATAATCACAACTCTGGTTTCTTGTTTGTGTGTTTGAGTGAAAATTCTTATGACACACTCATTAAATGAATACTGTCATCAGTGAGGAATGCAAAGCATGCCCAAGCCCAAACCTGCTTCTGCTGCCACTTTTACATGGCCAGACTCATCAGTCGCCTCAAGGGAACTTGGCCTGCATAGATAGAAGAGCCTGGAATTTGCCAGGGTCAAGATTATTGGAACTTGGAATTACCTTCAAATCAGTGTATATATGCACGCTAGCACATGACAGAACTTGTTACTTGTTGAGTTTCCTAGAAAGAAGGGCCTGAGATGGTGTTGCATTTGCAGGACACTTATTACTGTATATTCCAGCACTGTGGAAAAGAAGGAAAAGCAGCTGCTTAGGTAGACGGAGAATTTGGGCTGCGATGCAGTGTCCACAGAATCTTCAACTCACACCTTGGGAGTTCTGAGGCTGGGATGGTCCCACAGCAAGAAAGCTACCCTAGCTGCAGCCAGCAGACTGTCTTTAGACTTCTGTGTTGACCCATCGCTGGAATAGTCTGTTCTGGGAAAGGGGTGGCACTTCAGCTGAGGTTGTTTTTGAAGGGCTCTGACATCTGAGAGCTTTCTGACAGCAGAACACACAGCAACTGGAAAAAGATCTTTTGTCCAGGACGAGGGGGATCCAGACACAGCAGAGTGTCTACCTGTCCGCCACAAACCTCTTCAGTTGTGTCCCAACGTAGTGATAAGCCAGCTAACAAGCCTATGAAAACAGCTTTATCAGGGCAGAATGCTGCATAGAGGAAGAAATCTTTTTGACTCAGGAGAAGAAATAATGGCTGATACCCAGTGGCTCTTGCGCTGATTTCTACAAACTGAGGACGGCTTGGACATGATGCAACCTCTGCCTGCCTGCAAGGTTGGAAAGCACAGTGTTGATTGTGAGGAGTTTGTTAAAAGGCGTCTCAACGTGGCTTTGGAATTCTTTCTTTGCTGCCCTATTACCTTAACCTTCTTTCAACACAACACCTCTTGCTCCTCTCCTCAGGGCAACCATACACCTCCATTACACGACGCCCTCCTGCTCTTATCGCTTTCTTCACCTTCTCCCAACTAACAAGCCTATGAAAACAACTTTATCAGGCCCCATCAATGCCTTACGGCACAATATTTTCTAGCATAGTTAACGTTATTTTACTTTTAATTACAGTTTTATGTATGAACATCCTTTTGATAGTTTCTGTATTATATTCAACCCTTGGTAATGAAATTTAGATAACAAAAAATGCTGCTGAAGCTTTTAAAACTAAAAGCAGTGGATGTAGAACTTATGTGCAGAGTAGGTACCCAGGGTTTGAGCCTGGCCGCTATTTTGCTGCTGTATGCACCAGGGAGTGGCTAACTCTCGGGCTTCTCTTTCTTCACTGGCAAACAGAGATGATGACAGTGCCCTTCACAGGTTGTTGTGAGGGTTACCTGAGTTGACATTTGTAAAGTGTTTAGTATGGTGCCTAAGAAAGGGTAAGCATCGTATAAATGTTTTCTTATTAAAAGTAAATCAAAATAGGTGTACAATCTCTATTTATGTATATAGAAAAGGAGGAGATTTGGAAATATGAGGAAGGAATTACATTGTTAAGCACTTGCTAAGTTCTAGAAACTGTGCAAAGGCAAATATACTGCTTTATTTAATGCTCATAATAGCCCCATGATAGAGGTGTGACTCCCCTCTTACAGATATAGAAATTAAGGTTTAGAGCATTTCAATTTCCCTGCATCATGGAGGTGGTGGGTGGTGAGCTGGAAATCAAACCCAAGTTAGGCCGGTATTGGTGTCTTTGTTTCATTTTAGCTTGTTTCCCTCACCCTATTCCCATTCCATTTTTTAAATAATACCACCTCCAAGAGGTCTGGTAGTTTTCCTTTATCCAATAAACAACAGCTGATATATTCAGAAGTGATACAAACCAGAATTCTGAACTCCCATGAGAACATCTCTCTGAAACTGTTAGTTTTCATTTTGTTTCTGTTATTACATAAAATAAAGAGCAATAACATGAAAAATAGGATTTGACAACACCATTTATATTATAAATTTTCTCATATTATGAACTATGTCCCTCAGACAATATCTTTTATGGTAAAAATTAGGCCAGTTTTGTTGTATTGTTAACTGGAAAGATGACTCTATAGAGTCCATTTGTGTTCAAATAACTCATGAACAAGTATTGCTACACAGAATCAAACCCCAAACTGGGAAAATTAATTAATAATAAGTCAAATTTTGATGCTACCATTTTTTGATCTGAGATTAACTTTGGCTACAAATTGCCATCTGTGCATGCTTGTTAAAGATGTCAAGTGCAGTTAATTCAATGGGCCCACTTTTTGACAACCCTTGTTAACAGGATAGGCAGAATACATACTGGTATGTTAATTTTCAAAGAAAACCTGCCATGTAATTACTTGCTTTGTGAAAGTAGCTTTTTCTTTTATTTCACTAAACTTTGGAAGGCTCCTAAAGGGAGAAAGAAATGATCTAATAACACATTAGCTTAATTTGTCCTCTATACATTTCTATAAGATAGTGATTATTAAATCCTTCACTGAAAAAAGACCCCACAGAGTTTTTGCTCCAGATTCATGAGATGTGAGAAGGCTTTTGTGTACAAGACTTTTCATTACTATATATGTGTAGATCTGATCTTCCTTTATGTGTGCGAGGAGCAGGACAAACAGAGGACAACTAGAAAGAAGGGAATGACTTTACCACCTGTCTTGGTTACTTTTCTCTTGTTGCTGAGATGAAATACCCAATGCCCAAAATTAAGGGAGGAAAGGTTTATTTAGCTCACAGTTTGTGGAGGTTTCAGTCCATACACAGCTGGCTCCAAGGAAGGATGGCACATGGCAGAGGGCAACAGTTCTTGGTGGTGGAAGACAGCAAAAACAGCAAGAACAAAAAGGGAGGAGCAGAGGCAAGCAGCCTCTTTCCCTCCCTTACATTGTATGCAAACTATCCATCACAGGGTGTAGCACTCATACCCATAATCCCAGCACTGGACCATGAATCAATCATAAACTCTAGAAGCCCGCCCCATGACTGCATGAGGCTTTGGGTGACATCCAGACACAAACCATAACCATAACACCACCCGTGTGTTTCACCTCAATACCAGCGGTCAAAACCCTTATAAATTCTAAGGATCTTGTGTCCTTGATTGAGGTCTAATGGGGAGAATCCTGTAGACTGGCCTTGTTCATATTTTGTCAAGGAGGAAAGCCATCTTGGGCATAGGTAACAGGCAGAGGCAAAATGAAGAGAGACCCATAGGCTAATATCTGTGAACAATATCAGAAGTAAAACATTTGACTGAGCAAGTTCAAACATCTGTGTCATAACATCCGAAAAAAGCCTTGTCCCAGAATTTTGACCATGAAACTCTTTACCACTTCATCTGAACTTAATACACTGCCTCATTTTCCATACATTTACCAGTACCCTCCTGCTGGAGCCCCAACAGTAGCCTACAAAAGCCACTAGACGTGTCTAGTGTTGGAGAAGTTCTGGTTACTGGTGCTCAGAAGGTAGATGTGCAGACAAAGAGGAGCAGGTCCTAGTTCCAGCTCAGAATTGGAAGAATATGTATTCATGATATCTCAATTTGAACTTTATTCCCCATAGTATAATTATAATAAATGATACACAAACTTTCAAATACTACTGGAGATAAACTCCAGCAAAAATTTTTGAGAAATACTGTGTGTGTGTGTGTGTGTGTCTGTGTATGAACTGGCCTAAGGATGTAATGACAATGGACAACATAATTTATGTAAGAAACTATCCTTTCAGTTTTCTAACAAATTTAAAAAAAAAAAATCACAAGAAGGGGCTGGCTTAGTGCTGAAGGGTCATGGAAAATGGTGGAAAGAATCTAAGAAATTTCCCCAAATAAAGATGCAATAATTGATGAGGGAAATGAAAAAGAGCTCAAAAAAAGAGGCAGAAACTGACCAAAACTGGAAAAAGGAACTTGCTTCAAAGTGAAAAAATTAATTTATAAAATATGTTAATACTCAAATTTATTAGGTTCTTAGCCTTCATCTCAGATAATATGCACTTACAGTCATAAAGCATGTCAATTACACCAATTTTATTTATTTGCTATTTTTATTTTATATTTTATGTATTTGTACTAAATCTGTGTATATATCTACTACATTTTTTTGAAATATAATGTATAAAATTTCTGAAACAAATTTATAGGATTATAAACTATGTCAACATTTTTGAATTTATTAAACACATAATGTCTCCTTTTTATGTCTTTACATTATCATACTGTATTTTAATTTTTAAATTTTTCATTCTTATATGAATCTGTGCTAAATAATGGTTTTCTTCTGTATTTTTAAATGTGGATTTCTGCATTTTATTAAATCTTTAGATATGTAGTCATAAACTAAAATGAAAAAAACACTTGCTTACTTTCTAGACAAGGTAAGGTAGGTGAGGAAGTGCTTGCTATTTCTTTAATATTTTTCCACATAATTGGATCTATTTGAGCAGTGTGAGCTATTGCAGCTATTATGAATGGAACAATGGAGGAAGACCAATTATTCCAAAGCTGCACTTAACAGCTGCTCACCTTGCACAGATCTCTCCCTTCAAAATCAACTACAATGCAGCATGCATCTTCTGAACAATTCAATAGGTAGGTAGATCAACATGATAAAACAGCCTCGTTTTGAATTCTAGTGTCAGACATGAAGTATCTTGAAACCCCTGCTCTGTCATTCTGCTACTTAGAGTTTGGGGTCAGTTGAATTCTTTACTGTGTATTGAAAAATGGAGTGATATAGCTAAGAATTGTATCAAAGCATTTTTGTTTGTAAAACCTAGGTAAGAGGCATGATCTCATATACCCTGTGTGTTCAATATGGATGAGTGCTCCCAAATTAGTGTCAAAATTAACTTGTGCAAACAGCCATAAATGTTAAGGAAGATGTGCCAAAATGACCATCTCCATGCAAGGTACTCCTTCAAGAATGCTGGAATATTAGGTCATTGAACTTAGTTTAAAATTAGCAAGTGAATAACAAACTACACTATGGCCTCTGTGTGCTTAGATGTGAGGCACTGAAGCAAACCTTGTACTCAATGCCACCCAAGCTATTGGGCTCATAAAAATGGTAGATGATGTGGTTTATCTTCAGCACTGCTCTACTTTATAGGATGCTTTCTTCTTGTTCATCCTAACAGCTTCAGTTTTCTGAGTGCTTGAGGTCCCTCCTCTGTTTTCATCCCACCTGCCCATGTTCCATGTCCCACCCATTCCTGTCTCCTCCCTGCTTAAGTGTCTTTGACATGTATTCATTTCTTGTGACATGGTTCCCGTTAAGGTAGACTAGCATGGTTTGTGAATCAGAAGGGCCTGGGTTCAAATTCTGCCTTGGTTACATATTAACTGTGAGACCCTGATGAAAGTATTTAACCCCTTTTAGCACCAATATGTTTATAAGTAAAATGGATACAATAGTGGAAATACAAAATAAGGCTGTGGCAAGATTAAAACACATAGTAATTATAGAAATACATAGAAATCCACAATTAAAACACATTTCAAGTGGACAATATGATAGCAGAAAAATAACAAAGGCCAAATAAATGAAAAATATAACTGACTTGATAATTTTAAAAAGACTTTTCACATTATTAAGAAATCTAAAGAAAAATCACAAGTATTATATGAGAAAAATTTTAAAATGTTTTTAGAAGAAATTGAAGAAAATAAATAAATGGAATTATAGTCTACATATGTGAATTAAAGAACTGATATACTAAAGATTTAAATTTTTTCAATCCAATCAATATACATGTTCAATTCAAGCATAATAGGCTTATTTCCATATTGATCAGCTAACATTAAGATGTACAAAAATGTAAAAAGTCCAAGAATACTCAAAATACTCTTAAAAGAAAGGAAAAGGGAGGAGGGCTTGTTCCGTCAAATAGGTCTATTTATTGTAAAACTGTATTAATCATGACTATACAGTATTGCAGTAGATAATAAATGCAGGGAATGAGACACAGATATCCAGAACAGAGTCATCATTTATTGTTATAATTTACGAGAAAGGAGAGATTCCAGATTAGTTATGGAAATGATAATTCTTTCATTAAGTGATGCTGGGGTAAATAGGTACTTAAGTGAGAAAACAATGAAACTAGACCCCCTCCTCATACCATAAACAAGAATCAACTTCAAGGGGGTTATGCTAAATGTAAAAAGAAAAAATGTAATTGTTGGTATTATTATAAATATCCTTGTGATAATGGATAGTTCTAAAATATGATACAAAAGAAAAAATAACTACATGAAACCTAAATAAATTTGTGAAAAGATACCATAAAGTGTGAAAATACAAAGTATACAATGAGATACTTACAACATATAACCGACATAGAACTTGTACCCACAAACCAATTAGAAAAAGATAACCAAACCTGAGCAAACACTTTACAAAAAGGAAATCCAAACAACCAATAAGAATATGTAAAGACACTTAGTGTCATTAGTTATCAAGAATTATAAGCTACAACCATATTGACATCTTAGTACATACATCAGGTTGGAAAAACAAAAAAATCTGGTAATATTGACTGGGATATGGACTAATGAGATCTCTGATACATTGTTGGTGGGAGTAGAGATTAGTAATTAAATTTAGAAAACAATTCACATTATCCAACAAAATTGAAGCTACACATACCTAATGATACAACAATCCCACTCCTGGGTATATATATCCCTAGACAAGTGAAGATTTTGTGCATAAGAAGACATATTTAAGAACTTTCTAAGCAGAATTTGTATAATAGCCTTAAATTGGAAATGAATACTGTAAACCATCCATCAACAGTGAAATAACCATGAGCATTAAGTGAATGAATAAATTGTTATATATCTACTAATGTATGCTAATATATCATTAAATAATAATGTAATTTTATGATGTATAATAGAATATAATTATTTGCCTTAGTTTTCACATTGCTAAGACGAAATATCTGACACTCAGAATTAAAGGAGGAAAGGTTTATTTGGCTCACAGTTGTAGAGGTTTCAGTTTATAGTTGACTGGCTCCAAGGGAGAGTGGCATCGCAGAGGAGAAAGAGTTCAGGACAGGTAGAAGGCAGAAGGCAGCAAGAAGGAAGCTACCAGTGACCCTCTTTCTGTCTCTTATATTTTCTGTGGGCTATCCCTAGCACTCACACCCTTAATCTTAGCATCACACTATAAGTCAACCCCAGCATCACACTGTTGATCCCAGCAGTACACACCCTAGATCCAGCCACTTCTGAAAAGTCCCATGTATGACCACATGAGGCTTTGGGGGTGCATCTAGACACAAACCATAATGTTATCATATAATATAATTATATATAGCATAGCATATTGAAATTCCTACAATGAAAAAGGATGAAGTAGGGTAATTTTGAATACTCGTATGAACACAATATGAATTAAAAGAAGCAAGACATAAGGTATGCATAAATAATGCATAAAGTTTGTTTCTAGTTGAAATAATGTTGAAAAACAGGAGAAACCATACTTCGCAGGTGATACAACTGTGTAGAAAATTTAAGAAAGCTAGAATAGTACCACACGAAAAATCAAGGCACGCTTTTCTATAAAGAGAGAGAGGGTTTCCATTATAAAAAGTAGTGAAATCTTCAGGAAACAACCAATCTTCCATTGTATAACTTGCATATTGGTTGCAAATGTATTTGCTTATATAGTCATAAGTTGCACTGCATATTTGAATGTTTTTGCATTTTCCTGTATGTTACATCCAAATTTTAAAAAATTTAAAATACACACACCAGAGAGGGAATCATGTTTGTATGATTTGGGGCTCCAAAATAAAGCAAGGAATTATTATGCAGTCTCTTTGCTTTCAACATAAAGCCAATGTCATGCTGACATCCTGAGCAGCCTTCCAGGTGTCATTGACAAGCTGTATTAAATGTTCAATAATAATAGAACTTATACAAATGAAGCATTACTGTGTTCCAGGCAGTGCACTCAGGGTCTAGCACATTAGCTCACAGCATCTCCATGAGGGAAGCATTAATATGATCAGTTTATGTGATGGAAATGCAGTTTGAGCAGGTACATCCGTGTAAAGGCTTGCGCTGACTGGTGCTGGGGTAGAGTGTAACCCAGCTCAGTTTGACTGCCAGTCTGCATGGGGTGCCACGTGCTGTTTCACTCCTTTGTCAGTGCTTAGACATGGTCACTAACAGCAAAATCCCGGACACAACCAGACGTCTACTCTGTAGAGATGGTTCCCACAGCATCTATTCATTCCACAATTATGTGCTAAGCTCTGTGTTGGATTTTGAAGCTACAGTGAGGAAAAGAATACGAACCCTACCCTCAGGGAACATCCTGAGCAGGAAGTGAGTCAGATAGGTAGACAAACTAAGCCAACATCTTATGGATTTGCAACAGTGGGATGAGGACCAGCAAAGGCCTGATGATAGCCTTATGTTCAAACTCCAGCCTGTCACTCACTCTTCCCTGCCTGGATGCCAAGGTTCCCCACTTGCTGTCCTGGAAGATATGGTACATATCACTCTCCCCTTTGTCTCTGCCTCTTCTTCCCCCTTATTCTCTTTTGGTTCCCTAAGACATATTTAGCCTTTAATGTCTAGATCAAGTGCATCTTTCTCTGTAAATCCCCAGATGGCTTCACTAAAAGTGGGCACGCCTGCTCTGACATTCTTCCACATTTTGTTTATGCTACCTTTGCAGCCTATAGCATATTTGCTCTTGTATTATAATTAGTTTTGTGCTTGTATTATCTTCTTTGCCTTCAGCCCAGGAAACATGATTAATTTCACTTTGTGTTCATCACAAAGACCAAGAACTCTGCTTAGAATGTACAGCCTTACTGAATGCAACTAGATGTATAAACACAACCTAGAAGTGTTTGCCAGCAACTTGATTAAACCTTAAGAGATTGGATGGGTATTTTTGGAGTCAAAGTATCAAAAACACAGTAACAGATTGCTTTAACATCTCCAGGTATTATTTTAGGTGGGACAAATAGAATTTGCAAAGAATAATGTTATCCATGGGCCAAAAAAAATGCCACTGAAATTACTTATGAAAATACTTTTTCCATTTTCAAGAAAGATCATTTAGAGAGAAACATAGCTAAATTTTCATGCAAAAACTTTCATAAGGAAAGGGTGGCTAATTATCCACTGATTTTTTTTTCCACCATGCTTACAAATTCTACCATCAGTGGTAATTATGGAATTTAAACATAACAGATATCAAATACTCTTTGTTACTTTATATTTGCAATTATTTCATTTTTGTGTAGTGATGTTGAGCATAATCATTAAAATATTTTCAGTGTTTTCACTCGGAAATTTCTTCTGTTCTTGCTTCTTAGTGGATTTCTTGCTATTTCTTCATTACAGCTTTTCCTCTCTCAGACAAATATTCCAGCTGCCATAAAGGAGGTAGGAAATTTAATGAAAAATCCATGAAAGTTTGATTACTTATAGAAACCTCTCCTTGAAATTTGTTTCTTAAATGTTTAATGATAAATGATCCCTAAGGAGTTCAACTGTGTAACTACCTAGAAGTTGAATTTAAAATTCTCAAGTTAGCCCCCTCGGAGGTATACATCCATGAACTGAAGCACAGAGAAGACAGTTCTTAATGCAGGCCAGTGGAATGGTAGTGTCCATCCCAAATCCCTCCCTTTCCTGATAATATCTGGGGAGGGCTCACACCAACTCCCTGTTGCCCATGTAGTTTTTCTCTGAGGTTTACATCTTGGACCTCTCTTCCTCCAGGCCTCCTGACACAAAAGGCATTTGTCTTGTGCCAAGATAGACCAAACTTGCTCCTAATATTTCTGGAGGCACAAATGAGGTACTTCACTAGAGGGGCTTTAACATAAGGAAGCAGAAGGAGGAAAGACGGCTGGGCGTGGGCTCAGCTCCCTGGCCCCTGGGAGGTTTTCAGGTATAACACCACTCCCGTGGCTGTCCCTGCAGACACAGGGGTCTACTGTGTTGTACACATTGCTAAAATCACCCCAGCTGTTTTTGACCCAATAGTGAAAATCTTTGAATATGCTCTCCCCCTTCTATGAATGTACCAAGATATGTACCAAGATATAACAATGAAATAACAAAATAGAGAAATACATGTAAATAGTTCCATTATTTTAGTCCTACAGTGGATCACCTCACAAATCCCACCTTGGAGGTCATTATTTGGGTGCTCTGTGGTGAGATGAGAGCATCTCAGCCACATTCTCTCCTCCTCTGCTCCTTAGCTAAGAGCTAACCTCTCTCATGTTTTGGTTTCCCTGTGTGTCACTCTACTGGCCCTTTGCCTAGGGTTTTGAATCCCTATGTAGCTGCCACAAACTCCTAAGGAAGAGGACCCAATAGGGCCCATGAATGACTGCTCTGTGTGGAGCTCTCTTCTTGGCAGAACTATCTCATAGGTCCCTCAGGAGAATAGCTGACCAGGCTAGAAAGCTTTGTGGAGCTGAGCATCTGACCCTGGTTCAGACATCTGTGGCCAGGGCACTAGCACCACATCTTAGAATCCATGTCTCCAAAGTGCAGCTGGCAATGGGTGTGACGAGCATAGTCAGAGACCTTGGATGGCTCAGGGCTGGGGCAGTGGTCATTGCTTCATAGCCATTCTTTGGGTCACCACTAGGGTTCTTGGTTAAAGATCATATATTCTTCCCTTCTGGTGTGGTCTTCCATTCCAGACACCTCATCCCCTCGCCTGCATGGCAACAATTTATGTGCTGGGCCCACAATGAGGAGGCCGGGCTATCTCTCTCTTGTAAGGTTCCAGGTAAAGGATCAGTCATTTATTTAGCCCACTCTTCATTAGTTAAAGCTCTTCTTTCAAGGAGTTAATAAAAATTTGGGGGACAACCTGGAACATCTCAGAGAGAGTCCTCTTTGCCTGCTGAACTCCTCTCAGGAGGCACAGGACAACTCTTTGTCCACCTCTCCCACTTTGCAGGGGAATTTTAGATCTAGAATCAACTGATAACAATAACTTGTCTGAGTTCTTTGTGCCTGGAGCCTATAGAGACTTGTCCAAACTGTGAGCTGTGTGTCCTGGGGCCAAGAAGAGCAAGTTCCCACTTGGGTCTTACTCTACTCAAGTGAAACAGTGTGGAGTGGAGACTGAAAGTGGTGGCTTTGCCACCAGCCTGCTGCAGCCCAGGAGCCGAGCTCTGAGACCCAGTCAGTGCAATGTGAACAAAGTGCTTAACTCTCTGCCTTGGTTTTCTCAGCTGTAGCATGGAAATAATAGTAGTGCCTACATCTTAAGGCTGTTGTGAGGTTTAGTTTAATTAATATATAAATACTCACAATAGTTAGTGTTTAATAAATCCGGATTGTATTCTCTAAAAGAAGTATATTTTGTGAGTCCTTGGATGTACAGCTCGTGGAGTTGTGTGAGCTTTTATGGGGCTTATTATACTTTCTGAAACCGCTGAAACCCAGGAATGGCAGCTCACATCTGTTTTGTTCACCTCTTGATTCTCAGTCCCTATCCCTAGTACAGTGTGGATATTCATTAAATATCAGTTATTTGTTCAAAAAATATTAGGAAATATAGTTATATAGCAATTAGTATTCTTTTTTTGTGTGTGTAGCACTGCAGATTTAACCAAGGGCACTCTGCCTCTGAGCTATATCTCCAGCCTTCTAATTCTTTGTAATTTTGAGACAGGGTCTTGCTAAAACTTCCAGTCTGACCTCGAATTGGCAAAAATGAGTGTTTTAAAAAAGACTTTAATAAGTTTTGCTCTGCTTAAAGACAATTCTTATGTGTGACACTTATAGAATTTGGAAATGTGCAAGAACTTTAATTTCTGTTTATTATAAACTTTGTAGTCTTCAGATATCTTACATGCAATATTTTACTTAATCCTTTACAACATCCTTAGAGGGAGATATTAGCAGTGACATTTTGCCAGTAGGAATTGGAGGTCACAGAGCATTAGGTGGCAGAAAGGGTATTTGCACCAAGGCACCATGGCACCAGAGTCTGCCTCTCATATGCATTTATTCTCATAATAGTGGGGACACTTAAAAGGGAGGGTTGCTGCAACTACTGTGTCAACTCAGACACGAAGCACCCCAGGAGTAAAGAGCTGAACCTGAACTGAAGACCCTCAGGCTTTCTGAATGTGCTGCATAAATCACCCTCTGGCATTTAGTTGCTAAACAAGTTATCAGAAACTGGCATTTATCAATTTTAGTATATGCGCTGCCAAAGCAAACACATGGCATTATCAGAGTAGAATTAAAAAGCAGACAAATTACTGAACTAAAGTCGAGTGCTTGATAAAACTTTTCACCATATCCTTTTCTTAGTTAATACTTTCTTTAAAAAATGCATAATCTACTTGGGGGATTTTACAAGAAGGATCAGTAATTCAAAATATATATTGGGCAGCTGAGTGGGGAAGCTAGTTTGGAGATTTTGTTATCATTTGCAAGAAGAGTTAGTGCCTATTTACTTTTAAAATCGAAGGGAAATTTACAGGAAACATTACTTGATGCCTAACAATGAACTCTTAAATAATTAAGGTAAATACTAAAAATAGCTAGAAAATAAACCTCTTTTAAATATTTTACCATAATATATTGCTAACATGAATTATATCCTCATTGAGAACTCCATTTTAATAGTTTTATAGTTCTGATCTTTATTATTTCTTTCATTTTGTTGAGTTAATTTTCATTTATTTTTTCTCAGACCTTGAGATGTGTAATTAGATTATTTGAAATCTTTCTGATTTTTGATGTAGGTACTCATAGTATATACTTTCCTCATACAACTTCCTTTGCTATATCCCAGAGTTTCTGGTATGTTGTATTTCTATTTTTAATTGATTCTAGGAATTTATAAATTTCCTCCCTAATTTTTTCAATGACCCGATTTTCAAAAGTGATTGGTCAATCTTTATGTGTTTGTATAGTTTCTGTGGTTTCATTCCATTATGATCAGATAAGATAAAATAAATTATTTCAAATTATTTTTGTTAAGGCTTTCTAGATAACCTAAAATATGATCTATTTTGGAGAATTTTCCATGGGCTCCTAAGAAGAATCTGTATTGTGTAGTTGTTGGATGGCATATTCTACAGACATAATTAAGTATATTTGATCAATAATATAGTTTAACTCTGCTGTTTCACTGCTTTATTTATTTATTTATTTGTCTGCATAACGGCTATTGGTGAGAGTGGAATATTGAAGTTATCAACTATTATTGTATTGAGATCTGTGTGTCATTTTATGTTGAATAGTGTTTGAAAATTTGGAGGAGCCATGTTACCTTTTATTCATATTTCTTATTTTCTATATTGAGATTTTTGTGTTAGTTGCAATGAATATCTCTTCTACTTTTATATGAGAGTCTTCTTAGTGTCCAGCTTCTTTTGAAAGCTTGATCCCAGCATAACTCAGAGAAAAGAGTAATGTCAATAGTAATGCCAAAGTAAAGCCATAGTAATGTCAGTAGCACCAAGACAAAATAGATATTAAAATGCAGTAAAAACAAATTAAAAGCAAGAACTATACCACCATTAACAATTTTATAGAAACTGGCAATACTAATATAGTTTCAAAAATAAAGTAGATATTGATATACAGTAAAACCTAATTAAAAGCAACAACTATACTACCCTGAACTATAGAAGAAAAATCAGCAATAATACTACAGATACAAAGACAAACGAGATATTGACATAAAGACCACTAAAAGCAACAACTATATTACTACTAAAAATAGAAGACAGCAATATTAACATAAACTAAATAACTAAAAATTCATGAGAGTTAATAGTAATAATTAGAATAAGTGGAGGGGTTTCAAAAGGGAAAATATGGAAGAAATATACTAACATTTTGAAAAGAAAGGTTAGAAGGAGGAGAGAAGGTAACAAATCCAATTAAAGGCTATTTGAAAGGTAAATAGAATTAGTTCAAATAACTGAAAAAAAACAAGGCAAAGAAAAGGAAAATAAGAAAAACAGAAGAAGAAAGAAAAATAAAGAACAAAATAAAAAGAAAGAAAAAGAAATAAACCTGAAAAATTCTTCCATATCAACCTACAGTAGTGGAATCCACCAGTTACAGGGGAGAGATAGTGAATTACAACTAATACCAGTTGTGTTTCCACACGCATGTTTTTGTCTGTTCGAGGGTAGAGTCTTGCTCTACCTTCCCTGCTAGATGGGGTCAGTCCATGGTATGTCATCTCCCTGAGAGCTATATTCACTCCAGAGTTTTGTGCACCAAGAGCCACTGCTATCTATGACCTTGTGGCTCTTATTTTCTTTCTTCCTTCTTGCTAAATAATTGTTTTCTAAGTGTCTTAATCCCAAGTCCTGGAGAAACTGAGATTTTCTATCAATTTTTACTTTGACATTATAAAGGAATTAAGATCCATTTTCATGATCCTTGACTCTTCTTATGCAGCACATTTGTAAGAACTGTTTTGGTTGCAAGGGGAACTGATTGATTTCTGTTTTCCTTTTTTGATTCTGCTTTTACTGAGAATAGAACTTGGAAAGCTAACACATGACTTCCCTTTCTTCCAAAGGAGACACTTCCTTACTCTTCTGGAGATTTCTTATTTGTTCACTCTGCCAGATCTTGTGTGTTCTTTAGGATGTGTATGCCAGAACATCAAGAGTGTCTAAGCTCTTCACCTGAGAACTTTCAGACAGAATAAATAGATGCCAGTGGGAGAAAGATTTTCTTGCTTCTTTCTGTGGGGGGAAATAAACTATTCTTACATATGGTATCAGAGACCTTTTTTAGTTTAAATCATATAAGCTTACTAGGTGAGGTGTATATAGGATAAAATGTGATATATCTCCTCCCTTTTAGAAATGATACAATTAAAAGTATAAAGGATATGCACACATTTTTATTGTTATACTTGACATCATACCTTTCACAGAAGGTGTGACATCATACCATCTTTACAGAAGTCTTTCTTAGATACCCTTCAGCCCTTACTACTTCAGGTTAGGACTCCTTCAAGTTTGAGACCAGCTGTTCTCAGGTGGGATTTGCTTGATTTCTCCTCATTCAGCTGAAGTCTTTAAATTAAAAGCAACAACTGTACCACCCTTACCTATAGAAGAGAAATCAGCAATAATACTACAGATACAAAGACAAACCAGATATTGACATATAGTGTAGTGTAAAATGATTCTGATTCTGGATTCTGATGCTACCTCTTACTGGGGCATGTGTAATGGACTTGTGGGCAGAGTGCAGGAGACTATTGATGGTCCAATTTGCATGAAATATCTCTTTTATTCTTTTTCCTTAGTCTGAATTGACTGAGGGACTACATACTTGAAATGTGAGTCCAGGGAATAAGGATCACAGTGCAGCCAGTGCCTTTTCAGATGCACCCCTGAGCCTGGCCCCATAGATGTTGGAGCAGTTCAGAGAAGGAGGAAAGCCATAAAGGGAGCTCTTTTGAGCGGCTCTGTAAAGGGTGGACACAGACTTCAGTAACCAACCCTTTTGTGGTAAAGAGTGTCAGAAGATACAAAAGCAGCACAGCCTACCCACTTCTGCATAAAGCACATGACTGGTTTAAAGTATTGAGGTTCCTGGCATTATTTTGTTTTCAAACTTCTACTGGCAGCTTTGTGAGTAACAGGAGACAGCATCTTCCACACACATCAACATCTTCCTGGTGAAAGTCTGCCACACCAAATTTCATACCAAATCCCATGTGGTTTCTCTGACAGCAGACAGCAGGAAAAGGGTCAGAATGGGAAAAACATGGAGGAACACACTCAGTGATAGGGAAGGCCAGTCTCAAGCTCCCACTGAGGGACTCCTGGGAATTACTGAACAAGATCCGGGTTCCTGTGTGCATGATTTAAGCCAATGGTCATAGCTATTTGTGCTCCAAGACATATTCTCTAATCCCTGGACATGTTTCATGATGTAGGCATGTATCTAAAATCATTATATCTGTGGGGTTATGAAAGAGGGATTTTCTTTTGCTATGTTTCCACGGAACTAAGGCCATTGTCTCTAACATCTACCTAATTTTTCCCTGTTTTGAGGGAGAACCATTAATAAAAATTGATGACACAATCATTGATAATGTCCTACCACTTTGTCTGTAATTCGGTGAATCCCCCTATTGCTATGTTGTCCTTCTTTTACTCTTTAAAATCAATTTAAAAGATAAAAATTGATGACATCACTATGCTCCATGGTTTCATTTGCACACTATCCCCAGGCGTGCTGGAGATTGACCCCAGTGCTTCACATATGCTGGTTAAATGCTCTGTATTTACCCTAGCTAGAATAAAATAAAATCAAAATAAAATACCTAAGAGTAAATTTAGCCAAAATGGTGAAATGTATCTGTACTAAAAACTATAAAATTATAAGAAAAAAGTCATAGAGAATACAAAAAAATTGAAAGAACAAGAAGATATTCATGGTTTAGAAAAACATACACTATACAAATGTCCATAATATCCAAATTGATCTACATATTAAGTGCAATCCCCATGAAAATGCCAATGTTGTTCTTCATAGAACAAGGAAAAAACAATTTTAAAATTTTTATGAAGCACAAAAAATCCTGAAAAGTCAAATTGGCAGCCTAATCCTCTTCTCTCTCTCTCTCCCCCCACCTCCTCTGTAGTGGACTAGTGAACCCAGGGCCTTTGCACAGAGATATATCTCCTCCCCCTTTTTTAAATTTGAGATATCACTCCCTTGCCCAGGTTGTGCTTGCACTTGTATTCCTAGTGACTTAGTCTCCTGCAGTTCTGGGATTCCAGGTGTGTACTACCATGACTATGCCTGGCTGAAATTATAATTTTACATACATTTGTTTTATCATTTTTTGTTATGAAAGTTGAGTAATGATTAGATTTAAGTGGTGGGACTAACCCTTCTGAAGACAGTAAAACTGACTGACAAACATTTTACTATTCATCATTCACAAAACTAAGTAAGTTAAAATAATTTCATATTTTATATCTAACTTTGTGCTAGGCAAAAACATTCTGAGATGACATGAACTGATGACATTTGTGGCCCTGGGAGTGTAATGTAAAGCTATAGGCAAACATTGCAGGCTGCATGTCAGACTTTCCAGGGAGCAGAATTGGTTGGGTCAAGTCAATGGCTCGGTAATAAGGAGGATGTGGATAATATCTGATCACAGGGCAAAGAGAACAGTTCCTGGAGGTGAGAAAATATAGGACTTGGGAAATGAAACAGAGGGGTTAGGCCCAGGGACCTGCTGGGCTGGTAGGTGGGGAGGGTCCCCAGCCTTCCTCAGGCTGCCCCTCCCCACCGCAGAACCCCTCTGTGACTCTGCCATGCTGTGACGCAGGCTTGGAGATATGATCAAGTCCCTGCACCTTCAGAATTCAGTTGCTTCTGGCAGCCTTGTGATTCAGATAACAGAGAAAGATCTCTCTTCTATGAAGAGCCATGCTGGGCTTTGGCTCAACTTCTCACAGAGCCTAAGTGCCCACTGTCCGGCGGCTCCTTCTGTTCCTGGGCTACCTGCTGTTGAAACTATTTTTACCAACACTCGAGGAATAAGGACTCCAACAGGTCAGAGAATGTGGGTGAATCCCCAAGATGGGTTCTCTGTGGTTGTGCCCCGGTTGAGTTCTCATTACTGAGTGAGTTTGGTCAGCTCAGGAGACTCTTGAGATGGGAAGTCTGGGAAGACAGAGCCGCACTCTCTAGGATAAGAGGCCAGGCAGGGAAGGGGGTGAGGGAGGGGTACTCTCCTTCTGGCGCTCACCACTACCTCTCTGGGTGTGGCAGAGTTCTGGGACACAGTGTTGAACCGTGCTTTCCCGGCCCTGTTGGCTTCATTACAGAGTGGTGTTCTCTGAAGAACAGTCATTCTTGACCCTTGACCAAGAGGGCCCATTCCCATGTCAGGTGGCCTCCACCGGGTTTCCTGTTGGGTGATCAGGAGAGCGGTGCTGCCCTCCAAGAGCTGAGCAGTGCCTACAGCCCCAGCTCTACCCCCAAGATGCAGCGTCCTTAAGGAGCACAGGTATGAGTGTGAGCCCCTCATTCCACTCCCTCCTGGGGCAGAGGGCTTCTGACTGAGGGCGTCTGGTGTGGGTCTCACAGACAAAATCTTCCCCTGAGCTTACCAAGGAAGGAAATATTGAAGATAATTGATTACTCTTAAATTTTAATAAAATGGAGGAACAAATCCTTATGAATTAAATGAAGAATTATATTTTGCCTGAGTCATGGATGTCTCGAGTTTCCTTTAAAGAAGAGCAATAAAGGTGGGCCCTAGTGCATTGTATTCCTTTTACTGTCAGCTTGAACTTAGAGGCAAAAGAAGAAGGAAGGGTGGAACATGGAAAAGTAGGTTTCTTCCTGTTTCACCTGAAGGCTCTAGTGGGACACTTCCTATCCCAATCATGAGGTCCCAAGTCCACGTCCTCTAAGGACATTCGCTGATTAACACAGCCTCCTAAGAATGAGGTACCGTCTCTCAAGTCATGCAAATTTGTCACCTGGAAGATAATACATTGCTCCCAAAACAAGCAAGTATATGCTAGTTAATGTTTGTGCTGCACAAATCTCAGGAAGACTTTTGTTTTCCAGCTTCCAGTTATTGGTCAGATGGTTCTCCGAGACCCATGTTCCAGTCTCCATCCTTCCTGGAGATCCTACCTCCATGGTGAATTTCAGAAAAATTGAAGGTACTACCTTTAAAACAAACTAATCCAACACTGGTCAGAGCTGTCCTGTAGGAGCCAAAAGACTCTGTCACTGACAAATTTTCAAAAAAGCATCGTTGTGACCTCTGAGTCAAAGTCCACAGTTATGAACTTTCACAGATTTGTTTCCTTAAGGGTCAGAGCAGCAAACATCTAAACAATCTTGGATTGAGCTAACCCAGAATCTTCTATGAGAACTCGGAGATGCTTCATCTAGAGGAAAGAGTGGGAAAATAACAAGTACAAAGTCCAGAAGTTGACCTTAAAAGTTATCTTTAGAGTAGCCCAGAGAGTTCTCTTGAAAATGGTCTGGACTGTGACTCTGAGACACAGCTGGAAAATCACTTAGGATTGACTTCAAGAACATACTAACTTATACCTTCTGGAAGATAAAATAGGTAAAACATTTGAATACGTAGGGGTAGGAAAGGATTTTCTAAACAGAACCTCAATAACACGAGAAACAGAAGCCAGAATCAACAAATGGGATCATATCAGACTAAAAAGCTTCTGGAGAGGAAAAGAATCAATCAGTAAAGAAACAATCCATAGAAAGGGGAAAATTTGGCAACTACTCCTCTTCATCTACCTAAAATATGCAAAGAACTCAAAAAATTATAACACCTAAAATTAAAGACTGAGTTGAGAAGTGGGCAAGAGAAACAAACAGACACTTCACAAAGGAAGAAAGACAAATCGCGAACAGATATATGAAAAAAGGGCTGAACACCTCTGACCATTAGAAAAATTCAAATTAAAACAATTCTAAGATTCCATCTTACTCCAGAAAGAATGGCAGTCATTAGGAAATCAAATAACAAATACTGGTGAGGATGTGGTGAAAAAGGAACCCGCCTGCATTGTTGATGGGAATACAAACTAATACAACCGTTATGGAAATCAGTATGGAGATTTCTTAAAGAAGTGAAATTAGAAATTCCATATGACTTAGCTGTACCCTGGCTAGGTGTCTTCCGAAAAGAGCATAAGACATAGTACTGCAGCAGTATATGCATACCCGTGTTTATAGTGGCATAATTCATAATAGCTAAGTCCTGGAAGCAGCCTATACATCCATTAACAGATGACTGGATAAAAAAATATGGTATCTACACATAATGGAATATTACTGAGCTATAAAGAATGAGACATTTGTAAGAAAATAGATGTACCTGGAAAATACAATATTGAGTGAAATAAACCAGACACAAATTTAAATATCATATTGTATTTCTCATTTGAGTGAGGCAAAGTACAAACAAAGATTAATAAAGGATAGATAAAAAGTAACAAGTGGATGGATCTCTTCCAGCAGGGAAGTGGTCCAAGGGAACAAGGGCAAAGGATGAGGAGGAGGGGAAGGAGAAATGAGAGGAAAAAAGACATGCCCTGTACAGGAACCTAATTACTATAATTAATGTAAGCACTATATGTTATAACAAGAAGTAAGACAAATAATACCAACAAGTTGGAAAATGGGGGTAGAGGATCCAGAGGAGGAAGTAGGAGAGGGAGGGAAGGAGAAAGGGATTTTTAAAAAAGAAACAAGCTGTAATTTGTATGTGTAACCATTTCCCAAGATGACTGTAAATGGCATAAATCACAAACATGTACTAATAAAATAAAATTTATCAAAAAAAGAGCACACTACCTTATTACCAAGTATCTCCAGAGGGAGCATCACAGATGCCAAATTGCTGCACAGCCACAGACACTACTCAAAAATCAGCATGGAGCAGGCATAGGACAGCCAACTCTACCGGACAAAGACTAATTTCCATCCAGCTGCAAGGAAAACGAGCCCTCAGGAACCCAAACCAAGAGAGCATGGTAGAGGAGATACGTAGCTGGGGACATGTCACTCCAGAAGGCAAAGCCACTACCCTCACAACAGAAACTGAGAAGCAACCCTTGGGAGCAAAGCCTCTCTACACCATCACTAAGGATATAGCCCCCACCTAAAAATGGTGCCGCAATGCAGACAAAGCACTTTTTCCAGTGCTTTTTTTTCCCATATTAAATAACCCAGGGATTGTGTTTAGAAAAAAAGAGAAGTTACTTCCAAACTTCCTGATTGCCTCTTTGGGTTTCCACAATGTGATGAGTCCCCTAGAACTCTTGAAGAATGAATGTTCCCAACCCCTTCCGGTGAAGTTTGAGGAGGTGAGCTCTTCTACCCACCTCATACATTGTCCTTGATGGCCTCATGTGGCAGCCCACACCTTCTTCCTTTCTGTTTCCGGCCTCTAGAACTGGAATGAGATAGGTCTTGCATATCCAAATAGGGAATGAGTGACAAGTATATTTTTCAGAATACAGTTGCAGTTACTTTTTAATGAATGTTGTAAGTAACCAGAGTGTCACCCAGGATTGTGAACCTGTCCTGGGAGTGTTTGAGGGCATTATTGCCATAGATATAGAGCTCGGTGTGGTACAGCAGGGAATACAGTAGATGCTGTGTAAGAATCTGGCATGTGGGGCCTGGTAATGTGTCTCAGAAGCATACTTTGCTCTGGCCATTGATATTTCCCTACTGGAAAATCATCTAAGGTAAGTGCTTTCCTCCCATGGTTATATCTTCTCACTGCCTGGCCTGATGAGATTTTTATACAGTAAAAAGATCACAGAGCAGTCAGTAGTAGAATTGTGGATGAGGCTGTCAGCCTACAGTGAAGATGAAATAATATGGAGATGAAGGAAAGATAGAGTAGAGAGAAAGCAAGAAAAACATGAAGATGGAAAAGAGTGACCCTACTGGGGGAGCAGAGGCCCATGCCCCATCTTGCCCACATCACAACCCTGTCCTGCTCCCCGTTTTCCCCCTGTGATCCTGTCAGCAGTCCCTTGAGGCTGATCAGGGCACTGCAAAGCTCCCTGATGTCATCCTGGCAGAAGAGAGCAGGGGGCTGCTCTTGAGGACTAAATATCTGCAGGGCTGGGGCCAGGCATGACATCCCTCTCTTTCGAGAAGGTGTCCTTGGTGCCTCCCGTCCACACCCATGCTTAATGACAGCATGCAAGCCCTTGCCCTCCATGTGTGCAGTTCACCTCTCAGGAGGGAGGTGCCATCTGGATCTTTGGTGAAGCCGTGGGAGTTGTCACCCAGGTCACCTGCAGCTCATGATCCAGAGGGAATTCTGGCACTGTGCACCAGGGTGACAGATATCTGGGGACTCCCATGGGCCTACACAGAAACCCTTTTTGACTATTACTGAGCACCTATCCATCCTTAGGGGAAGGCAACACCACTGTGTACACTGAGAATACAAAAATTCGATGAGTCTGCTAGAGTATACTTTAGACCATTTTTCCTGAACATGAGCTTAAATGCTAGTTTTCAAATTACAATATGAACAAAACCAAAAGCAACTGATTTGTATTACTGCCTCATATTTTACCGTATGTGAATCTCCTCATCCAGAGCTACACTATTGTGTCTTCAGTGTAGGAAACTCAGAGTGCAGAAAGAATGGAGATTCTGTGGAGAACTTCAGAAGGACAGAAGGTAGGTAGGGAGCCTAACCTTTGTGTTGATAGATCATATTCTGCCCTCTTGATTCTTCTGTTGTCCTGTGTTAGGATCCTATATCTCCATCCTATCACAATTACTGCTACACCTTAGCAGTTCATTCCCAGAGCCACTCTCTGTCTATGGACACCTTGACATTTACCTCTTTTTTTTTTTTTTTTTTTGAGACAGGGTCTCACTTTGTAGTCCAGGCTGGCCTTAAACTCATGGCAATCCTCACATTTACTTCTTTGACCTCTGCTCCCTGTACTGTATATGCCATCAGAGTGTGGATTTATTTTTAAATTCCAGCTTATTAATTTTCCAATTAACTTCTGTTCACCAACTTTTGTCTTCATTTCTTCCCTCTTCACAGCAGACCTCAAGTTATTTAAAGCAACTTATCTAAAGCAAGCAGTATTTGAAGTCTCTACTCCAAATAGGCCTCATCCAATTCACTTAATTAATCTTTCTGTGTGGGAAAATCTATCCTTTTCAGAAATACCCTCTCTATGTTATTGATCACTATTAATTTAAAGTTCAAAATCGGTCCTACTCTTGCCACAGTGAATTCATGGTGAGCTCCAGCACTAAGTAGCAGTTAATCACTTATTCATTTCACACATCAGTGCCCTGTTCTTTCAGCAAACAAACCCCCTGCAGCTTAGCTTACTAATTCTTTAGTCCACTCTCTCCCATGCTACTCATATCTATTTAAACCCTTGTACTGTGGTCAAACTGAGGCCATCTTGACTTGGTCAGCAGGTGTCCTGGGCTCACCATTCACGGTGGACTTAGAAGCCAGCATATGGGTTTTTTGCACCAGAAAACCTTATAGTAACCTGTGTCCACCTCTCCTTCCCTTCCTTCTTCCTGTTATACAAAAAGAGATTTCCTTCAAAAGCTCCAGCCTGACATGAATTACACTCCCTGAAATGTTTTTCCTGAGAGATGGCTCAACTCCAGTCATGATGGCTTGATCCCCGCTGCCAGCCATCCATATTGGCTTAGATAGGAGCCAGATAAAGCAATATAATTCCTCTTACTTTCTATCCAGTAGACTCTTGTCTTTATTTCTTTCCTCTTGAAATCAGGTCTCAAGTTATCTAAGGCAAGTAATATTTGAATAATACAACTCAACTTTCACAATGACTAACGTGAGTTGATGTACCACATATTTGCTACAATAATTAAAATGCACAACTCCACTTATATATCTCGCTATCTATATTTTAGATAATATGTTAGCCCTACATTTAGCCTTTCACAATCTTTTGACACTGATCGTATAAGGAACACATTTCTCCACAACAGAGGTATGTGGCACTGATAACTGAACACACTGAGTTGTTTAGACTTTGACAATGAGTGTTTTTGTCACCTTTTGAGAAATTTCTGCCTGAATCTTTACCCCTAAGAACACACAAGAAGGAATCTTTGCGAATTCGGTGAAGGCACTCTAGTGCTTTAATTACACTAACCATAATAGGAATCACAGAAGTAGAGATCTGTACATGTTGACATTTTCAAATATTTAGGTTTTTTTTTCCACTATACATTCCTTTCCTTCCCAAAATGTCACTAAAAATAGACAATTACATAAATAGATGCTTGAAGTCATTAGTCTAGTACTATAAAATACAAACATAGATATTACAAACACAAATGAAGTCCACTATGAGGGAACACTTCACACTGACTACAGTGGCGAAAATTGAGAAGTCATGAAACTTCCAGAGAACAAGAAATTGGAAGCCATACACACTGCAGAGGGAAATGTAAAATGATAGTTGTTTTGAAAAACATTTTGGCAAATGCTAAAAATGTTAAACATAGAGTTTCTCCATGAGTCAACAATTCTGAAGAAAAAGCAAAATGAGTTCACAAAATTCCCCCGTGTCAAGGTGTTTGGGTGGGTAGTTTCTTTCCAGGTCCTGTGCTGTTGGAATCCATCAGCACGAGGGAAGGAGAGTGAGTCCAAAGCAGGACCTACTGTGTTTCTACACTCATCTTTTGCTGTATGAATGCTGAGTCCTTCCCTGCCTTTCCTGCTGGGCAGGGTCAGTAAATGTTGTCTGCCTCAGGGTTTCATTTACTCCAGAGGCTTTTGGGGTTTGTGACCTTCTGTACTAGAAGCTATTGCTACCCTCAACTAGCTTTGTGGCCTGTGAGTTGAGATGATATCTCACTTGCTCTAGAGACAAATCGTACATGCAGGGATGAGGCAACCGTACAAGCACAGGCCTGTCCCTGATCATACTGGTGAGTAAGGAGAGCAAACAGACCATTGAGTCCTGCAAGAGAAGGAGGTACCATGGGGACCCATGCATCACACTGGACTCGGTCCGGTGCTTTCAGACTGAGTAACCTCAGGAAGCATGTGTGACCAGCTGGCTTCTCACCAAGGGTGAGACCATTATGTCCTCTGCAGCCTGAGCTGTCAGCTGCTTAAAACTTCACAGGAGTCTCTGAATTGCTGTCCACCATCTGTAACCATCTATGTCAGCCATCTCCCACCCAGTCACTGTCAGTAGAGTGACCACAGAGACTCTAACATGTGATTGTTCTGTGACTTCTGATTCCCTGAGTAGTTAGTCAAAAGCAATAAACCCCTTCTTAGAATGGCTCCTGATTATGGTGGACACTGCAGTGGATTTCTTTTTCAAAGCTAGCCTGCCACATGGAAAGAGTCACTTTCAGAGTAAAACCTACACTATATTTGTGGCTTCTGATACCTATGAGTTTTACCTGGGATGGGCTGCCAATGCGCTGATAGTCCCTGGGGCTGCCGAGCCTCTGTAGGCTTAGCTTGTATGTCAGGAGCTGCCTCCTTCCTGGGAACCAGGAAGGGAACCAGCTTAATGTTCCAGACAGCTTCATCCTTCTATGTTGTCTTCTGTTTCTCTGTGAATTTTGAGTTTTCCTATCAGTTCTTTCTTGATTCCCAAAGCTCTTCGCTTTCTCCTTGCTAAGTAATTTTTCCAGGTATTTCAATTCCAGGTCTTGTATAAATACAGTTTGTAACTAGCTTCTACTCTAAAGCCTTCATGTAAACGAATTAAATATCAACATCTTCTCTTAAGGCAATAGGCCTCATTTATGCATGAACTCTGTAAAATCTTTAAGGAACAGATAATTACCATTTTAAATTGCTGAAGAGAATTTTTTAAATGAAAGGAAACATTAAATTACTCTATATAGCTAGTATAACCCAGAGGAGAGGCATGACCCTCAAATTATAATCCCACTTGACAACATAGGTGCAAGTACATAAATAAAACATTAATAGATCAAGTCTAGCGGCACATAAAAAAATACATGATGAACAATTAAACTTCATCTCATGAATAGAAAGTTGGTTCAACTTTTGGATTCCTCTTAATCTGATTCATTACATTAACAAATGAAAAGGAAGAGCAAACTGATCTTTGATTGTTACTAAAAACTCTAAACACTCTCTCCACAAACTAAGAATAGATATGAATTCTTAAACTGCAGTTAACCCAAGATTGAAGGAGTAAAAGCCATTTCCACTATGAAGAGTAAAAAGACAAGGATAACCACTACCACTGTCACGACTAAATGGCGTCACACTTGACCCCAGCCAGAAGGCCAAGAAACAGTGCTTAAATGTCTGATGGAGGTTCAAATTAATGGAACAAATCAAGAAAAAAATCAGTAAATGATCAGGAAAACTATAAGGTCTTAGAATTAACAAATGTGATTGGAAACAAGAACACTGAAAAGTGATGGCATTTGCAATTACCCTTCAGAAAAGATAATGAATTCAATAATGCCATTTATAACTATCAACTTATATTTTAAATACTTAATAAGGAGCATTAGAATTACATGAGCAAAACTTTAAAACTTATACATGTCAAGAAATATACACGATATGATCAAAGAATTCAGGGAATGTTTAAATTGAAAAAATTTATTACAATAAAAGATGAATTGCCATTAACACCACTGAAAATACTATTTGCTTGAAATGATCTTATGTCATTGTTCTTGCCACTTTCTGAAGCAGTTCTGAAAGTCCTCTTTCATGAGTGTCTTTAGTTGTGCTATTTTGACTGCTTTGAGGTTTTCAGTTGATTCAAAACATTTACTTTTCATCGTTATTTTGAATTTGGGGAGAGACAGGAGCTGCATGGTGCCAGATCTGGTGAGTCAGATGGATGAGGACCCAATATAATGTTTTTATTTGACAGATATTGTTTGATCACAATTGTTTGACACAAATGTTTGATCAGTGAGTGTAATCAAAACATATCATGAATATTTTTAAAATTCATTACAAGAAAACATAGATTGCCATTAATCTCCCTCAAAATACTCAAAATACTCCAACTCATTTCAAGCACACTTATCCTATTGTTCTTTTCAATGTGTCTTTTACTGTAATATGGTTTTTAAAAAAAATTTAAATTATCCACCACATTTTCAGTCACCCTTGTGTACAGGTGTGCATGTTTGTCCTCCACATCTGTGGGATCTGAATCACATATTCCATTAAGCACAGACTGAAAATATTTTAAAATTACTTCTATACAAAACATGTCTGAATTTTTTTGGCACCATTATTCCCGAAATAATAGTGTACACTGTAATGCATGTACAACTTACTAGGTATTATGAGTAATCTAGAGATGATTGCAATGTGCATATCTTAGGTAAGAGACTTAAGCATCTGCAGAGTTTGCTTCCAGAAACAATCCACTGTAGATATCAAAGGACAACTGTGTGTGTGTGTGTGTGTGTGTGTGTGTGCGTGTGTGTATTCTGGATGTGTGTATGTATGTGTTTCTATATTCTTTTTTTTTTTTTTGGTTGTTTCTCTGGTACCGGGAACCGAACTCACGACCTTGCACTTGCCAGGCAGGCGCTTTTGCCACTGAGCTAAATCCCCAGCCCGTTTCTATATTCTTGATGGAAATATTTAACATAATCAAGACTTTAGATGTATTCCATTTTATTAATTAATTAAATAACTTAAAATTTTACCATCATAAAGAATTCATCAGAATATTTGTTAGAAACTTTAAGTTTGTTCTAAAAATCACATGAAAGAGAAAAATGCACAAGAGTAGCAGACATATTTTGGGGGAAGAAAAGAGAAAGGGTTGGGAGAGGAAAACAATTCACAAAGCCATAGTAAATAGAACAGTCCAACAGTGACACAGGAATAGATGCAGAAGTCCATGAGACCCAAGGAAGCCCTACATGGACTCCTGTAAATTTGGGATTCAGTTACAGATGGAATTTCAAGTCTCAGATGAAGGGTAGCCATTTTATAAGTATTTTTTGGACAATGCTAGAGTAACTATAGCAAAGCTAGAGGAACTATAAAACTCATATATTTGTGAGAGACAGATTTTAGGTAAATTAGAAGGCAAATTAAAATTTTATAAAAACGATAAAACAATTGCAAAGTAAATTTGTAAAATTATTAGGAGGAAACATGAGAAGGCATTTTTATAATATAAAATATAATTTTTATAATTGAGGCAAGCTTTTCTAAACAAGACAAAAACCCTAAAAGCACAAAATTAATTCAACAGCTAATTTATTTTTAATAATTAATATATAAAGAGAGTATAAGCAGAATTTTTAAAATATTGGAAGATACTAAGAAAACCATTTACAATATATTTAACAGGCAAAGATTACTATCCAGAATATATAAAAACAAAATACAAATAAGACAAAACCCAAAGTAGCTAAAGGATATGAATAAACAATTTGTGGAAAAGAAGATACAAATGAATGGAAGAAAATATTCTCAAACTCACAAGTAATCAAGGAGCTACAAATCAAAGTCCTAAAGCAGAGTTTAAACCACTCAACCATCAAAATAAGAAAGAATATTAAACTCAACTTTTTGTTGAGGATACAGGAAAACACACATATCTATAAATTGTTGGTGAAAGTACAGCTAGAAAGCAATTTGCTACTGTACAGAAATGATTCTATTTCTAGGATTCAAGTCTTCAGAGATATTTATACATAAATCTGGAAATATATGTGCACAAAGACATTCTAGTATTGTTTCTTTGCATGAAAAATTGAAATAATCTCAATTTTCAGTAAAACATTGTATCTCTGCTACTAGTGAGGACAATGTAACCAAAAAATAACAGTAATAGAAAATCAAGTCCCAACATCTATAGCTAGAATAATTTCATTTGTAAATCTTTTCCCACCTAAGCATGAGTGTACCTGTGTGTGTGTTTGTGTGTGTATATATATATATACATATGCATGTATATATATGCATATATATACATATATATGCATATATATACATATATTCACTGTAAACAGTTTAAGAGGGTTCACCAAGTATAGACAACTGAGGCTGTGTCAAAAATGGAAAATAAAGGAAATTTCTACATTTTGTCCATTTCTACTTCATTTTATTTTTACAATTAATGTATACTCACCTATTATTTTAATAGTAAAAATAAAACCACATGACATGACAAGTCTTAGCTATACCTCATAGTCCAATATGACTATGAATTCCTACCTTCCAACTCTTTCTACTTTAATCCACAGACACTACCTGGTGGTGAAGCTATGTTTATTCCTCCTTCACAGGACAAAATTATTCACCTGAGCATTAAAGTACGACATAAGATTCATAGAATGAGATGGCAGGTGTAGGAGAAGAGTTTCACAAGGCATGTATTTTTCTATAGATGTACGTATAGAATATATCAAAAAGGTAAATACAAAACTCTTAAGATGCAATAAGGCAGAAAGTCAAATTAAAAATAAAGTAAAGAGGGGCTGGGGATTTAGCTCAGTGGCAAAAGCGCTTGCCTGGCAAGCGCAAGGTCGTGAGTTCGGTTCCTGGTACCGGAGAAAAACCAAAATAAAAATAAAAATAAATAAAGTAAAGAAATACATCAAGAATGAGAGCAGACACCTCTAAAAACACACTCCTCCATCAAAGCATACAATTGTCAAAAATAGACTTTTTCAGAACTCTGGAAATTAACCAAAGCTTTGTAACAATCCAAGGAACATCTGAAAAACAACTGCATCATGAAAAGAACAGAGAGCTTTGTGACATTTTAACTTTGCCATTCCCTTCTCCCCAGCCCTACAGTAGCCAGGAAAACTAATCGTCTTGTAACCATGGTAACTGTTAGAACAGGCAGTTTAGTAGCTACTGGAGGGCACAGAGCAAGTCTGGAGCTGCTCCAAAAACTTCGTCCCCAGAGAACTAAGACTATTTGACCAGTCTGGCGGCTCCTGGAAAAGCTTCATTCTCAGGGTTTGTCTCTATTTGACCTGACTCCAAACCTGTTCGATGTGAACAGTCTGTCCCCAGAGTGTTTATCAAAAAACAATCAGTGAAAATTGCTTAACATTGCAACTGTCTGGAGTAGGGATATAAATTGGAGCACACAGGAGGGTGATTAAAAGAATGGAAAGGAAAAGCTTGAGAGTGAGATGAACTTATTTTGGGGAATATAGAAGGCCATGTACATGTGGAAAGACTTGGGAAAGCCCTAATCTCTCACCTTTTGCTTACTCTGAGGCTTGGGGCAAATAGGAAGCGAAGTCTCAAGGCAGATTTGTGAACCGCTGCAGTAGCGACGGCATGCCATAGTGTAGCACACACAGAGCGTCTCTTGACAGAGGACGACCACACAAAGCAATAATTATAAAACTGTTAATTAACTTGCAATATATAAAAATATAATTTGTTTGACAATAGTACAAAAAAGGAGACAGAATGGAACGAAACTGGGATGTTTTCCTATACTTTCAAAATTAAGTTGGTATTGATAAGAACTGGACTACTTTCAAATTTACAAATAAAGGAAACAATGCAAATGTCCATCAGTAATGAACAAATAAATAGAAGGTAGTATAGCCATATAATAGAGTATTATTCAGTAATAAGGAAATAGCTATCTAACCATTAGCAAGCTTAACAAAGACTTCAGCCCTTGAACAAAAAAGAATACAGGCTTTACAGGATTATCCCAAGAAACTTGCTAAGTAATCACCAGGAGCAACAACCACCAGCAACAAAGACAAACCCTTACAGGATGAAGAGTGATGTGACTTTCTGAATTTCCATACGTAAATCATCCAATTTTAAACAAAAATTATAAAACCAAAACACAAAGACTGGCTTATACACAGGAAGAAAACAAACCAGCAATCAATAGCAACTGTCACTGAGGCAGTCCAGATATTAGACATAACAAAAACTTTGATTAAGGTATTATAAATGTTCAAAGAATTAAATGAAATAATACCTAAAGTATTCAAGGTAAGACTGAGAATGATTTTTCATCAAACATAAACTATCAATAAAAAGATATAAATTATAATTAGGACTAAAGTAGAAATTCTAGAATTGGAAAGCAAGAAATTTTTTGCTAGAGTGGCTCAGCAGAAAATCTGAGCTGTTAAGAAAATAGCCAGTGGTGGTATATGTCGGTAGTAACAGCACTCTGAGAAGATGAGACAGAAGGATTGCAAGTTTGAGCTCAGCCAAAGCAATGTAATGACTCAGCCTTCATCTTAAAATAAAAAGTAAAAAGGCAAGGGGGCAGAGGATGGGGAGACCGGGATGTAGTGCGGAGTTCAATCTCCAGTATCATAAGAAAAAAAAGTGAACTTGAAAATAGATCAATTGAAATTATCCAGAAAAGACAAATGTATAAAAACAAATGAATAGAGCCTAATAATTGTTATTATTGGAACCATAAATATATCAACATGTTCTTAATGTATAAAGGATGCTCCAGAAGGAGAGTGGAAAAAGCAGTGAGGCAGAAAGACATAATGGCTAGAAACCTTCAAATGAAGTGAAAAATAGTGATCTATATTCATACAAGACACGTAACAGAGTCCAGTAAATGCAGATATACAAACCTTTACATTTCACTGATAAAATTCGGAGGTAAAGAGAAAATCTTGAAAGCAGCAAGAGAAAAGTGGCTCAGCTCATACAATGGATCCCTAGAAATAATATCAGCTGATTTCTTATCATAGACTATGGATACTGTATGGCAATCAAGTAGCATACTAAAAGAAAATAGTATCAACCAGGAATTTTATACCAAGCAAAACTATCCTTCAGAAATTAAGTAAAAATTTAGACATTCCAATATAAACAAAAACTGAAAGACTCTGTCACTATTACTAGTATTAGTGCTCTTGAGTTATCTAGAGCACTAGATAAACTCAAATCCACACCGAAGAAATAAAGAGCACCAATAAAGAAGTTGACAGCTGTAAAAGACAGTGTCTGTCTGTAGCTCTTTTGTAATCCTAGATGATTTAAAAGACAGTCATGAAAAGCAATAATTATAAAACTGTTCATTAACTTGCAATATACAAAAATATAATTTGTTTGACAGTAGTACAAAAAAAGGAGAGAGGGAATGGCACTAAACTAGAATATTTTCCTATATTTTCAAATTTAAATTGGTGTTGATAAGAACTAGACCACTTTAAAATGTAAATTATAATCCTCAGAGCAAGCCCTAAGAAAATGACTAAAAATAATAGCAAAAGAAACAAAATATAGAGTTGTCATATAACCCAGCAATTTTTCACCTAGGTATGTATCCAAAAGAATCCAAAGCATGTGTCTGTAAAAAACTTATGAAAAATATACAAAATTTACAAATAAAGGAAACAGTGCAAATGTCCATCAGTAATGAACAAATGAAATGAAGGTAGTATAGCCATATAATATTTTTCAGTAATAAAAAATAATGAAATACTGAAACATGCTACAATGTAGTTGAACCTGGAAAATATTGTGTTACGTGACATAGCTGCAAAAGCCTATGCATGACATGATTTTTTGTTTGTTTGTTTGTTTTTGTTTTTTTCCAGTAGGATTTCTTTGGGAATTGAACTCACGACCTCACACTTGCCAGGCAGGTGCTGTGCTGCTGAGCTAAATCCCCAGCCCCGACATGATTTAATTTATATGACATGTCAAGAGTAGGCAAATCCAGATAGACTAAAAGCAGATTGGTGGGTTCCAGGGACTAACTTCTTAATGGGAATAAGATTTCTTTTTGGAAAACAGAAACATTCTGAAACTAAATGATGGTGGTGGCACATGACACTGTATTATACTAAAAAGCCAGTAGGTATAATAGGTTGGAATTTATAGCATGTGAATTATGTCTCAAAGTTGCAGTTTAAAAAAGGATGGGTAAAAGGCTTTCACAGGCACTTATAAAAGAGCATATCTATTTTGTTTGTTTGTTTGTTTTGTTTTGTTTCCAGTACCTGGGATTGAACTCACGACCTTGTGCTTGCCGGGCAGGCGCTGTGCCGCTGAGCTAAATCCCCAGCCCCAAAAGGGCATATCTAAGTGGTAATGAGTGTATGAAAATACACTGAGCATCTTTTGCCATAGAGAAACTAAGGTTGCTCTGAAAATTAAAACCACTGCACATGTATTAGAAAGCTAAAATTAAAAAGATTGACAATACCCAGTTTGGTAACAACATAAACCAACTGTAATTCTCACACATGATTAGTAGGAGAGTAAACTGGTACAAGGAGGAATACTTTAACATCCAGTAATTCCATTCCAAAGTGTATGTTCAATAGAAATGTGTAGAAACAGCCACCAAAAGATGTGTTCAAAATTATTCACTGTAGGTTTATTAATAACAAACACTGAAAACTGGTTCCCAACAATAGAATGGGTAAGTACATGGGTATGTCCCAGTATATTTACATACTGGCACACTACAATAGCAATAAAATATATATGTACGTAAAATTCCTCAAGATGTTTATGATTAGCACTCTTTATGTATGCTGTATCTGTAAATTAAGAAAAGTGTGCACTAAAACAATGCATATTTATTTTGTGGCTGGTGTTATGGGAGGTTGTTGCAGTAGGTAGGCTGGGTCTGCTACTTGGCTTTTTTAACTTAATGAGGATCATCACACTATATCGTTCAGCTCCAAGTACTTATACATTTCATTATGGTCATTTATTTTAGCCACGTACTATGCTGAATTGCGATTTTTTATAATTTCTAGTTTTCTGAGCTTATTTTAACTTAATTGCATTTCGTTCAGAGAGTGAGATCTGCATGATACCTCTTATCTAAAATGTATGGAGAATTTCTTTATCTTTTGTTGTATGATCAGTATTTACTAAATAATGTTTTTTCTGTGTTTGAAATTAACTTGTATTGTTCAGTTCATGTAATACTCTGTCTGTTCGATTAAGCTTGTTAAATGTATCCTTTAGTATTTTATCCTTCATGATTTTTAATTTGCTAGATCTATAAATAATTGAAAAATATTCAGAATCTTCCAGCACGATGATGAGTTTATGATATAGTTCTATCAATTTTGCAGCTCTGTTATGCTGAAATTAGCCATTTCTACATAATATAGTTTCTTCTTAAGCAATGATCTTTACCTCTAGTAATGTTCTAGAGGCTAAATACTTTTATCTTTCTTATATTAACATAGTAATTGTACCTATTTTCTTTTTATTATGAGAGTTAATTGCAAAGTTACAGAAAAGTTGTAAACACCATACAAATGCCGTCCTGTCTCCCACATCCAGGTTACAGCATTGTGAAGACTTGTCACACTTGTGTTCTTTCTCTTTCACTATGTGGAGTAATTTCCTTAAAGGGCAGCAAGTGGAGGCAAGGAAAGAAGAAAAGAGGGAAAGAATGCAGAAAAGGAAGGAAGAAAGGAAAGGATGGATATTAGCTTTTTCTCACACTGTTTCTAAACCACTCTACAGGCCTAACAAAGCACATGAGCATGTTCCAGTCAGATCATAGACTGCTATTTTGCAACCTGTGCTGACAGTCTCATTATTTATTCTCTTTCCCAGGGTTAAGTAATTACAGTAGATCTCTGGATTTAAATGCTTATCTAAAATACCTTTGTTAGTAGCTATTTTACCATAATAAAAATTAATAAAATTCAATAGTCAAGAGTTTTAGTTCAGTAATAATGACTTTAAATTAATAGGTAATCCAATTGTCTGGGAGTTATTTCATTGTGGAGTATAAAGTAATTTTCTTCCTTTTGTGAAAAATTGTAGTAAAATATAATATATGCTTAGAAGACTTACTGGCAAGTGGAATAGGGAAAAAGAAGTAATAATAAGATTGGAATACATTTAACATAATAGCACACAGAATTAGAGAATGGATAGATCTAATAACACAATTGCAGACTTATAAAAAGCATATGAATATTTAAATCTCCTAAACACTAGCAAATAGCAATTAATTTTTGGTTTTACTGTTTGCCACTAAAAATACTATAACTTTCTTCAAAGCAGTGTGTGGTTTCCATGCACCTGTGCAAGCAAACCTTGGCACTTAGAACATCACACGGGTAGCATTTGCCACCTGGTAAAGTGAGAATACCACTTCATAGCCACTTATCCAGGACAGCAATTGAACCTGAGGAAAACAGGAGACCTAGCAGTAGAGTGGGATTGAATTTACTGGGTTTAAGATTGAAAAAAATTTATAGGTGCTAAGAAAGATGTTTCCTATAGGATGGGCAAATGCACGGAAAATAGTGGTGCTGTGAGGCTAATGATGAGTCTTATTCCTAATAAAACAGAAAGGAACCATCCTTCAAATGTGAGAATTGTAGAGAAAGCCCCTGAGAATAGGAAATTGTTGAATTTCAACACTCAAACCATTAATGAGTGAATAGATGTGCTTTGATTCATGAGGCCCTGTGTGAATGACTATCTATAGAAATGAAATCACATTTAGGTGACTATACTAGTTTTCTAGGGCTGTTATAACAGAGTACCAGAAACTGTGTGGCTTAATACCACTGAAACTTTTTTTTTCAGTATTTTGAAGGTGGGAAGAAAATCAAGATGTCAGCAGGACTCTATTCCCTCTGAAGGTTCTAGGGAAGATTTCTCCTTGCCTCCTCTTAGCTTTTGATGGCTTCTAGCAATCCTTAATGTGTACCTTTGTTATGGTTTATATCTAGATGTTGCTCCAAAGACTCATGCATTCATATAGTGAGTGGATCATGGGTGTGTGACACTGTGTTATCACTGATGGATTTGCAGCTGGATGTGTTGCTGGTAGATGAAGCCTGGTGGGAAGAGGTGGGTTACTGGGGGGTGTGGCCTGTGAGTGCATATCCCTCTTCCTCCCTTGATCCCTCTCTTCTTCCTGCTTGCCCTACCATGAACTCTTTCTCTTCTGCCATACCCTTCTGCCATGCCACCCCACCTTGGAGCCAGCCAATTATGGATGGAAATCTGTGCAAATTGTAAGCCAAAACACACCTCTTCTCCTTTAACCTATGGGTGTCGGGTGTTTTATCCCAACAATGAGACAATAACTAAGACAACCCTCAACATTCCAGTCTCTGCCTCCATCTATGCATGATCTGACCTTGAATTTGTCACACCTTGAATTTGGCCTCGAAATTGTCATCCTGCTTCAGTGGCCTCAGTAGCTGGGATTACAGTTGTGTGCTACTACACCTAGCTAATTTCTTGATAGTTTGTTTGTTTTGTTTTGTTTATATAGTACTGAGGACAGAACCCAGAAGCTTCACACTGAGCTACACTCCTGTTCCTTTTTATTCTTTTGAGAAAGATTCTCACTAACTCACTGAGTTGCCCAAATTGGGCTCAAACTTGTGATCCTCCTGCCTCAGCCTCTGAGAGTACTGGTATTACAAGGATGCACGACCATACCTGGCTAACTTCTTGATCTTACAATTTTGTATTATGTCCTTGCTTGAAACACACAGTAATGTTTTTGATGATGGGAGAAAGGCAATTTACTTTCAAATTACTTAGGAGAAGAGAAGTTCATGATTATAATTTAACTTTCCTGTAACTATGTGATTGATTAAAAACTAATTTTTAAAAATGGAAGCAACTATGTGCTGAAAATAAATTTATAAATAAATTTGAGAGAATTTAATGTTTCACGATTGAACTTTCCCCCTCAGGAACCTCTAATCTATCTCCATGCATTTAAGTTTTCAAAAAATATTCTCCAGGCAAGTGTTTCTCTTGCATAGGTCTTTGAACATCTCACTCTTAGGCATCATATAATATTTTTACTGTTATGAATGGGTCATTGTTACATTTCATTTAGGCTTGTTTTTGGTTTTTGCTGTTATGTAATAAACCAATGAACATTTCTTTGTTTCTTTTGTATCTTTGGCACTCAGCTGACTTCTGACCTTCTATTAGCTTTACTATATTTTTAGTTCTTTCCTTTTGTATTTTCTTAGTACTAAGTCATATATCTTCAAATAATTTTAGTTTGAGGTCTTCATTTTATAAATTTATACCTTGTAGTTTTTTCTTAGTTCTATTAATTCTAGAATTTGGAGCACGTGGGTTTAAAAGCAGATATCCTTGTTTTAAACTGGGCTTCACAGGGACTTCCACAAATGTTTTACTGTTAGCTACAATATTTATTATTTGTTTTTACTATATACTTTTATTATAGTAAGAAAATGTTATTTTATTCCTTAGTTTACTGAGATGTTTTTCTGTAAGAATTGAATGTTGAATTATATTAAATATCCTTGTGGTAATTATCAACATAAAAATATTTCTCACTAAACATAGTGAGTAGTATTTAAGTCGGCTCATTCATGACTTCCTGGAAATAGTTCAAATTTAGAATCGACATAACATTGGATTTAACAGGATAATATTTATACTGGATTTTACATGTATATTATGTTATATTGGTATTTATTCATGTTTGTTATGTTGTTCTTGTTGATTTTAAACTTTAACTTAATGTTAATCTCATAAAACTTAGAAACATTCCAGTATTTTTTGTTTTCTATAGTTGGACAAATAACACAGGACTTAATATAATTTTCAGTGAATACAGAAACCTTATCCTAAAACCTACAGGTTTACTGTCTTTCTTTTTTCCTTGTATTATTATTGCTTAATAGTATTTCTTGGTTTTTGCTACTTGCTATGCTGTACAAATCTGCAACTCTTTTGAGCAGATTTTGATACCCTAGACTTTCCTGAAGAGTCTTTTTCTTTTAACTTTGTGATCTTGCTTTCTTTGCTTTCTTACTGTCTTTTGTTGTACTGAGCAAGTTTCCTTTGGTCCTTTTCTCTAGTGATTTGAAAGCTACACAGCCAATTTCCATTTTAACATGGATTATTTTACATTGGAAATATATTTAAGTGTATATCTTATGTCATTCTCAAGAACAAAATAATATCTATGTACTCTCCACATTCTGTCTCTGTCCTCAAAGAAAAGTTAACCATTTTACATCATTCTTTCATCAGCCCTTTTCTAGGCTTTACCTAAGTGGGTTCAGATTCTTTTTTAATATTATACACCTTTATTTTTAAAATGTTTTATAATTGCTTTATTCTTCATAACCAGAATTATGTTTATTTTAAATTTTTATTTCTTTGATGTTACCAATATAGAGATATATTCTAATTGTAAAAATTTAATCATTATACATAAAATTAAAGTCTCCTTTCATCTGTGCTTATAATGCCAGTGCTTTTCAAAGAAGCTCTTGCAAGACATATATACCACAAATCTATGTTATGTGTGCAGTATTCAGAATAAGTAAGTTGGGTATTATGGCATGCACCTGTGGTCTCAGATCACAAGAGAGCTGAGGTGGGAGGATTAGGTGAGCACAGAAGTTGGAGGAGAGCCAGGGCAACATAGTGAGACCCTGTCTCAAAAACAGCAAAGACAAAAATTTAGAATGGTGTAATACGACACAAGTTATCATGTACCTTTTTTTTTTAACTGACCAATATATCTTTACATGTTTGCATCAATATTAATTTGTTTCATTATTCTAAAGGGTTACACTTGGTAGTATTATAATTTATTCAACCATTCCCTATTGTTGGACATGTGAGTAATTATAGTTTTGGTGTTATTACAAATAATATTTCGAGATCT
>NW_004955429.1:5292126-5371493 GCF_000276665.1 Chinchilla lanigera | reverse complement strand
GCCGGGGTCTTTGTTCTCGCGTCCTGGCCTCCGGGATTGGATGGGGCCTACCTGGCTCTGTGTGCGCTTTTCAGCTGGGAATCGTGATGGTATGCGTCCAGCCCAAACTTGGACCCAGGAGCCCTGCTGCTCCCGGAGAACTCTCTGCCTCACAAATAATAATTCATGTGCCTCTTTTTTGTACTTGTACTTCACACTGAGCTACAGTGTACTTGTACTTTTTTGTACAAAAAAAGTGTTTCTCTAAGGGTTTTTTGTACAAAAAAGTGTTTTCAAGTGTTTCTCTAGGGTTATATATCAGTTGGGATCCTCTGTTTTAGGAAATAGATAGTAACCTATGTCCTTCAAATATAAAAGGATTTAAGTACAGAAATAAGTTTAAATTTTAACTTAATGTTAACCTCATAATAATAATAATAATAATCTCATATGGTTGAGGCCTGGAGGTGTGGAATAAGTGTATTCTGTTGGAATTTTGGCTTTAGTTTCGACTGTTGTTGGGTTGATTTGAAGACTAAGTGGTTCCTGTTCTTGCTGTCTTTGCTAGTAATAGGGTTGTCATCACCACCACCACCATTTCCCACAGGACTGGTGACCAGACATGGATGAACAAGTATGGCCACCACAAAATATTTTACCCATTAGTGCCTCCTTGTCTGTCCACACTATTGCAGAGAGAGGGTGGACTCTACCCTCTGTCTTAAAAAAATTTATGCAAATGCAAGTAACTGGCAAAATTAAATTTTATCTATAAGTTTAGCACCCAGAGAATTCTAAGAAATGTAGTTTTTGGTTTTCTGAAATCTCCAAATGAAAGAGAGAGTGAGAGAGGAGAGAGAGAAATACAGGGTTGAATCAAGCCAATTATTCATGACAGCCAATCCTTTGACTACTCCATCTCCATAAACAGATTTTCATGGATATGAAACTTTCTGGACCACTGCAATGGCAACTCACTCCCACCTGATATCATGCAAGTTTTCCCTGTGTGGATAATATTTACCTTTTCCCAAAGGAAAATCCAAATCCCATCTCACAGAAACAGAGTAGAAATAGAAAATTGATTAATAGTTGCAAATATATTTGTACAAAGCAAGGAAGAAAACTATGTGCAGCTATTCTAGTTCCAGTCTTGCAACATATCATATAGTCACAGCTGGCATTTATGATTTCCTTTGTCCATTTCCAGTTTTATGGATCAATTTGCCCTCCACCTCCAACTTGGTGGTCAGAGTTCTATCTAGTAGGATGACCCAAGATTCACTCCTTAAGTGACTCATCCTCCCTGGGGTATGTCTGTGTTGGATCGCTGTGGTGTTTCATTCATATTCACTATTGTACATAAAGGTACTAAAGGACCCCTCAGGGGATTCTCTGGATTATAATAAACACTCCTCCCTACCCTTGATGTATATCAGTAATTGTATTTCTACCTGATAATCAGTTAATCACTCAAGCCACAGCAATAGATTTCTTCTTCATCTATTATTTCAGTTGTATGAGAACCCCAAAGTGGTCAGTGGGATGACTCATCTTTTAGTTAGAAGGCGGCCCTGTGCCTTAGATGGAGGTAGCTCTCCAGTGAGGAATAAGACATTTAATCCAGATGAGTTTATATTCATGGGGATGGGAAGCAAGCCTTTTTCCAGGTAAATAATTAGATTTTATAGGTATTATAATATCTATAGTTAGATATTATAGATATTGTACCTCTTTGATTCTGAGATTCTTACATTTAATCTGCAGGGCCCTGACACCATATTATAAGACTGCCCCCTCCATCACAGAGTGCCATCTATCAGCTAATGTATAAGTGAGTTTTCAGTGAAGCACCCACCACTGTATAAGGTGTTAAGGTATGAGGCATAAATCTTAAAAGAATGAGTCTCATTGTCTCAATTTTTTAAAATATAAAATGAACTCCCTGGTCAAAAGCTATAGTGTATGAAATTCCATGCTAGACAAAAGGCATTGCATAAGTCCATGGTGATTGTAGCAGAAGCCCTCAGAGAGGCGAGTCCATGTCCAGAATAAGATTATTTTGTACTTATAAGAGTCTAAGTCCAAGCACGTCATGAATTAATTTCATGAGGCCCAACTGCGGAGTGCCCTTTCACAAATCTGTTTGTCAGCTGGAACTCAGAGGTATGGCCATCCGGTGGAAAAATGCTTCAATGCCTCAGTACTAGAGAGCAGACAGCACCCTCAGCTCCTTGACTTTTCTCCATCTTTGGACTCCATGGCTGCTCTGGCTCCTCCTTTCAGATGCAGGCAGTAGAATATGCAGGTTGTAAATGACCTGCTTTTATTTTTGGTACTCTTACCTTAGGGATATCTGTGTTCATAACTTGTGAATGCACAGCAGTCCTCATTGTATTTCACTGGATAAATTAAAATTTCGTAAATGCAACTTGAAACTCTCTCCCTGTGAGTTTCACCCCAAGACTGAGGTTCCTCATTGCCCTGGGGGTATAATTCTGAGATCTGGGTGCCAGCACAGCCAAGTTCTGGTGAGGGCTCTCTTCCAGACTGCACATGGCTGACTTTCACTTGTGTAATTGTTTGGCAGAAAATGGTGGAGAAAGTTCTCTGGAGTCCCTTTTATAAGTGCCCAGATTCCATCCCTGAGGGCCTCATCCTCATGACCTAACTCTCTCCCAAAGGTCCCACCTCTTAACACCATTGCTTTGGGGAAGGTAGGATTTCAACAGAATGAATTCTGGGAAAATTTATTCAGTCTGTCGCCCTGGATTTATCTTCAGATCCTCCAAGGGAAGAGACAGTGGTGAGTCTGCAGGTGGTTTCATCACCCATTCTTCACCGTGCCTCACTCTGCATTCACTGCCAGCATCTCCCTGAAAACTACCCAGCCATAGGATCTATCTACGCTGGCGTCATACCCTGGCTTATGGCAGAGCTGTGCAATTTATCCTTCTGTAAACTTGATTTGCCTCAGTGGAAAGTAGGAGAAGGAAGGAAATGAGACCTGCAGACTCAGATTCCCATGCCTTTCTCAAAAAGCATCTGATGCAGTTACTTTAAAAATATTTACCATTTGGCTGGAGGTATTGGTCAGCAGTAGAGTGCTTGGTGCACATGCATGAGTTCTTGGGTTCAACCAGTGCTTCAAAAAAACACTGTTTATCTTGATTAAAGAAGTAATACATGGACATAGAAAAGTTATGTTATACAATAATGTATGCTGGCAAGGCTGTGGGGAAAAAGGAACTCTTCTTCATTGTTGGGTGGGAGAGTACATTGGTACAAGCACTACAGAAATCAGTACAGGGATTCCTCACAAAATTAAAACTAGAAATTCTGTTGCCCTTCTAGGTATCTTCCCACAAGAGTTAAAAGCATCATACCACAGTTGATATGTGCATAATCATGCTTACAGTAGCAAATTTTATAATAGCTAAATGTTGGAAACAGCCCAAATGCCCACCAAGAGATGAATGAGCAAACAAGATGTGTTTTTTGTTATATACAATGAGTACTAGTCTGCCATAAAGAAGGACAAACAAGTTATTTTTAGGTAGACAGATGTACTTCGAGACTATGTTAAGTGAAATAAGTCTGACACAAGTTTAAAAAATATAGTATTATTTCCCTTATAGGAGAGACTCAAAAGGTAAATAAGAAATAGAATGTAGGATAGATACTGGGAAGTAAGAAGGACTCATTCAAATGTAAAGGGGATCAAGGGAGGGGAAAGAGGAGGAAGAGAAAATTAAAAGAGAATGGAAGGGGAAAACAGAAATAAAGTTTCTGTAAGTGGGGAGGGGAAGAAGCATTGAAAGAGAGGGGAGGAAATGCGGAATAAGAAGACTTAGGACATATTATGTACAGGTACACATTCCCTATGATGAACATGATCAGAATGTATGGCAAATATGTACAAATAATTTTTTTAATTATGTAATAACAATATGTGTTAAGTGACTGTACCTATTTCTCAATTACCCCTCCAGTAGTAAACATTAGCATCAGTTATGCATCAAACCCACAGACACGCATGTGCATGTATATATGCTCTTCCATAGTAATTTATTAGTATTTTTTTACTAAGAAGCATGCTAGTACATGAGCAAACATTTTTATTTAGGAAGCTATGTATTCAATATCCTGTCCAGGACATCTTATTCATTGAAACAGTGGTTTAGACCTCCACCCTTGGTATGCGGCACAATCAGCTAAATTAATACAGTAGCAATAGGATGGTTGGTAGTTTATACATTTTCTTATGGCTATGTACATATGGGGATAGTTTTAAAAAGAAATTTCACCTTTTCCTTGTTGCACTCTTTCTACAGTTTCACAAAACACAAAGGATGCCTAAACATGTGCATTGGAAAGCTAGACTTCCAGCTGGTTTGGAAAGCTAGGCTTGCTTTCAGGCGTTAACTCAGAATCATTTCAAAGCAAAACAGCCTTCTTTGTTTATTTTTGTTTGCAGAGGAGGGAATTGAAGCGTGTGGTGTTCAGGGGTGCAGTTTGTGTATAATTGTTCCTTAAATAAACGTGTGGCATAAAATGCTGTATAAAGAAAGCACATTTAAAATATCCTTTGTCTTCAAAGGAAATAATCACACAATGACATTTTAATAGAATATATGAACACACACACACACATGCACACACACACACACACACACACATATGCACACACATACATACACCTTAACCACAGAAGATGCAGTGTTTGTATTAGGGAGATTTTACTCTATTTGTAATAATTTTAAGTTTTTTGTCAATGAGCCGTCACATCATCAATTTTCATTTCTTTTTATTTTACTTGAGGTGGACTGGCTCCAAGTTGACTAAATCGCACATTTAAAATAATTAAAAGTTTAATATTGCAGAAGAAAAATACTATTCCCTCCACCTTGGAGTGTGTCCTTTTCTCTACTCATTGATCATTATAATACTGAAAAATACTAAAGCAAAGCAGCATCTCATGTCCAACTGTCTTGCCTTACACATTCAGGAGGCAACTTGTGAATGTATCAGAGCCCCTGCATGCAGATTCTGTGCTCAGAGAGGACGTACTGAAACAACAGGATGTTTTTAAAATTATATTTACTAAGCAATGTGTACATATTTCTAATCTTTTCAAACAATATCTTGTGCTAGAAATGTGCTTGAATACAAGTGTACACAAAGTAAGTCAAGCTAACTGAAGGAAGTGCGATGCCCTGGAAAGGAGAAATGCCTCTTTTTTTTTGAAAACAGTAGGTGAGGTCACATTCTCCTCACCTGAAGTCTATCCCCACACCTTTCCACTTTCTCTCTGCATAAATCATTTTCCTAGATGCATTGCATTCACATTTATTCATCTAATTGTGTGTGGAGATCCCAGAGTTTCTGCACAGAAAGAAAAGATAGAAACTCGAAGGTGCAATAACTTTGCTCCTTACATAAAATTGAAAGAATATTGAGTGTATTGGACAATGCCCTTCCTCCACTGACAGCCAGCCAATTGGTTTGCTTTTCAGGTGCCAAGGGAGAGAGTGTACTCTGAGTCTATTGCTTCACATATGGTGAGATAGGCCCAAAAGCTGGGCAAAGTACACCTGCTCTTGGCCAGTGAGTCATAGGTTGGAGTTCTCCATATCTTCCCCTAGTCCTAATATTCATGAAGTGTGTTATGGTTTATGTCTGGATGTCCACCCAGAGCCTCATGCAGTCATGGGGTGGGCTTTTAGAGTTTATGGTTGATCCATGATCCAATGTTGGGATTGTGGGTGTGAGTGCTACATCTGTCCTGGGGCACATAGTTTTGCATACATAAGGTAGAGAAAGAGGCTGCTTGCTGCCACTCCTCCCTTTTGCTCTTGTTGCCTTTGATGTCTTCTGCCACCATGAACAATTGCCCTCTGCCATGCGCCTTGGAGCCAGCCGAGTATGGACTGAAACCTCCACAAACTGTGAGCTAAATAAAGCTTTCCTTTCTTAATTTTGGGGGTCAGGTATTTTGTCTCAGCAGCAAGAGAAAAGCAACCAAGACAAAGTGTATTCAAAATGAGCAATAACTACCATAAACTTGATATTTCGGTTTGCAGTATGCTTTATATTTAAATGTAAACGATGTCATTTCTGGTCTTCTAAGAATCCACTTTAGATGAAATAATCATGTCACACAGTGAAGGTCTCATTTGGGGGATATGGGAGTTGAAAACGTTCACTGATTTTTATGCTGAGATTTCTCCTGAGCCTCTCCTACAATAGTGTTGTGGTTGAACGTCCAAGTACTCTCTCTGTTGCATGTGATGCATTGCAAGTTTCAACAAAGATATTTAGGAAGTTGACTATAGCTTCTTTGTAAAAATACTTTAAAAGATTTTCTAAGGAGAATCTGTGATAAGCTTAAAGGTAAAGTGACTGCTCCATCTACAGTGACCCTTTGGCTTTTACTATAGGGTAGTTTGGATAGACTGGGATGATGGAGTCAAAAAGACTTCCTTGAAGGCATAATTTTCCAGCTCCCCATCAGTACATTTTCCTCATCATTTATCTAGACAGGTTAATGGGATCAGGATAATGGAAAAAGAGGCTACTATTTATACAGAGAAGGAGAAGAGAAGGAAGTTTTGGGGAAATCATATCAGAGAGATTCAATTTTCGTCTAGTGGCAAGAGACCAGTGTGTTTACTGACTGGAGGGAATAAAAGATGAGTAGAATGCTTGGAAGAGGTGCAGAGGAAAGTAGGATTTGTAGGAAATTACTGTACAGGGGCTGACTGTTGGAAAGGGGTGGGATTTCCTGGTAGCAAGACTGAGGGCACACCTGGGATTGAAGACCATGGGTGAAATGGCTCCAAGGTATAGCTCCAGAAGGTTATTTGAGTATGAAATTGGAGAAAATGTGCAGTAGCAAGTCCATGGTTGAATGTGTCAAAAGCAGTCACTGAAAAAGTCCTAAGTACAAGAAAACTGAGTAAACTGTTGAAGGATTTATTTCAAATAATTAAAAAACCCATTTATTTGGATCCTAGGACACTGTAACCAGTTATTGTGGAGCAGGTGACTTCATACGTGAGATGACCCGGTCTAGGACTTTGCTTTTTCTCTCATCTAGAACATAGATGTGTGTTCAAAAGGGGAGGGTGTAATAGAAGAGGTTTGTTGATTTGCATTTTTACCATCTTTAGAAGCAGGATAAATTCTCATTAGTCTGGGATGATTCGGGTGTGACTATCTACCTGAAAGGCAAGGATAAATTACACTATCTTACAAGTACTTTTACATTCGAATGATTTTGTGAAACTAAGCTAAATTAGCTCAGATTCCCAAGTATTATAAATGTACTGGAATATCGTTACAACATTTTGTGAAGATTCAGAGTGACCTTATTTTATACACTTAAAATTAGAACATGGGTCCAGCAATAGATTTTTATAATTCTCTAAATTGAATAATATGGGATCACAATGTTTAACATTCAGCTAAGCATTGAATGCTCTGCTTTTATAGAAAAGAATAAAATAAATTTAAGTTGGGATTGCCCCCAGAAAAGTCTAAGATATATGGTCACTGTACTTATAAGTGAGAATAATTTATCAGGTGGCTATTTCAGTAACTATGCCTTCTTTATATAGTTTAACAAATTCTGATCTAGGGCATGAATGTCCCATTGAGGTTTCAGTGGAGTTCTCTAAATCCAAGAAATGAAAGATATAACTCTTATTGAATAATTTACACTTTTCTCTACTTTAAGGCCCTCTGGTCTTATATCAATTCCTTGTTTCACTCAACTGCTTAGAAACACATTATCTTAAGATGAGGAAGCCAGTGAGATGAGGCTGGCTCTAATTTCTGCACTGTAACTCTAGGAAAATTCCTCCCTCTGCAAATGATAAAGAACTCACAGCATGTTTAGCTGCAGCTCATCCTATTCCTTTGGGTGGAGTGTGTTGATATTGGAAAGTGTGCAATAATCATACTTTTAAGGGCTACGTGATCATACAGTGACTCAAAATAAAAATAATATCATAGTTTTAAACTGTCACACCCTCATTCATTCAAGGTCCTTGTAGGCTTTCAAGGCCTTTTGCCTTCTCTGTGACATTTTGTGCTTCTGTAAGAAGAAAACCTCAAAATTCAATTCAGGTTTATTGTTTTAACTTAAAACAAAACAATCTACAAAGACTTGATATTTACTTGAAATTTCAGGAGGTCAATACTTGTAAGTTGAGATTAGGTGAAAACTCTAATTACTGGTGGAACACCTAAAGTCACCTATGAGGTATGATTATGATTTTCCCATGCCATGGAAACTATTTTATAGCAGAAAGAAGTTTACTTGTGTTTATGGAGACTGGAGGAAAAGACAATAAAGGAGTTAGAGAAGAATGAGAAGGAAATTCTATCAGAGCCAAAACGGGCTAAGGAAGGTAAGGGCAGAAGCTACAGTAGAGCTATAGATTCTCTCTTAGTCACTTTCTCATTGCTAGGACAAAATACCAGACACCCACAGCTCACAATGGGAGAATTTAAAGGTATGTTTTGGCTCACAGCTTCCCCAGGCTCAGACCATGGTCGCCTGGCTCCAAGGCAGAAATGACAATAGCAAAGGCATATGGCAGAGGAAAAGCTGCTCACACCATGACAGCAAAGAATCGGAAAAGGAAGGGAGTGATCAAGGAGGAAGATTCACCCTTTCATGTCATATCCCAGTGCCCACCTCTTCTGGCCAGGTGCCACCTCCCAGCATCTCCCTCAAATACTACACTCACCTGGGGGTGAATCTCCCAGAGAGTGCAGCACCTCATGATCTATGACCTTCCTGAAGCCCGAACCCCCAGCACAGGAAGCTTTTGGAGGACATTCTTAGATTTAAACATAAAAGGAACAGAAAGGGATTCAGCATTACTATGGTAATCTAAGGAAAAGGTATGCTAATTCTTAGAAACCTGGGATTTTTTTCCCTTTGAAGTTTCCAGATACTATCAATAGGAATTAAGAGCTGTGTCCCAGAGATCTTGACCATAAGGACATTATGAGATTCCCTAAATTAATACATAACTGCCCCATGTTATTGGGTTTTTAACCCCCTGCCCTTTCCCACAGAGACACTGGTAAATCCTTCAAGTGTAGGCTTGGTGCATTCATTCATTCTGAGTGCAATAAAAAGTACAAAAGGAGCAAGCTGGAGAAATAGCCTCCTCTTGCCGTCCAGTTTTGGGGATCAGGAAACAGAGTAAGGGAGGACATCTTTAACAAATCTCAGGTCATGTCCAAGGGGATCCTCCTTGGACCCAGTTGAGAAGGCCCCTCAGGGGTTTGGGCCTGATAATCTTGGCATGGCAAGAAGGAACATGGGACTGTGGTGAGCTTTTAGTAGCTGTGGTACTGGAGTTGGGTCATACTCTCTGGGTGGATCTTTTAAAGAGCTTCTGGGAAAGAAGAGTTCAGCCTTCACCTTTCTAACTTTTCATCTTAAATTAGTACTCTATACTCCTGACTCAGTAATGTTTAACACTTGTTACTGGGTATCTGTTACTCGCCAGATTTGGTCCATACTCCTTGACCATAAATTCATGGCCAACTGCAATTTCCCTGGAAATTCTATTTCCTGCCCTGAGGATTGTAAGCCACCAGGAATTCATTTTCTTTCTCTTTCTGCCTCTGCTGGACCCTAGTTTCATGGCTTTCCTTTTTGTGGTCTTCCTAGGACACTTGGGCTATGATGTTGCTTCCTGTTTTCCAAAAAGCATCACTTAATCCTTGTTACCCAAATAATTTACTCTCTCTTTTTTTTTTTTTTTTTTTGGTACTGGGAATAGAACTCAAGATCTTAGGCTTGCCAGGCAGGCGCTTGTGCCACTGAGCTATATCCCCAGCCCTAATTTACTCTCTAAGCAAATAGTTTCAGTGATCATGAGGACTTCTGTCTGGTGCTTGAGGTTTAGATATGGTCGAAAGGGAGACAGGATTTGGAAGGAGAAGGGAGACAGCGCTCAATCCCTTTTACTACTAGATGACATCAGGTTCCCTTTGTATTTCTTTGACATCCTTGGGTTTCTACAGGGAGGGCCTGCATGTTACTAAAATATGCAGCCTTGAGAATCTAGCATGGTGCCTATACTCCATAAGTATTTACTGAATGAAGGAATTAGAATTTTCTTCTACTCTCATAGCACACAGGTGAGAATGTTTAGTGACGGTCTCTGAGTCTCCCTCTGAAGATTGCACACTGGTCTTGAGGAACTGTTGGAAACTTAGTCATCGGTATCTTTGACCTAATCCCAGATGATCTGGTACTGGAGGAGAATTCTGATGAGATACCCCAGAGAGTATGGGAGCAACTCATCGTGGATTCGGTGCATCTTTCTGTCTGGTTCTTGTGCTGTTTCCACGCAGAGAGTATGAAGTTGCCATGTGAGCCAGGAGCCAAAGTCTTCCAATAAATGGATATAATGTCCTTTATCCAGAAGAGATAAAGGTCCAACTATAAGAGGCTCACCATTCCTTTAAGGCCACAAAATATGAATCCCAGGGGCAGGAATGATGAGGATGCCTGAGTTGCTATTGAAGCAACATTTGCTCTAACCTTTCAGCCTATGTAAGCTCCTCCATAACCTTGCCTCAGACCTGCGTCTCTTCCTGCCTTGTAATCCTGATCAAGTGCCTAGTGTTATCCCCTTGTCCAGGGGTATGTGCAGTTAGGCCTCAAGTCTACCCTGTTTAGCAGTAGTCCCCGCCCTTCCATTTAACATAATCTCAGACCTCAGCTTGGGCCTTATGTGCTGCCTACAATATGCCCTCCCACATACGGTAGGGGTGACCCATGCTGAGGGCATGCAGGGCCTGGGCAAAGCACACCATGTAGTTTCTCTATGCTCAACATCATTTGTCCTCAGGTGAAATCAGGTAAAACTGACAAAGTGGCAGTCATCGATGAAAAAGAAGCGTTAGAAGACAACTGTTAGTAAGTCCTTTTTGTACTGGACTTTGCACTTCCTTACTCATTTTTTTTTTCCCACCCACTCTGAGGTAAACACTGTGAGGTATAGGAAGGGGCTGGGAATAAATATATGAGTTCCACTCAATGGAACTTGTTGCCGTAGCTGCTGGGAGTGCTCTGAGCCACTTTTTGGGTGGTCTCAGGTGTAGAGCACCCCTCACTCAGGTTATGTCCTTCCCAGGTGGCCCAAGTCCAGTGCCTGATCCCAGGAGGTCCACAGGGGGACAACTCTGAGGGTCAGCTAGGGCTTTGTCTTGCTTACATGGCATTTTAACTTCTCCTTGTGCCTAGTTCTTCCACAGGTGCTGTCTTTTTACTTTTCTTGTTTCTGAGACAAAATACCCAACATTCAAAGTTAAAGGAGGAAAGTTTTATGTGGCTCACCATTTTTTTTTTTTTTTTTTTTTTTTTTGGTTTTCCTCCGGTACCGGGAACCGAACTCACGACCTTGCGCTTGCCAGGCAGGCGCTTTTGCCGCTGAGCTAAATCCCCAGCCCCGTGGCTCACCATTTGTAGAGGTTTTAGTTCATAGTTGGCTGGCTCCCAGGCAGGTGGCATGGAAGAGAGGCATTTCAGAGGAGAAACAGTCCATGACAGAGCAAGGCAGGCAGCAGGCAGCAAGCAGCAAGTGACTTCACTAGCTCTCTTTCTGTTCCTTATATTTTATCCGCCCAGGTTGGGGTGCCCTTAATCCTACCCAGGACTACGCCAAACCTATCGGTGATGATCTAGTAATCACACACCCTTAACCTCAGCATTACATACTCCAGACCCAGCCACCTTTGCAAAGCCCCACCTATGACCACACGAGGCCTTGAGGGGACATCTAAACACAACGATAGCAGGTACTGATCTCTTAAAAACATTCTGTGCCCCAAACTCTATCTCAATTTCTGCAGAACCAATCTGTAACAACCATACTTCAGAGGGCTCCCCAAGGCCTGTCTGACTGGACTCAGAGTGGATGCCTGACACTGCCCAAGCTAGACCAAGAACTCCCCTGCTCATTCAGGAGGCCAGAGGTGAAAAGATAATGTTAACCTAAGTCATGTAAAAAATCAGTGCTAGTATTATTCAAGCTGGAAGAATATGACTAGTCTATGATATTTTAATTCAACTTCCCACTTTAACACATGGGCATATGTATAAAGCTAATTAGAGTTTCAAAAATATGTACAATAATATGACAGATGAGATCTGCTAAAATCTTGCAACAACAATTCATCTAAAAATACTGGAGAAATATATCTTTTAAAAGTCTTGTATTTAAATACACAAAATCAAGAAAATCACTTCGGTCAGTGACAAAAGTGTGTAGGAACTCCTAAAACTGCTGTCATCTCTGGGAATATCTGGAGAGCTTCATTCTTAGAGCTTTCCTAGCAGAGTTTTAGTAAGAGATAATATCTAAGGAAAAAAAAAAGATGAACCAGAAAAAAATACGCTCAGAAAATTCAGACAGGGAAGAATGAGGTTTAGTTTTGATGGACGTGAACAAGTCTCTCCAAATATTTCAAGGTTAGCTCCAGCTTTGACAGTGGAGTTAAGCTTTAAAGGAACACTATTTGTGTGACACATGATATCTCAAGATAAAAGAGGTTAGATATGGCTCTCAGAAGATAAGTCAAAGTCTTTTTGAATAATGCACTCAGTATCTGAGCCTCCTACTCTCAAAAGGAAAGTCTCCATAACTTTGAGCCCTCAAAAACAAAAACAAAAACCCAAGCAGATATGTGAAAAAACAAGCCAATATGAATGAAAATGGAAATATACACAGAGCTGAACCCACAAAGATATATCAGAGCCAAAAAATAAAATAATGCAGTTTCATATACAGCCATGTATGGCTTAACAATACTTAGGTTCTGAGAAGTGTATCCTTAGGAGATTTTTTCATTGTGTGAACATCATAGAGTGTGCTATAGGTAGATGGTAGTAGCTTACTGCACAGCTGGCTACAGGGTCTATGCTATATCTCCTAGGCTATGCACCTGTACAACTGTTACTCTACTGACACTGTGACAAGTACCTGTGCATCTGAATATAGAAAAGGTACAGTAAAAATACTAGTGATAGAAATTTTTGAGGTCCATTGTGTCTTATATGCAGTCTATTCTTGACTGAAACACCACTTATGGAGCATATGATTGTATTTTTTAAAATGAAAAGAATTTTTGAAAGCAGATTTGGAAAAGAACCAAACTATAATTCTAGAAACAAAAAATAATTTAAGATGAAAGTGTAATCAAATAGCTAAACAGTCAAGTAGACATAGCTGAAGAGAGAATAGGAGGAATGTGAACTAGAGAAACCAGTGAAAACACAAAAGAGGGAGGTTAAAAGCCTGAGAGTTTTCCAGGATTGCTGAAAATGCATCTCCTTCAATTCAGAAGATTGCTAAGCATCTACCAACAGAAATAAACAGAAGTCCACAGAGTGAAACTGGAACACAGAATAATAACTCAGACCAGCCAGAAGGGGCAGAAAAGTCAGTTTACTAGAGAAGCAGTCAGGACCAGATAAAACCTGAGTCCTTGATAGCAATCATGGAGGCTGAGGACAATGGAATTATACTAAAATTTTCAAAGTAATCAACTGACAGCATAAAGGAAGAACTGTATTTCTAGCAAACATCTTTAACTAAGAGAAATGTGTTGTGTATGATAAAACATTTTCTGAGGTAGTTTGCCACCAGCAAATTCTCACTTCTAAAATTTCCTTACTATTCTTCAAGTGAAAGGAAAAAATTTCTGAAAGATTTGAGCTGTAAGAAAAGAATAGCCTATAAATAAAATAGTAAGTATCTTCCTATATCTCTTGATAGTATAAAGTGATAAACTCTAACTTGTGAGGTTTAGAATAAACAAAACATAGCTAAAAATTTTGGACAAAATTGAATATAAGATGGATGAAGAGTTGATTTAATGGACAATGTGAAAGTCAGTTAAATGATCTGAATTATTCTCCAATATACATTTATAAATTGGTCATGCACTAGGATATGAAGCAAGTCTCAACAAATTTCAAGAAGCAGTTATCATATAGATCACATTTTCTGACCATAACTCAATTCAATAAATACAGTAAAAATGAGTTTAAAATCTCAATGCATTTGAAATAACTAATAACATAGATAAAAGATAAAATGGAAATTAACATACAGAAAACTAAATGAAAATGAAAGCGTCATATACTGAAACTTGGGGAATACAACCAAAGAAGTACTTCAAGGAAAATTTATAGTCCAAAACTGTATACTAAAAAGAAGTCTTAAAAGTAATGCAGTTTTCAATTTAAATGGTTGGAAAATGAGAAACTCAGATGACAATATTAATAATAAGGGCAGAAAAGAGTGAAAAACAAAATGTAGAACAGAAAATATCAAAAGAGGCAAGCACTAATTGACAGTTTTTGAAAATATATAAAGTCACAATAATACTTAAAAATACAGAACATACAAATAACAAATAATTTTGTTAATGAAATAGTACAACTATGAATAGGGCAAAGATATAAAAGGTAGTGAAAGAATGCTGTCAGTCATGGTTTTTCCAAAAATTTTTAAAAACATAAATGAAATGGGAAAATCTTTGAAAAATGTAACTTCCTATAACTGAGTATCAAAGTAATAGTTAAAAATCTCAGGACAAAATAGTTTTACAGATAAACTCTACAAAACTTTTAAAGAACAAATCATTCCAACTTTTACTAACACCAGATACTAGGGAAAAAAGACAATGATTTCAAATCCATTTTATGAGGCCAGTTTGATCTGCATATTCAAATCAGATATGAACAGTACAGCAATTTTACTAATTAATTTAAACTTTTAAAATCTTTTAAAAATTCTGTAAATTATTCAGCATGGTTTTCATATTTTAACACCTTCTAAATACAAGATACATACCGTTTTTAAAAATATTTTATTATTATTTAGGTAAAACAATATCAATGGATCAGGAAGTGACCGCCATTAAAAAAGTAGTAGTCACTCAAAGATCCCAAGAGAAGGTTGCACATCACCCTGCAGGAGTGGCAGACCTATTACGGCACATATGTTATTTGTTTTTCTTTGAAGACAAAAGATGTTAATGTATGAGTTCTTTTTTTCTAAACTAAAACCTCACTATTCTGTTTTAAGTGCAGTGTTGACACTTTGTGATAAATAAGTGGGTTTTGGGGTTGCAGTTTGGACACTGGGCATTAGAAAGAGTTAGTCACAGGCAAGAGGAGTCTTTATTGTGCTTTCAATGGAAAAAAAAGGGGGAGGCAGGGCCAGTGTGCTCAGGATTGCCCTGTTTCCATCATTTCAGTGAGCTGAGGGAAGTGGTTGAGCTCAGAGACTTAGATGGGCTGATTTGCACAGGAAAAGTGCAGCCAGAGGCAAGCTGCTTAGCATCTCTAGGAATCAACAATTCCAGGAGAGGAATCTCTGCCAGGCCAGAAAGGCCCAGAGGTCAAAGCATCAGAATACAGAACATACGAGGCACCTTTAGCACAGACGCTTCTTACAGTCAGTAGTATTTTCAGTAGCAACCAGGTGGAAGTCACAGCATAGTTGCCACTGCCTAAATATATATGAACTTGGCTGTTATCCATGCCTTGAAATGGAATCAAACTCAATGGCTAGTTTCAGTGTTGCCCTTATGTGGCAATTTGATTCACTTCTCATCCAATTCAGTTTGTGATCAGAATTGTGAAAAGAATTAAGTTTGTAAACTGAGGTACCACTATATATATTTTCTGTGAAATATAACCATTAAATGGACATGGTCATTAGGCATAAAAAAATACTGATGTTTTATAACAATAAAAAATAAAAACCAAGACCGCAAGGACTTATTTTATTCTAATTAATTGGCAGAAATTAAGAAATCTGACAAAATCAAGTGCTGTCATATTCTAGAAGAATCTCTTGTATCTCTTGCTGGTACAAATGCAAATTGAAAAGTTAAACTCAGCAACTCAGCAGTTCCACTCTCCTACACATACATTATCCTCACAACCAGAATGTTCAGAGTAGTGGAGTGGTGTTAGCAAAAAAACTGAGGTAGTCCTGCATTCACTTGGGCCCTCTGAAAAGCAGACGTGCAGATAGAAGTAGAAGTGTGTGAGATTCATGGGAGTGCACGTGAAGGGTAAAGTGGAGAAGATGTAGGAATAGGTGAAGAGAGATGGCAGAGGGTAATGCAGGTCTGACATCTGTGGAAGGAGAGAGGAAGATAGAAAATAAGCAAGGGGCATGTCAGGATGCAGTGCTGCTCCCAGACCAGGCTGATGGGTGACCTGCAGAGGAGACCTCCTTGGTACAGAAAGAACGTGGCTTGTATGTCCTTGCCTGCTCAACCAGTGGTTGGACGCAGTTCAAACCAATGGCCTCTGTATGAGTACTGTGATGGAGATTCAGTCAGTGGGGGCAGTCAGGTACCAGACTCTACAGCAAGTTCTCTCCTGAAGAGAGGTCTGTATGCCACACTCCCACTACTGCCCCAAATCAAATGCCCATTGACAGAATATAGATAAATTATGGAACAATCCATATTCCATGCTGTATGATAAAAAAAGTGAAAATGATTAAGGGAAAAAGATTAAGAACAATGTAGATGACTCTTAATTATTTAAAGTCAGAGGAAAAAGGAAAAGAAAAAACTAGTTCCAAAGGACCACCTAGGAAGCTTTGATAAAGTCTAAAAATGCACAAAACTGAATGGTATATACTTTAGGCACACACATATCTGTGATACAACTACTCTTAAGGTAACAGAAAGAATGATTAACACTAAAAGTCAGGATGGATGTTATCTTTGCAGGTGAAACTGAGTCATATATGATGAAGTGAGGAAAAATTTCACGGAAAGAGGCAGCTGTATTGGTACTACTTATTCTAATTCCTATGTAAGATGCCCACACATAAGTTCATGCACATAAATAATATATGAAAATAAAATAAATCTATAAAATGCTGAAAGTGAATAAATTAATTAAAGAGCTACCTGACCATGACATGTGAACTTACAGATAAGAGACTGGGTTTGTGTATCTTACACCCTTATGTTCTTATTTAGCAGGCAGACAAAGATATTGATTACTCCTAAAGTTCTGAAAGGTGAACACATTAAAATTTCAAGGATAACTACTTGAAGATTAGAAATTTAAAAAAAATCTTCCAAACCATTCTAAGAGAGAACAATGGAATAAAAATAAAATCAGCCCAGGGGACCAGAAAGAAGAAAAGTGGAATTCAGAACAAGATTGGACGAAAGATAGAATAAACAGGCACATCTGTAAGAAATCACAATAAATGTCTAAAACATAAATCATTTCTTTTTTAATTTTGTGGAGAAAAGGTAAAACAAAATTTCATAACAAGATGATAGGAGAATGTCTTGGTTGTTTTTCTCTCATTGCTGAGAAAAAATACCTGATGCCCCAAATTAATGAAGGAAAGTTTGTGGAGGTTTCAGTCCATACTCAGCTGGCTCCAAGGCAGAGTGGCACATGGCAGAGGGCAACAGTCCATGACGGTGGAAAGCAGTGAAATCAACAAGAGCAAAAAAAGAGAAGCAGCAGAGAGCAAGCTTCTTTCCGTCCTTTATACTGTCTGCAGGCTAACCACCCCCCAGTGTGGGTGTAGCACACCCACAATCCCAGCATTGGACCCTGAGTCGGTTAGAAGCTTTAGAAGTCCACCCTGATGACTGCATGAAGCTTTAGGGGGACATCTAGACACAAATCATAATAGAGAATAATAACAGTTAATATATTGCATATTATTATCTTTAAAGTAGTTACTCAGAGTACAAGATATGGACATAAAAAATTCTCCAATTGATATTAGTGAAACATTCCTTTTATATGAACTGAGACACTAATAGTATAATTGACTTGCATTTTTCTCTCTTTCCCTTCTTTCCTTTCCCCTTCCCCCCATCTTAGTTCCTTTTTCCTTTTTAACAATTTCTTCCCATTTTACAGTATCTATTGTACATTTTAGACCTCATTTACTCTTTCAATTTCTCAGACCAGGGAGACAATATGATGTTTACACATGGGAGTCTGATTTATTTCACTAAAGAATGTGGTCTCAAGTTGCATCCATTTACCTATAAAACTCTCAAGTTTTTTATCTTATCTTTCTCTATGGATATCCTGCTCTATGAGTAGTACTCCATTGTATAAAAGTAGAATATCTTTTCTATGCATTCTTCAGTTGGTGGGCATTTAGCCAAGATTTAGCTATTACAAATTGTGTTACTATAAACATAGGTGCAACTATACCACTGCGGTATGATGTTTTTAATTCTTCCGGGAAGATACCCAGAAAGGGAATAGCTAGGTTGAATGGGACCTGTAATCCTAACTTTCTGAGGAATATCCACACTGATCTCCACAGTGGTTGCACTCCTACCATCATCCTTTTTCCCTATAGCCCTGCCAGCATTTGTTGTTGGTTGATTTGTTGACGATAGCCATTCTCTCTAGAGTGAGATGGAATCTAAGTGTTGTTTTAATTTGCATTTCTCAAATGACCAAGGATGTTGAGCATTTTTCCACGTATTTATTTGCCATTTGTATTTCTTCATCTGAGAATGTGTATTCATCTCAGATGTCCATGTTTGGATTGGGTCTTTGAATTTTGGGGGCCAGATCTTTTTTAATTCTTTATATGTTCTAGATAGAAGTCCTTTGTCTGAGGGACAGTTGGCTAAAATTTTTTCCCAGTTTGTGGGTTGTCTTTTTGTTCTGTTGGAGATTTCTTTTGATGTGCAAAAGCTTTTTTAATAAGATGAGGTCCCAGTTGTTGATTCTTTGAAGTATTTCCTATGCAGTTTGGGTTTTGTTCATGAACTCTCTGCCTACCCCTATGTCTTCAAGATTTCTACCTACTTTTTCTTCCAGTAGATTTAGCATTTCTGTTTTAATATGTAGATCTCTGATCCATTTTGACTTTAGTTTAGTGCATGGTGATAGACATGGGTCTAGTTTTAGTCTTCAGCATATAGAGAGCCAGTTTTTCCAGCATCATTTATCAAAGAGGCTATCTTTCTTGCAGTGAACATGTTTGGCCACTTTGCCAAAAATAAGGTGGCTGAGTGAGTTTGTAGTTCTGTCTGCATCTTCTAATCTGTTCCACTGATCCTCAGGCCTTTTTTTTTTTTCCCCCAGTACTATGCTGATTTTATCACAGTAGTTTTGTAGTATAATTTCAAATCAGGGATTATAGTACCTCCCGCCTCGCTTTGTTTCCCAGAATTGCTTGTGCTATTCTAGGTCTCTTCTGGTTCCAAATGAATTTTAAGAATGTTTTCTCTAGTTCTGTGAGGTATGTTAATGGTATTTTAATTGATATTGCATTAAATCTGTATAATAATTTTGGGAGTATGGCCATTTTCACTATGTTGGTTCTTCCTAACCTTGAGCAAGGGCTAACTTTCCATTTTCTGATATCCTCTTTGATCTCCTTTTTCAGAGTGCTATAATTTTCAATGTATAGATCTTTTACTTCTTTTGTTAGATTGATTCCTAAGTATTTCATTTTTTTTGGCTGCTATTGTGAAGGATGTGGTTTCCCTAATTTCTCTCTCAGTGAGTTTGTTGTGTACAGGAATGCTATTGATTTTTGAGTATTGAATTTATATTCAGCTATGCTACTGAATTTGGTTATTAAATTTAGAAGTCCTTTAGTGGCCTTTTGGGTGTCTTCTATGTAGTGTATCATGTCATCTGTGAATAATGATAATTTAACTTCTTCCTTTCCTATCATTATTCCTTTTCTTTCTCTCTTTTGTCTAATTGCTCTGGCTAATGTTTCCAGAACTATATTGAATTGGAGTGGTGATCGTGGACATCCTTGTCTTGTTCCTGATTTTAGAGTGAAAGTTTTCAGTTTTTTCCTGGCCGTGGGAGGGACCGCCTTCCATGCTATTCTAGTTGGTTCCTTTTTAAAACATCCACCTATATAATTTTTACACATAAAAGTTTATGGAATTTTCCTTCACCTAACTTACAACAGGACCATAAATATGTTCGTTGCCTTTGTGTACTTAGCATGCCTAATACAATAAAAATTCACATATGGCTGAACCCACCAATGTCACACAAGTCCGAACTAATCTGCCTCAAGGGTCCTTAGAGGCCTTTAGAGGCATGTTTTCATGTCATCAGTCACTGTCTTGAGGCTGTAAGATATTTTAAATCAGTCCTGGAGTTTCTTGAGAAATCTTTACAGGAGCTTGTAAAATTCTCCACTTGACAAGGACTTCAGTAAAGCATTTCAGTACTGGAGCTTCTTGGACCTGGGCTCAGGATCTTGGCCTGAGGGATGTCATTCTGGGATCTCTTCAGAGGGCTGGGTTCTTTTTTGGAAAGTCGAAGAGCTGGCTTTACCAAAATCTGATTCCATATTTGCCTGTCTATGGTGACATTTACTTATGTTAATTTCATAATGTCAGGACCAGTCTTCCTACATAGACTGGAATCCAGCTGTCTAGGGTAGCAAACTATTGTAGGCATTGAAGTGCTAGAAGACTATTTATGTTGGCAGATAAAAAAATTCTCTTTGAGAAGACCACAAAGGATAGAGTTAAAAGAAAACTGTAAAATATAGGAGTTCTTACCCCATTGCTTCTTTTATAGAAAACGGTGTTGTAAGAAGAAGACCAGAAACTTAAGAATCATGCTGTGCTTCTTTCTTCCTAGGAACTAACAGGAACTCTACCTAGGCAGGTTAGACAAACCAAAAGCAGCTTCCTTTTCTTCAAAAATATTCTCCTGTAGCCTTTTATTCTAACATTCTCACAATAGGCAATCACAATTAAATTTTAATTATATTTTTACCAAGGTGAAAGATGAATCAAAAAAATTTTAAATTAAAACATACAGAAAATGGCACTCCACTGCCCCAGTCCCCAAGTTGGCTTTTTCGGAAGCAACCTCTTAACTGTATTTAGTTCTTTCTTCTCATAATTACCTATGTAATTTTATTTTATTTATATGTTTAATTTTTTTTTTTTGTCTTTTTGAGACAGGGTCTTGCTATGCAGTTTAGGCTGGCCTTGAGTTCACATTGTACCCCAGGCTGGTCATGAACTTGCAACTATCCTTCTGCATCAACCTCCCAAGTGCTGGGATTATAGGCATGTGCCACCATGCCTGGCACCAATTAATTTTAAATACTAATTTTTTTCCAGTTTTAGACACTGTTGAGTCTTTTATATGAAAGACCAGCATTTGAAATTCTTGAGATCACGCCATCTGTCAAGTCCTCTTCCTCTATTCTTCCAGTATTCTTATAGGTTTTAATAAAATCATTAGTCAGTGTGTATAAGTTTTATGGCTATGAAAGTATTATTTACTGCTGTGAAAAACCTTGTTTTATCATTGTATTTTTTAAATGAGACTTTATGTTTTTCTTGAAGTTGACATTGGCCTCATTTTTATTTGCCAGTTTTTTTTGAATAGTCACATCATAAATTCTACTCAAACTTTTCACAAGAACCCTAAATCCTGATACCATATTTTATATTACTTTCACTTTGCAAAACAGCAGATAATCCACTGACTTCAGCTTGTCTTCTTGGGAAGACACGTCTTCCAAGACATATCTTCTATCATCTTCCAGTCTGGATGGGTTCATCTGGCCCATTGCAGAAGTGACATCCTGAGACTTGGTCCACATTAGATTCCCTCTTTCTCAGATTTATTACCTTTGTGTTCTTATGTATTTTCTTGTTTTTATTATGCAGAATGTCATCTAGTAACTTCCTGAGATATATAGTACATGAATTTCCAAGTAACATTTTTGAGACCTTGAATGTCTAAAAGTGCGTTTATATCAATTTATATTTTCATTATGAGTCCATGTTTGCAGTACATAATGCTCACAATCTTTGTGTGGAGTTGGTACACGTACATACCACATCTTAATTAATTTTTTCATCTTCTTTTGCTCCCTGATCCTATTTCTTTTCTTATAATTCGGAGGTATCATTACATTGTCTTTCTAAAGAAGCATAATGTCCCTCTGATACTTTGAATGCAGTCTACCTTTTCTCTCTGGAAGAACTTTGGAATTTATTGATCACTGATAATTTAAAATTTTACACTGAAACTTTGATAGGTTTCTTTCTTACTTATTTTACCAGGTTCAACATTTTAATTGTAGAAATTATTTTGTATTTTTTAATTGGCTAAATCTCCTTTCTTCTGTTTTTACGTTTTATAGGATTTTCAAATATCATGCAACTTTCTGGAATGTTCCTCCTTAGTTTTCTATGTTCCATTTTATTTGCCAGAAGATATTCATCAATTTTACTTCTAGCCTTTCTGATATTTTTATTTTGTCTACCCTATATTTAATTTCCATAAGGTCTTAATTGCTTTCTGTACCTTTTAATTGTATTTTTTAAATTGTATTTTAAGGGAGTCAATATTTTCTCTTAGCTCTTTGAGGATGTTAAATAAAGGTTTTAAAAGTTTTTTCATTCTTTCTACATTCTCTTAAAGCTTTTCTTCACTTTTTCTATTGTCTCATTTTACTGAATTTTAATTCCCTTCGTGTTTGTATTGATTGCTCTCTTTCGTGTGAGAAGTCTACCTCAAATGTGTATAGATTCTTGGGTGTCAGTTTACAGTTAAAGAGCTGCTTGGAATGTCTGTGTGACAGCAGGACGTATCTGCATGGGTATCATGCTAGTTTCACAGCAGAGGCCCAGCTGTTTCAGAAGAGTTTTCTCAAATGTCAGTATATTCAAGTCTTCCTCTCAACCTCCACTCAGTCTTTTTATATCCTAAGAGAATAATTCTCCAGTCTCCAGCCTGGGGGAATATGACTAGTTGCCTACATTCTTGGAGCTGAGTCATAGAAAAGTGGTGAGTATTTCAATATTTAGTATATAGGTTTTCAAATTTTATTTTTTAATTTACATATAATAGACCTCTTTTTTTTTTTCAAATTTAGAGCTTTCTGAGTTTGACAAATGCAAAGAGTCACAAACCATCACTACAATCAAGAGACAGGGCAGTTTTAACATCCCTTCCCAACATCTTCATGCTTGTCCTTTGTTTTCAAGTTCTCCTGCAAGGCCTAACTGTTGTCACCTAGTACAGATCTCTTCATCATGCCTGAGGTTTTTCTTCTGAGAGTATCATGTACATGGGGGCATTTATTCTTTACTATTTATTTATGATTATTTTCATGTAACATAATAAATTTGAATTTCATCCATCCTGTTTCATGACATGTTTCATATATCAACAGTTCATTTCTGCAGGGCATAGTGGCATACACTTGTAATCCCAGCACTTGGGAGGCTGAGGCAGGAGGATCATTGCGAGTTCAAGATCAGCCTGGGCTACAAAGTGAGCTCAAGGGCAGCCTAAACTGCATAGCAAGACCTTGTCATACAAAGACACACAAAAAAAATAGTTCATTTCTCTTTTCATTGAGTAGTAACATGGATCTATCATAGATTGTTTATCCACTTCCTCCTTGAAGGACATATGGATTAGATATACTCTTTGGTGATTCTGAATGGAGTTGCCATAGTATTTACATACAGACCTTTGAATGAAATTAAATTTTTATTTTGTAAATATCTTGTTTAACTTTATAAGAAAAAATGTTTTGTTATAGTGGTTGTATCATTGTACATCATCACTAGTAGCATATGAGAGTTCCAGTTGCTCCAAAAGCTCATCAGGTTAAGTATTGTAGGATTTGTTTGTCTAGCTTTGTTCTGCTTTTTCAAAATTCTTTTGCGTTGCTATTATGCTTTCCCATGTAAAATTTGGAATCAGCTTGCTGATATTTACAAGAATTATTGGTTTTGATTGGAATTGCTATAGGTGAGACTAGTTCCCTGGTGGAAAATCACAGGTAATGGTGGAGGACACATAGGAGACACCACTTAGCGAATCCTACACTTAGTTGAAAACACTTTCAAAGTTGTCCTATTAGCATGTATTATCCAACAGACATTGAATTAAGATGTCTGCTTCTGGTCAGAATGGAGTAATGAATATTGTATTCTTGTGGAATAAACAGCTAAAATACTGGAAATAATATATTAAACAATGCTTTTCAAGATATTGGATAGCAGCCAATGAAGAACAATTTCTCTGGAGTAATAGGAAACAAATGACTGAGAATTTTGATTGCTTCAGTTTATTGCTTATTATGCATTTTCAGGTTTCATTAGGAAAAGAAAAACTAGACTAAGCACAGAATTCTCCCTGAATTGAGATGAAGCATCTGAAAAATCTGAGACTGGGCAGCCTGCTAAATTTTGAAGAAGAGAATATTAGAGAGAGAGTGTTGCACAAAGAGAGAACTCTAGCTATCTCCAGGCAGTACGTTTTGACTGTTTTGCAGAGTACCAGCCAGAACATGTGCTTGAGAAAACTGCATGAGGTAAGGAAAATGACTACTTAAAAAGATTAGAGTGGACAGTACTTGGTGTTCACACAGAGCCTGACAGAGTACCTCCTACTACCAGCCAAAGTGGAAAAACATAATTCTGGAGGCACTAGGTATAATATTCTTAAGGATCTTGCCTAAGAAGAGAGGGTCTTAAAGTGGACTCTACTGTAGACCTGACTAACATAGAAACAAAAGCAGATTCAACAGATTAAGTTCATCTAAGAGCAAAGCTCATGAAAACTTACAAAATATAAAATTAACTAACATTTAATGAGATAAAATTCTTAACATCTGACATCTAATAAAAAATTACCAGGCATCCATACAAGTAGGAAAACATGACTTGTAATAATGATGAAAAAATCAATCAAAATGGACCAAAACCTGTAACAGATGTTAGAATTACCAAAGACATTAAGATAAATGTAACTGTCTTCCAGATGTTCAAAAACTAGTGGAAAGCTTGAACAAGTTAAGTAGAGATATGTTATAAATTAAGAACTCCATATTTTTTGAGATGATAACTAAAATATCAGAGAGAAAAAGTTCACCATACTGGATTATTGTAGATTAGCCTATGCAACTAGACAAGCAAAAGAAAGAATAGTCATAAAGACCCAAAAGAGGAAGTAAGAATTCTTTTTATTTACAGATAATTTGTCTTAAAGGAGTATTTGATGAATGTACAAAAAGTTACTAGAGCTATTAACTTCAGCAAAGTTGCAGGATACATCATCAACATACCAAGTTATTATGTTTCAAAATATCAGCAATGAGCTATCAGGATTTTTTTCCTTTATACTGTCTTCACTAGCTCTAGATGTTTAGACACTGAGTTTAAAAAAAGTCATACCATTTACAACAGAACTAGAGTTATGAAATTCTTGTGATAAACCTGACAAGTAATCTTCCAGACCTATATACTGAAACGTTTTGAGGGAGATTTTAAGAGACTGAAATAAAAGGAGACACATATTGTATTCACAGGTTGGAAAGCTCAAAATTGTTAAGATATCAGTTCTTTCCAGTTTCATTTATAGATTAAACATAGGCTCAAAATGGAAAAATAAGCTCTGGGCTAACATTCCACTAATACATTTAAATCACACCAAAGAAATGGCTACAGGAGAAATCACACCTATGGTTGCTACTGCAATAGATGCTACCTGAATACCCCTTGTCACCTTACTTCACGAGGCTCCAGCAATTCGACTTGGCTTTAACTGTTCCTGCTACCAGCACTGATTCCAGCACAAAGACTTTTCCTTACAAGGGCAGCTTTTCCTAAAAACTAAGTATTTGCCTGAATGCTGCACACAGAAACTATTTCTGATGTTTCTCATTTCTGAAGTCTTTTCTGGGTGGAGCAGACCACCGGTTCCAAGTACCTGTTTGAACTTTGCTGCAAAAGTAGCTCTGAAAGTGAAACATCACTTCTTTTAACCTTAAAAGGTGGAGTTTACTCAAAATTAGAAAGGCATTCAAAAATTTTGGGGCAGCTAGAAACACAACATATGTCCCATATAGGCCAAATACTAAAAATCATCAAAATAAAATAAGCAGACTGCAGCTATATTTTAAAAGAAACTCCCTAAATTGGAAGTGTAGGAGTTCTTTTATTATTCCTTAATGTATTATTCTTCTGTGTTTTAATCCAGGATGTATAGTCATTTTCATTTCCTTCAGATTCATTTGAAGAGTTTCAGATATGTGTGTGCAGGTCATGGTCAAGAAGACACAATACAGAAGCAGAAACAAGCAACAGAAACAAAAAGTCCCAGCCTGACAGAGAAAGCCTTCATTAACAGTATAATGGAAATTGCCTATTTCCCATTGCCAGATCACCACCGGCTCCCAGGAAGTCATGGAGAGATGGTGACGAGGGCACCACCTGTGGCCAGCCATGGGTACTCGGATACCCCCTTGGAAGTCTTTGGGCTTCGGGCTTCTCCTTTATTCAGCTGCCTGAGGGCTTTTCTTTATTTCTTTTCAAAAAGAGTTTATAAATTCCATAAAAAATTCAGACATCAGCATCATTGTTAACATCACTGTTATAATTTAAAGCATTACCAGCAGTCTTCTGAACCAAATAAGCAAGTTTTGAAGGAATAGTACATTTCATCACAGGTGTCTTGAGTTTTTAAAAGAATGTTTCTTTTATGTAGCTTTACGTGGATATAGTCTAAAAATATGCAATCTATTTCTCCAGGTTACCACAGAGCCCGGATTTATAAGAGATTTTTATCTTCTTCTCATACATATACAAGTAGTATTTATATAATTCTATACAACTTTCTACTACAGGACTTTGGTACCCTACCTAAAGAGCATTTGTCTTAGTCTGGTCTGGCTGCTATCACAAAATACCTTGACTGGGTAATTTATAAAGAGTAGAAATGTATTTCTTACAGTTCTGGAGATTGGGAAGTCCCAGATCAAGGAGCTGGCAGATTCAGTGACTGGTGAGGGTTTGCTCTGTGCTTCGAAGATGGCACTGTGTTGCTATGCCCACCTAAGACAAAAGGACAAGAAGGGACCAAACAGGCTTCCTGGAACCCTGTCAAGAGGCCACTAGTCCCATTCATATGAGCAGAGCCCTCATTAATCACTTCCTAAGTGCCCAAGTTATAAGTGCTATTTCATAGAAGATCACATTTCAATCTGAATTTTGAAGGGACCATCCCACTATTCCTTGCATCCCCTTGAAGAGTTCAGTTCTAACCCAGAATTCTCTGAGTGATAGAGGCTTTGCCAGGCAGGCCTCATGGAGGAAGCTGCCCTCCTCACCCCATGCAACCATTTTCATGAAAGACTCGGGGCTCCTGGGTCAGCCACCCCATTCATATATCTACAAGCCCAGCCCAGGCATGTCTATACAGAAGGCTCTTTATGGAGGAAGTGGGCTCCACTCAGACACTTTTCTCCATGTCCATTCAAAATTCTTCCCCTTGTATCTTTTCCCCTTTGTGATGGTTAATCTTGACTGTCATCTTGATTGGCCTGAGAAACCCTGGGAGGTAAGTAACCCACACCTCTAGGTGTCCAGGCGGATCATGGGAGTATGACTTTGGGGACTATATCTGATCTCTAGCCCCTTCCTCCCTGGCTCTTCCATTGCACTCTGCTTCCCAGATGCCACAAGGTGACTATATTTGCTCTGCCACATCCTTCCATCATGTTGTTTCTACATTAGAGACAGAAGACCATGGACTGAAACCTCTGAAATCATGAGCCTGAATAAATTATTTCTCCTTTAAATTATTTATGTAAGATGTTTGTCCAAGATATGGAAAGGTGATTAATAGATTGTCTTCCTTTCTCTCCTTTATCCTCATTCCTGAGCCCTTGAAAAGGCAAGAGCCTTTTCTTTGGGGCTCCGCAGCAGTGAGAACATCTCCTGTTGTTTTATTGATAAACCTGGCCCTTTCTCTTTTTGCTTCTTGTTTGCACTTCTCCAGTAAATGAGCAAAGTCTTGTTTGGCTTCTTGTCCTAATTGAAGGCCTACACCTGGATGCTCAGCAGCCTGCCCCCCATCTCCCTCATACCTCAGCCTAGGCAGAGGTTCCCTCAGGTAAGTTTTCAGCCATCTCATGGAGCTTGTAGTTTCCCTCTCCTCTGGTTCCCCATCTGGCCCTGGAAACTGAAAATGGAGGACATTCCTTTCTCACTGATGTTGCATCTGGCCCCAATACCACTGCCCAGAGATGTGCCCCTTCTCTTAGGTGGCCCAGTGTACCAGGTCCTCCATGTGGCTTCTGTAGGCATTGCTGGTATTGTCTTTCCTAAGGTCTTCCTATTCTGCACACTCTGCTGGGGTGTTTGGAAGGCAGATTCCTTCCCTGAAGGGAACACATACCATTACTGAGACTCACAGCAGGGCTGCTTTGTTTGCTTAGGAATCTATGATTTTATAAAATCATCCTACTCGGGCTGGGGATTTAGCTCAGTGGCACCGCACCTGCCTGGCAAGCATGGGGTCATGAGTTTGATTCTTGGTACTGGAAAAACAAACAAACAAACAATCAAACAAACATCCTACTGGTGGGCATTCATCATTCTCAAAATTACCCCTGTCCTAAGACATCCCAGCACATTAACTCTCCCATAGAAATGGGTTATAGGTTTGTATAAGATCTTTCTTGGCCATTTCCAGTTAGTCCTGCTCATGGACTCAATAAAAGTCTTCATTCCACTCTGTAACTGGGGAAGTTGGAAAGGCTATAACTTTATTTCTCAAGGTTCCTTTACCTAAGATTCTAGACTCAAGGCAGGGCTCACTAGTTAAACATACTCACACACACTTTGGATGGCAGAAGTATGACAAGAGCCAACTTATGGCCAGTTCCAGCTATTTCTGCTGGGAAAGGACCATCCCAGATATCACAATGGCCTTGCAGTGGCAGTTTATTCTTCTCTGGATATGGAGAAACAGCTGCAGCAGCACAGCAGAAGTGGGATGTGGTTTTGAACTCATAGTGCCAATGGTAGCCTCAGCAGTGAGAGCTGGCCTGGGAGTCTGGTTCTGTATATTTTGTGTATTGTTTCTGGAGGCTCAGGGCAGCACAATTTCCTCCAAACTGTCCAGTGATTTTGTGAACATGTAATTCTAGACATTAAAATATTGAGTTCTTAATATATTCAGAGCAGCTGGACTGGTGGTACAGACTCATAATCCCAGATATCTGAGATTCTGAGGCAGGACAGTTTATGATTCAAGGCCAGCCTAGTCAACCTTCTCAGACTTGGTCTCAGAGTAAAATTTAGAAAGGGCTGAGGATAAACCTCAGTGTTAACAGCACTTGCCAAACATGTGTGAAGCACTGGATTCAATCCCCAGCATCATATACACACACATACACCCCCCACACACACAGAGTAAATTCTATGTCTTATTCTGACCCTTGACTGCTAGACTAACTTGTCAGTAGACCCCTGTGAAGCAAACTTACACTCAACCTGGAACATGTCTTCCCTCCCTCAAACTTAGCCGTCTCACATGTCTTTGTCACTTTTCTCACCTCTGGGACAAAATACCTGACAGCCCCGCAATTTAAAGGAGGAGAAGGTTTATTTTGACTCAGGTTTCAGAAGTTTCACTTCTCACATGATGAGCTGTGTGGCCGGAAGTCCTGGGTGGAGGAAAGCTCCTCTCCTCATGGCTTCCAGGAACCTGAATGCTCAGGAAGGAAGCAGGAAGGGAGCTATACCTGAGCAGGTCACACTCCAGTGGCCTGCCTCTGCCACACGCCCCCTCTCTGCACAGTACATTTAACTATAGTGCCTGTGGTCCAGTCCTCTTCCAAAATTCCTGCCTATGAGCACATGAGTCTCTGGGGGGACATCTAGATATAAACCATAACACCATATCTTTATAAATATTTCTCTTTAAATATATATTTTTTCCTGCCCAGCAATGAATAGTACATGCAGATTTTTAAAAAACTAAGATGCATAGTTTAAAACTTCAGAAGTAGTTGCTAGAGAACAGTTACAGCCATTGTACACTTCTCCTTTTATCATTTTAATGGAACTTCCTGGAAGGCATTTGGCTTGCATTTTTCATTTGCCATGGTCCTTTACACACAAATCTGAGGATTAGTTCAAGATAGCTTTTTTTTTTTTTTTAAGTAATTGCAAGTGAAGGCATACATGCCCAGTGATTATTTTGGTGGATTGGATAATGTTTCAAATGATAACATCCTCCAAAGTGAGCTCCATCTGCTGTCAAATCGATGGGTCTTGTCCTACTGGATGAATCAGGAGAAAGATTGTTGAGCCCAGGCAGACTCAGCACCTTTGCCAGTGCTGCAGTTGTGTGGGCACTGAGCAGTTCTTCCTGGGAGCTCCCCTAGGTATTTCTGCAGCAAGGTCAAAGGAATTTTTACTATATGGTGCTATATCTAATTAATGCAAAAGACTGAACATACTGCTCGAGACATTGGAATTTTTGACTGTAGAAGTCTCTGGCTAAAGTTTCCATTCTAACACATTAAAATAACATGACTGCATCAGAAGAAAACCCCCAGGCAAAAAGCAAGCAAGTCGAGGAGATCCCTTTTCTTAGGTAGTAAAATGTATGAGTTTTTCAATTTTATGTAGTAGTGCTCTTTCGACACTATATATTTTCAAATTGCATGACTATTTTGGCCATGGAACCTGTCTGCTCAATGATTTAAACTGCAGCACTAACTTAATTACTTCAGTCTGGCAAGTTCATTGCAGGAAGAGATCAGCAGGTCTGCTTAGCACAAACCAAGGGGTATTTATATTGACTGCATTTTCAGTGATGTCTTTGTTCTTTACTCTGAGTTGGAAAATGATAGGCAGTCACTGTTTCTCCGACACAGTCAAAGCTGATTCACTGTTTAGTAAGATGAGGAAAGATCAGCTGGCTGACAAGGGTGTCCACTGGTGGTTACCATAGGGTAAATCTTGTGTACCCCACATTTTCTGGGAGAAAAAAGTGGCAGTGTTATGGTTTGTGTCTAGATGTTCCCCTAAAGCTTCATGCAGTCATGTGATGGGCTTCTAGAGTTTTTTGACAGATTTATGGTTCAGTGCTGGGATTACGGGTATGAGTGCTACATCCACCCTAGGGCAGGTAGCCCACATACACTATAAGGGACAGAAAGAGGCTTGTGATCTCTCTCTCTCTCTCTCCCTCTTTCTCTGCCTTTCTCTCTCCCCCTCCCCCCTCACTTGTTGCTTTTGCTGTCTTCTGCTGCCATGAACAGTTGCCCTCTGCCATGTGCCACCCTGCCTTGGAGCCAGCTGATAATGGACTGAAACCTCTACAAACTGTGAGCTAAATAAACCTTTCTTTCCTTAGCTTTGGGTGTTGGGCATTTTGTCTCAGTAACAAGAGAAAACTAAGACAGGCAGTTTGTAATTCACAAGCTGCCCTATGTGTGGGGACATATTATACATTACAATTATACATATTATACATCTTGTTGCCCAGTTTACTCTTTGTGGATATATAGATCTGAACCATCCTTAATACTGGCTGGATGTGCGGACAAAAAGCCTGAAAAGAAGATTGCTTTGAATAGTTTGCAATGTGAACACAACCTAAGTATCATCCTGCCATTTCAGCATCTCAGAGGTGGGTGGAGAAAAACTGCAGGTGCATCTCTTTGCCAGAATATATAGTAACATATTTCTGGAAGATTGTATAATGTAGTGCCCATTATACCATAGGTTTCATAAGATAATTACAAGGCACTAAAGCAAATCAGCATACTAGACTGGCTGAATATGCTAACACCCTAATTTTGCATAGAGGGTGATTATTGTTATTATTATTTATAGAGTGTAGCAAATGTACATAATGCTTTATAAACACATGGGTAGACAAGGGCTCTGCCCAGAGGTGCCTAAGTTCTAATTGCCTGAATTAGACACTATAAATGAAAAAAAAAAAAGCTACTCTGTGCAAACGTGGGAGGAGATTAACTGCAAAATATGGTTAAAGAAATAAGTGTCTATAAAGGAACAATAGATAAAAGAAAATGTCCTTTTAGACTTAAGCTGAAGTTGTTCCATACAAAGAAAGAAGAATCAAAGTCCTGTAATGAAATCAATTTTGAAATACTTCCTGAACCTTTTTAAGAAATTCTAACTGGTTCCTATAAATCCATTGCTCCTTAATTTGACTGGTGGGTTCCAAAGACTCGAAGCACAACTAAAAGTGGAGTTCACAAGGAAAGGGATTGGTAGGAGTGTAAATTAGTACAACTGCTACAGAAATCCATGTGAAGATTTAGGAAGTCTAGTACTTATAAGACTTGCTTCCTCTCTTCAAGAGCCTACAATTTAGGCTCCTGAACCCTTATAAGAAATTCTAAGTGGTTCCTGTAAATTCATTGCTCCTTAATTTGACTGGTGGGTTCCAAAGATTCAAAGTACAACTAAAGTGGAGTTCACAAGGAAAGGGATTGGTAGGAGTGTAAATTAGTATAACTACAAAAGAAATCCATGTGAAGATTCCTCAGAAAACTAAAACTAGAAATTACATTTGATCCAGGTGTCCCCCTTCTAGGTATCTTCCCAAAAGTGTTGGAGTCATCATATTACAGGGATACACACATACCAATGTTTATAATAGCAGAATTTATAATAGCTAGCTCTTGGAAACAGTGTACATGTCCATTCCTGGGGTGAATGGGTAAGGAAAATGTGGCATTTATATACAAAAGGCTACTATGGTGCCATAAAAAAGATAAACTTAGAACATTCTTAGGTAAATGGATGCAACTTGAGAATATAATGTTAAGTGAAATAAATCAGACACATTAGCTCAAATACAACAGTTTCTTTAATATGAAAATCACAATAGATGTATTGTGAAGATATATATATATGTATCATATATATATTATATATATATATATATATGAAGAGAGATAAATAGGAAATTCAAATACTTTCCCAATTTATATATTCCATTGTTTCAAAACTATTTTTAATATATATGCTAATTTATTTCACTTATACTACTAGTTTATATTAGCTCATTAAAAAGAAAGTTGTGTATTATTATCTGTTTACATATTTCTTTTTTGTAAGACATTTTGGTTTATATTTAGACTTTGAGTACCTACTTTCAAGATAATATACAGTGTATTAACTATTGTTATTTTCTCATTATTTTGTTATAAAATTTAAAGAAAAAGACTTTATGTATTAGAGAGTATTATACCTTGTATCTACATGTCCTTCCAAAGCCATATGTGCTCATAAGTGGGGCTTTTTGGAGGTGGCTGGATCTACGGTGTGTGAATATGAGTTAAGGATCTGGTATAATTAAATTGGTTTAGCACAGTTCTGGGTGTGGATAATGGGCAGATCCACCCTGGTTGTGATGTATGTAACCGGGACGGAGTACAAAGGAAGGCCTGCTGCTGCTGTGCCTGCTACTTTGCTGCTTCCTGCCTACCCTGCCATGGACTGTTTCTCCTCTGTGATACCCCTCTCCCATGCTGCCCTGCCTTGAACCAACTTACTATGGACTGAAAACTCTATAAAATGTGGGTCAAAATAAACCTCTCCTCCTTTAACTTGTGAGTATCAGGTATTGTGCCTCAGCAATGAGAAAAGTAACTAAGGCAAAGTGTAAGAGGAAAGTAGTTAAAAAAAAATGAGAAAAAGGAGAAAAGAGCAAGGGTACTAAATTGTAGGCTCTTCAAAAGAGAAAACAAGTCTCATAAGTAGTAGACTTCCTAAATCTGTTCTGGCTAAGAATTTTCTTGACTTCATGCTAGAAATGGGAAAAATGACAGCTTTGTAATTTGTAGCATTATTGCCACATAGAAGCAAATCTACATACAGGAGAATGTCTTATAAGAACACTTAATAGCCCAATGTTTAAGGAAGTCCTTTCAGAAACTTGAGCTGGAAAAAACAATGGATCATCTCTTTACTATTTCTCATCAGATTTTACGACATGACAGGAATGCTCTGTGCTGTAAATGTAGTCTATTTAGGAATCACAGTAAGGCATATCCAGGCAATAGTCTAAAGTTCAAACTGAAAATCTATGGTAATGTATAATTACAACATATGAACACATGTATGAGTAAAATGTTATTACTTAATATAATAATGGCAGCCAAATTCAACTTTCATTACAAAATTATTGCTAATCTGTGATTATCCATAAAATATTTGGCTATATAAATGAGTCTTCATTAACATTTTAGTTTAAATTTAATGAAATTATCCTTGGGAAGTACTATTAGTGTATTATGCAAGTTTTTGCTTTGATTATAGCATTTTTGAAATTTGAATGCATCAATTTAGGACTTTAATTTCCTAAAAAGAAAAAGACCATTTAGATTTTGTCCTACAGGTTAACTCTATCAGGATTAGAGGGCACTACACAAGCAGTTCAAATACAAAGCTATGAATATATCATGAAGCATAAAATATTAAGAGCAAACCCAAGTCCTGAGAGAACCTGCAAGAAAATTCCAGTGTTTCATGCCAATTTTGTTGTGTTCTGAAAATGTGCTTAAAATCTTCTGATCAGATTTTCTTCATCATGAGCTAATTTAGCTGTCTTTAAAAATCTCTCTCTAGAAATAGGCCTATATAATTGGACAAATTATTTAACAGTCATTTTGATCATAATTTATAAGTGAAATATGTGTATTTATCTATCTAGATAAATATATGTACATGTACATGTATACTAGATGTGATAAAATATACAGTGAACATTTAAATTAAAGAAATTTTTACAGTAAAACTACATTGCCATTAATCCTTCTCAAAATATTCTCCCCTAACTTCAAACACAACGAAGCCATCATTCTCGCCACTGAAGCAGTCCTGGTAGTCCTCTTTCTGTCTTTAGTTACACTGTCATGACTGCCTTGATGTCCTGAATCCATTCAAAACGTGTACTTTTCATGGTCATTTTGAATTTAGGGAAGAACCAGAAGTTGTATGGTGTCAGATCTGGTGAATAAAGTAGATGAGGACACACAGTCATTGTTTTACAATCCTAGCACACAGGGTTGGGCGGCATGCAGCAGCAGCATTCACCAAATGTTTTTTATCATACCTCATTAAGACACTCATGAAAGAAGACTTCCAGAACTTCTTCAGAAAGGGGCAAGAATGATCATGTAAGTGTGTTCAAAGTGTAAGGGTTATTCTGTGGGAGGTTAATAGTCCTGTTTCTTTTACTGTAATAATTATTAAAAATTTAAATTTTCATCATATACCTCAATTGTACCTTGTATTTCCACATATAAAGATAGGCTAGTAATATAAACAAGATAAATGTTAACTAGGCTTTAGGGCACATATAAGGAAGTTAAAAATTATGTGAAATAACTAATTTTCCTTATTTTTATATTTTTTTTACTTCTTGTTACTGAAAACAAGACACTACATGAAAGATAGAAGGAGCTTATTTTGCTTAGAAGATAGCTTCGAGAAGGACAGAATTATGATTTCCATAACCATGCATTTGCCAAAGGGTTTGGTTTAGAAGCTTTAATAGCTGTGGGTGGTGCCTCTCCCAGAACAGTTTACTCTGCAAGCAGAGCTATTCCTTCTTTGTCAGTGTGATGCTCTGGCTCTGTGGTAGCTTCGGATTGATGTGTGTGTGTGTGTGTGTGTGTGTGTGTGGTGTAGCACACACACATGGTCCCTATAATATTTAATACATTATGTATACATAATACATAATATTTAATACATTTAATACATATTTAATACATGGTCCCTATAATATTTGTGATAATTGAACTCCCTGGCTCTAGGTGGCCTGTGTTTGCGAGCAAGTACAGAGCTGTGGCCTCTGCTTGTTGGGGTGTATTAACCTGGATCCTGGCTCTCCTCACACTCATTATGGCAAAGGCCAGCTAAAGTTGAGCTAACAGTATTTTCTTTTTATCAGCAATTCCTAGACTCAATTTAAATGCATTGCATACAATCAAAAATATTTACAATGAACTGCAGATAGTTTTTCTGAGTTCCAAACATCAAACTTTAAAACATGCAAACATCAAAGGACAAGAAAGAATTCACAGGATAAGAGCACCAAGTGATTCTATGGACAGTTTAATGACCCACCTAGATCTAGTAACCATTGAGCCACCAATACTTGACCCTTGGGAGAGCTGATTTTTTTTTTCCTTCCTTCTCCTCTTCTCTATTTTCTCTCCTCTTCTCTTCAGCTTTTCCACTTCATATTTATCTATACCTATATGTACCTATTTCATATGTATGTACATGATGTGTGATCAAATAAAAATATGGGGAACATTTAAATAACAATTTAAAAAGAATTTTACAGTAAAAGATATATTACTATCGATCTCCTTCAAATACTCTTCCTTGCTTCAAACACATTTATCTCATAGTTCTTACCACTTCTGAAGCAGTTCTGGAGGTTCTCTTTCATGAATGTCTTTTCCTGGGTCCCTCAATGTCCAGAACCGATTCAAAGTGTTTACGACAATGTCTGTCAAATAACAACTTTACAGTGTGTCCTCCTCTGCCTTATTCTCTGTATCTGGCACCATGTAACTTTTGACTCTTCCCCAAAGTCACAATGACAGTGAAAGATAAATGTTTTGAATTGATTCAGAACTCAAGGCATGGCCCAACTAAAACACACACACACACACACACACACACACACACACACACACACACACGTATTTGTTTCGCATCAATGTCATAGGATCCACTTTTAAACTATTTCACAAATTTTACTGTGTATATTCAAAATTTAAAATATGATGTTATGGGACAGTAAAATGGTTATTATAATGAGGCACATTAGTGTATCTATCATTCACATAGTTATTTTTTATAACAAGAGCAGCTAAATTTTCTTTTTAAAAAAAGCCCTAATACAGTACAATTTTAAACTTTGTGTCCTCATAGTATACATTCAGCCTCTACGCCTCATTAACCTACATTTTTGCTATTGTGTTCTTTTACCTGCATCTCCCCACTTCTTCTCCCACTCACCTGGCTGTTGTAAACACTATTTAATTCTCTGTATCTTGAGTGCACTCTTTTAAAAAATATATTCCATATGTAACTGCGATCAAACAATGTTTTTATTCCTGAATCTGGGTTAACTTAGCAAAATGTCTTCCTGATCCATCCATATTGTGGCAAATGGCAGGATTTCCTTTTTCTTTCAAAAGACTGAATAATATTTCATTGTATACAATAAATAAATACATTTCTTTACCCTTTCATCTGTCAATAGACATTTAGATTGTTTCCATGGCTAAGCTATCATGGGCAATGCTATAATGAACTTTGGAATTCAGATTTCCTTATGAAGTACTGATGTCATCTCCTTTGGGCATATACCCTGAAGACGGATGGATAGGCCATATGGTAGTCCTTCTTTGAATATAGTTTTACTAACAGTGACCAACTGTCTCCTGTTTTCTACATCCTTGCCCACATTTATTATCTTTTGTTTTTGATTATTAGCCATCCTAATAGGTAATGGGTGACCTTTCATAGTTTTAATTTGCATTTCTCTGGTAATAATGGATGTTGATCACCTTTGCACATACCTTTTGACCATCTTTATGCCGTCTTTGTAGAAGTGCTTGTTCAGGTTCTTTGCCCATTTTTTTTTTTTTTTTTTTTTTTTGGTTTTGGTTTTTCTCCAGTACCGGGAACTGAACTCATGACCTTGCGCTTGCCAGGCAGGCACTTTTGCCACTGAGCTAAATCTCCAGCCCCTCTTTGCCCATTTTTAATTGGGTCATTTGCTTTTCTGTGGCTGAATTATGAACCCTCACTAGATTTGTGGTTTGCAAGTATTTTTTCTGAGTCTATATGTTGCCTCTTCATTTTGTTGATTGCTTCTTTTATGCAAAGTGTTTTGGTTTGATGCAGTCTTCTTTATTTATTTTTGTTTTTGTAGCTAGAGCTTTTGGTGTAATAGCCAAAAAAATCACTTCCAAAGCTAATGTCAAGGAGCTACTCCCCTTTTTAAGTCAATAGATTTTTTTTTAATGACTTCTCATCTTTCTTTTAGATCTTTTCACCATTTTGAGTTGCTTTTGAGAATAGTAGTCTGCATATAGGATCCAGTTTTCCAGCATCATTTATTGAAATGAGTTCCCATTCCTCATTGTGTCTTGTTGGCTCCCTTGTTCATAACTCGTTGATCATATATGTTTGGATTTATTTATGAGATCTTGCTTTTGTCCCTTGGTCTATTTTTTTTTTAAATTTTAGTTTATAAGTACATGCAGGTAGTTTACATAATGTTTACCTTTCTTCCCTGTGGGAAGTTGATGCGTGTACATAATACATCTTCATTCCTTTATTCATCCCCTTTCCCTTCTCCCGCTCCCCATTCCTTGATTCCTTTCCGTTTTTTTTTCTTTTTGCACATGTTTGCACCGTGTGTAATGTTTCCATCCCTTGCATAGAGTTCTGCAACTACCATACTTAAAACAGATTTCAAACATTTTTTATTTAAGGCTCTTTTGAAAACAATTAATACAGTTAACATATACTTATGTGCCATTCACCAGGCACTGTAACGGATTCCCAAAGGAAAGCAAAATTCCTCCGCTAGAGGAGCTTATAAATTTAGAAGGAGGTCATGCAAACAACCAATCATATTAGAATGCAAAAACAGTTATGCTGGAGGTGTGAACAGAATGCAATTGGAAATAAGGGAAGGAGTGCTTAGGCCTGCTATATAAAATAGCTGTTACTCACCGCAGGTCTGTCAGCACAGGCTGCCATACTTGTTAATAGAGCATCATTAACTTACTACATTGAACCCTTGTAAACAAAATCGTGGCCAGTATAGAGATAGAGAATTCCTAGCTGCCACTTCACAATTTTGTTTTCAAGTCATTCCTTCGTCAATGACTTGCTTATTCCCACACTATTAATCTGCATTAGCATTTTCAGGGAACAGTGACTCCTACTGAGGCACGAACTGCTTTTGAAACATGCATAAGGAGGAGCCTTTTATGTAATTCCTTCGTGGTGTCAGGGTGCTTTCAAATTTATACATTGAAGAATAGGACAGCTGCAGAAGGACCAGAGGCTGATGACCTTGCTCTCTGATAGTCTCTTTTCTAATTAGGAACATGCTGTATCTTTGCTTATTTTAATTATACTTGTGGAATCCAACCCATAGATAAAGATATCTGTAGTTTTACCTAATCAGCTCGAATTCTAATTTCCAGTGAAATTTAAGATTTTTAAGCCTAAGGCAGTAGACTTGCTTCTATTAAGCTTCCATTGGAGAATTAAAGTTGTAATGAAACTTTTCCCGCTACTTTGTCCAGAACGGATCCTACTTCAGTAACTTTAGAAAGTTGGGGTTAAAACAAGAAAGTATTTAGGGACAGGATACCCCCCCTGTTACTTCTCTTCTACTCTTACTTTCCTCCTTTCTTTTACAAATTATTTTCATGAATAACAGCATCTCGGGCGATTAAATAGGTCTGAATTCAAGAAGGAAGACGCTTGCAGTTACAAAACGATTGCCACTCAACCGGGAGAAATTGCTGGCCGCTCTCTAGGTCACCGTGGCGCACCAACGCCGCGCTGCCAGTGGCCAGTCTGGCCGGGCGGAGCGCACTGCACCTTTCGCTCAGGCCCGGAGGCGGCGGGGACAGGCCAGCGGCTCCTCGCGGACCCTCAGCAGCCAGAGGGGTGCTCAGCAGGCGCGCAGGGTGGGGCACTCTGCCCGAAGGATTGCCGCGGAGGGACAAGCGTTCCAGGAACAACCTCTGGCCTTTTCAGATCACCCAGAGAGCATTCATCTGGCGCCTCGGCAGAAAGTCTTCTCAGTCTAGCCCCAGGACAATTTTAAAAGCAAGGAAAGTTTGGTGGCTTGGTTTTGGAGCGCAGGGTCGTGCAGGGTAGCGAAGACCCCAATCTGCGGCCTCAGCCAGCAGACCTCAGGGACCTTTCTGAGCGCTCACCCTCGCGGTCTCCCACCCAGCACCCAAGGGCGGGGTTCTTGCGCCTGGCCGGGCCTCGCCCTTGACCCCTTCGGCTGGCAGGGGCTGCTTTCCCGGCTTCTGGCCGGGGCTCCCGCAGGATCACGCGCGGATCGGGCGCGCACGCCGGCCGCTCTGATTTCTTTGCAGCAACTTGTGAGTCGCTCGGGGTGAGAGCGCGCTGGACACCCCAAGCCGGCTCCCTCTCGGGAACGCGGTGCGGCCGTTCAGGCCAGGAGCAACCTGAGCGCCCCAACTCCCTCCACAGCCGCGTGAGCGCCGGCTCTCTAGCACCTTCGACACCCCTCCAGCACGGCTTCTGCTAAGGCGCCCTGATCCTCCTCCAACTTTGGGGAGAGAGCGCCCAACTCCGGCTCCCCCGCCGCTCTCCCTGCGTTAAACCCGCGTCCGTGGTCGCGCCCGAACTCTGCGTTCGTAGTGTCCCCGCCCCAACCTGGAAGCGAGCGCCCCCGGCTGTCGGCCGCAGCCCCTCGGCGCGCGTTCGCGGAGAGCTCGCCTCCTCGCTGCATCCAGCTGCTGCTCCGACCGGTCCCCAGCGCTGCGGGACACGCGCGCGCACCCGCTCACCCACACTCCGCCCGCTCCCCCGCGTCCGCGCCGCCCGCGCCCCACCCTCGCTCGCTCGGCGGTGGGGGAGGCGGTGACGTCAGCACTGCAGTCCCGGGCAGAGCGGCTGGAGGGGGCTGCGCGCTCAGCGCCGGGAAGCTGAGGCGCTCGGGCGGCCGCGGCTCCGCGCTCCTCCCTCTGCTCTGCACCCGCTGTCACGCTGCCCGCCTGCGGGGAGCCTCGCCAGCCTCCAGGTGAATTGAAAGTCGTTTCAGGGGGAGGACGGAGAGGGTGCTGCAGTCCTGGCATGCACTGAAACTGCAAGTCGAAAGAAACAGCCCAGCGGAGGAGCGGGGCGCGCGCCGAGCGCAGCATCACCGGGCTGCCGCTGCTCAGCTCCCAGCCCAGAGCGAGGCGGACCCACCCCGGGGCTCCGACCCAGGCGCGCTCGCCGGCCGCGGACCCGTGCCCCTCGGGCGCATTCGCAGCTGCGCGGCTGTGGGGAATGCGAGCGCACGGCTCGCCGTCGCCGCGGAGCAGCTGTCGGTGGGAGAGCCAGCAGAGGCGAGGAGGCGGCGGACTCGGCCCAAAGTAAGTGCAGAAGTTTGCGTCAGTTCCCCAGCCGCTCCCCCTGCGTGAGAGGGAGGCACCTGTCCCCTCCTTCTCCAAAGAAACAGAAGGGCGACTTACCAGGGATCCCCGAACGGGGCAGAAAGTGAGCCTTCGGAGAGGGGTCGAGCGCCAGGAGAGCGAAGGCGAGGCAGGTTCCCTCCGGGGTGATGAGGGTGCTACGCAGGGGACCCCAAGCTGGGATGAGGGATTGGAGAGGAGCTGGACCCTGGGGACCTCAGAAGAAGAGGTATTTGAGGAGATGGAGGTGGAAGCAGTCACACCTATTCTGGTGACCTTGGCGTGCCCCCCTGGAGTGGCGCTCTAGGGGCTCTTGGGGGTGTCGCCTTGCTTTCTACTCCGGTTGCGCAGAGGGCATCGCGCTTCCCAGCTGCTGGAAGAAGCGGCAAGACGAGAGACGCTGGGCCCCAGGCATGGAGGCTGGAGGGTGGCAGCCCCGAAGCATCGGAGTCTGGACCCAGGGACTCAGATTGGGAGTTCGAGGCCCCTTGAGGCCGTCCAGGATGGACAGAGGCGACCGAGGTCAAGGGTGGAGGCTAGTGTGATGATTTGGGTCCCCAGCTGATGTTGGGCGCCTCCGGAACCTCAGTCGCTGATTGTTGTCATTGGGTGGCTTCTTTGAGGGCAGCCTAGCGCTGGGCGCGGAGTGGCCGAAGGTGTCCACTGGCCTACGGGCTGCCCTCTTTGCCTGGCGCCACTACCGGTCCCTCGAAGCCCTGGGATGTTCCCAGCGGTTGCGAGAGCTGGGGAGACTGCTCTTAAGAGAGCCTAGCCGTTCTGTTCACTTCTTGGGGCGCGATCAGCTCTTTTAGCTCTCTCTTGTCTAACCGGATTCCCCCAAGGAGGTTTTATTCCGTAACGGACCAAACTTCTAAATGGTTAATAGAAAAAGAAAGAAAAAAGAGAAAGGAAAAGAAAGTTTCAGGGAGCTGCGCTCCTCTTAGGCTCAGAGGCCTGCAGAGGGCAGGCGAGGGCGACGAGGAGGGTCCACCCTCGGCTCACCTGGGGAGGGTTCTCTGGGATTCTGTGTTAAATATGAGCAAGAAACGATTCCAGCAAGGCAACGAGAACGTCCTCTGTGAGACTAAGACTGTCTATGCCTCGGAAATTAAAGTCTCATTAAGTTTTTGGTTCCAAGGACTACACTTTGGGGGAAAAGGGGAGGTAGTTAATTAAAAACGATACCAATGAGCCTTTAAAAAAAGTCATTCCGAATGGACACAGTCACCCAGTTCCATCCGTCCATCTGTCCATCCACAACATGTATGGGGCACAGCTCTGTTTGTGAGGCATTGTGTTAGATGCTGGGGCAACAGAAATGACTGATCGGTGGTTCCAGCAACCTGGGAGGAGACAGGGGGTGAGAGAAGTGGGAGGTCTAGAAAGAATCAGGAACAAAATACGTGGTCCCCATAAGGGACAGGTACTACCTGGGTTTAACCAGGCTGACTCACTCCCAGCTGTGTGGCTTTGTGGGCCAGTGTCTGCTAGGCTGCCTACTCCTCAAAGGTGGGGACACGTTCAGCTTTGGTGTCCGGGGCCACACTGTGCCAGCAGGCACATGGACAGGTCGTCAACAAGTACTAATAAGGAACTGAACGCATTATTCGTGGTCAAAAGCATTGAAGGGAATGGTGACCTACTTGGGGGGGGGTGAGAAAAAAAAAAGAGAATAAGCTGGAAAATAAACACACCTTGAGAGGGCAGGAGGGAAAAGACAGGGTTTACAAGCCTCAGGGATTATATACTCTTTAACAAATAAGCTGTATGTTTCATGTCCATGCAATGGAAGTTATCAACTCCCAGCTCAGTTCCCTCTCCATGGAATGCGTGCAGCTCTGTGGATATTTAAATTATAAATAACATTTGTAGCACAGGGTCTCTGTTAGCTTGCCATGCGGAAATCATAAGGCTAGGCTTATGTGGATGTGTTGGTAGCATGATGCTATGGCTGTGTCTTGGGCAGTGGAATAGCTCCTTCACATAGCTAAAAATATATTTGGCTATTTAGTGCACACACTTGTCCTCTTGTATTTTAAACAGATTTAATTTAGACTTGATTAAGTATTTAAGTATAGACTTCTCCCATGAAGATTAAACATACATATGCAAGACTTTCCTTCATTTAATTAATTGATCCCATCACTCCTGCTGTTACATAGAAGGGAGTAAATTCAAAGGTGAACAATAAGGGGTCTTTCCTCTTCTTAATTTTGTTTTACTTTTACCAGAAAAACTAAAGTTTCATGATTCTCTTAAGTATGTAACAGATCTATTTACATTGCACTGCTTTTTCAGTATTTATCAATGGTAATAATAACTCTAATTTGAGTGAGTTTATAGGCTGTGATATTGGTTTTAGTTATTGGAACTGTTCTAGTGCTATGTGGTTTGGGGCCATTTGTAATATTTTTGCATGCCTTGTTTTTTCTATCAAGAAAATGAGATGATTTTACTTATATGATTTAATTAAATATTGAAAATCAAAATAGATATAAAATACTACTTTTTGGGGCTTTGTATTCTGTAGTTAATGTCATAAGTAAACCAACATTGACAAATTTTATAAGTAATAAATAGAAGAAGCATCCTATATTTTCTATTATTTAGGTTTTGCAGGCATTTAAAGATAAGAGTTCTAGGAAGAGCATTGCGATTGTGGACACTTAATGGTGGCTTAACATTATATATTATTTTTAAAAATTAGAAGTGAATGTAAAAAAATGCTAGTAATAGTATCTAAATTTTGGAATTCTTTAACCAAACTCTGAGCTGTTCTTTCTATGGTATGTGTTTGATTTGGATTATTTCCAGAACTACGCTATTCGACAAAATGGCCATTTGAGTGGATCTTGCATTCGCATGAGATTTGGCAAGGATTATGCTTTAGAAGAAAGAAGTCTACATTAGAGTGCTGATGTTTTAGGGGTGTGGGATCATAGATTACCAAGTTTAGAATTTATCTAGCTTAATTTTTGTAGCTGAGGGAATTGGGGCCTGGATTGGCCAGGGGTCTCTGTTCCCCAGAATGACATTCAGATGCCCTTGGGTTACCTAAACCCAGGGTCAATTTAATGCATTTGCCATCTTTGGATTTCGTATCACTTTTCGTTTTGGTGGTGGTGGTTGGTATTGAGCCCATGGTACACACATTCTGTATTACTCTTTCCAACTCACACCGACCTCCTGCCTCCATGTGTCAGAGGGGGCCCCACTTGCCAGCCCCCAACTCTTCAATGGGTCTAGATGCCTTCCCAAGTCCTCCAGAGAACAGAGAAGCACAGGACTTAGTTGGAGTTCTCCCTGCTTCAGTACAGGCCTCGTCTTAAAGAAAGTAAGTGGAGCTCCAGTTGGGTGTAGTCTTCTTTCCTGCCTTTGGAAACCAGTGTGCACCCAAGAATCCCAGTTTCTGAACCAGAAGGGCCTTTCAAAATCATCTGGTCTAGACCCTGACGCTTAAGGAAAGTTGGGCCTAGAAAATTCTGTCACTGTCACATCGCAACCGTGCTATGGGCTTCGTGGGTCACATTCTTACTGCCACTGGTTGCTTTGCATTTTCTGTCTCTACTGAATGGCAAATGGCACTGATACTCAGTTGCTTCATAATGCAGGCTTGTGGGTTTGGGAAGAAGGCGACCATGTTCATGTTGCAGCCCTGTCTGTCTCCAGCTGTGCAGTCACAGGCACATTACCAGTCTTGCCTGACACCTCTGTTTCTTTGTTCATGCATTTTTGCTCTATTTTGTCTTATACGTTATTCCCTAGATGTTACGGATAGGTATATTTGTATAAGCACTTGCTTATTGCTTTCCTTCTAGATCGTGAGTCTTATGGGAAGCTACCAAGTACTGCACCTCTTATTCACTACGTATGCAAGACCTAGCACACTGTTTGGCATCCAATGGACACTCAGTAAACTTTTGTTGAGTGAAGGAATGAATGAACGAGGGAGTGTGTGAGTGAAGGAGACGTCACTTAGGTAGAGTTAGAATCTTACTTATGAAAGCAACACCCTTCTCCAGATTCTGAATCAGAGATACTATAGTCCCTGTGGCTTATATCTCTGGATAGATGAGAAGCTGGTTTACTTGCTCCTCTAAGCTGCTTCTCTCTTAGTCTTTTTGGTGATGCTCCTTTTCCCCCTCTGGTTACTCAGACCAAAATCCTCGCGATACTCCTAGATTCCTCTTTCTCTCCTAGCTAGCATTCAGTCCATTAACAAATCCTACAGGATTTGTTGAAACATTGCAAATCTTGATGCACTGTAAATCTGGTCAATTCTTGATGCTTCCTTTGCTAAACACTTTAGTCCATGCTTCCATCATTTCTCTGGATTGTTGCAGTGGTTTCCTAGCTTCTCTCTTTGCTTCCATACTTGTACCATCCCACAGTCTGGATTTCATGCAAGCCAGAACAATACAAATCAGATCACACAATGCCCCTGGTGACATTTTACAGCATTTTCCCTCCTGTTTCACAATAAAAGGAAAAATCCTAACTGGACACATGTTTACCCTCTGATTTCATCTCCTGCTTTCTTCTAATCACTTCCTTCCAATCGTTTGTCAAAGTTCATCTTCCCATGAGGTCTTCCTTAGCTACCCTATTTAAAATACCTATAATCCCAGGTATTTGGGAGGCTGAGGCAAGAGGATTGCAAGTTTAGGGCCAGCCTGGGCAACTTGGCAAGACCTAGTCTCAAGAAGTAAAAAAGGCTTGGGGATGTAGCTTAGTAGTAGAGTGTGTGCTCAACATATGCAAGTTCCTAGGTTTGATCCCCAGTACCTCAAAAAGAAAAGAAAGAAGAGTCCTCAGAGTTAACAATAAAGCCCTGTACAGTGTAGCCCCCTTTTACCCTCTGATTTCATCTCCTGCTTTCTTCTCCTAATCACTTCCTTCCAATCGTTTGTCAAAGTTCGTCTTCCCATGAGGTCTTCTTTAGCTACCCTATTTAAAACTATACCCTCTAACTTTTACTCCGTTTCCTGCATGAATGTTCCTTTAGATATGTGAAAATAAGCATCCTATATTTTACTTATGGTTTTTGTTTCTCACCTCCATCCATAGATGAATATAAAGGTGGAGATTTTACCTGCTTGTTCATTTCTGTCCCCCTAGAACATGTGGCACATAGTAGGTGCTCAGTAAATATTTATTAAATAAATGAGAATACAATATGGTGTCTTGCTAAGATTAAACAAAATGATGTATCACATGTTGTCTTGCTAGGATTAAACAAAACAATGTGTACTGAATGTTTAGCACACATCATTAATTAGTATAAGGCATCAGTATGGTGTCATCTCTTGTTTCCTGGCCAGTTAGTGCCTCTTTTGACCAAAATTGTTTTCAGAAACAGAACTCTTCCAGGAGGATTAGATACTATTTTTGGAAATGACATTGAAGGAGGCCCATCTGCTGCTGGAAATAATTAGGAAATAGATGCAGTTATCTCTTCAAGCTATGGCCTAATCCTTCTGTCCTGGGGCTTGTGGAAAGGTTGCAATTGTGCATTTTGTCCTCAAGGTGAAAGTATCACATTCTGTAGTGCAACTTCTCATGGAACAGGATGGGAAAACCTATCTCATTTCATAAATGGTGGTGGGAGTGGGAAGTGAGGCTTAAGACCGTGGCAGAACTAAGATCACAGAAGTGTTTGTGGAAACATCAGATCTTTTTTTTTTTTCTCTCTGTGTTTTTGAGACGGGGTTTCACTATGCAGTTAAGGCTGGCCTTGAACTCACTTTGTAGCCTAAGTTGGCCTTGAACTCGCCATGATCCTCCTGCCTCAGCCACCTGAGTGCTGACATTTCAGGGGTGTGCCATCATGCTCAGCCAGAATGTCATATCTTAATGGAGTTGCCCTGCTATGTGAGGACTTTGAACCGGGAGTGGGGGGTGTAAGTGGAGGAGGAGAAGGGGAGGGGTGGGGAAGGGAGAGGAAGCAGAAAGAAGAAGAAGAAGGGGAAGAAAATAAGGAAGAGGACAGGAAGAAAGAGGAGAGGAGAGAAAGACTTGCATTAGCTGGTCAGCCACTTGAATTGATTTTCACAATTTTCATTTTTTGTTTTTGTTTTTTTTTTAATTTTTTGGTTTGTAACAAGATAGTATAAACAAATATTCTACTTATATATTAAAGCTTATGCCCCACTACATTTCTAAATAAATGATAAAGTATATAGTTTGTAATCTTTACTGGTTCAAAGCAGTCACATTTTGGAAATGGACTCAACAGACAGTGCTTTCAGCTCTGTGGATTTATAATGGTTTTGCTTGGCCAGGGAAAAAATGTTCTCTGTGCCCATTTTCACTCTGGAAATAGAAAGGGAGCCTTGGGTTTAGTACTTGTAGGTTACCAGTTCTGTTCTTAGCATGCTCTGTGACCTTGTCCAACTTACATTAGTTTAGAGTCATTTTGTGGAGCCAGGAAAAGTTACCACAGCAGCAAAAATGAGGCCAAAAACCTTGAACTAAATCTACGAGAAATCCATTTTCTTATAACTGTAAAATAGATGCAGCCAGGACAACTCTTTAGGGGAGAGAAAGTTGAGAGTGGGAGGGATATGTACCCCAGAATAGAAACACAGCCATCATAACAATGAAGCGAAGGTTGGGGGGAGACTTGCAGCTTTACAAACAACTGGTGTACGCAATTTTTTCTGCCTATTTCACAAACACATTTTGTTCCAAACATTCTTCATGAGTAGGTTGTTTGGAGATTTTTTTCTTGTAGAAACAAGACTGTATGTGAAATTTAGGTTCCAAGCTTCCTTGGGGAAACCCTATTTAATTCATTGCTGAGCCTTAGAAAATGATACTATAGCTTTCTACCTCATCCAGAAAAATGAGTCTTAAGGTCTAATTAGTAAAATCTCAATTTCCTTCATGTCATAGCATGAAGATTTAGGTTGTCATTTTTGTAAGTCATCTGTCCCTTTACCCCTTGCTGGTTTGTTCAATAGAGTACAAATATATATTGTCATATATCATATGATATATTACATATATGTGCTATATTATACACATAGTATATATAATCTATTGCATGTATGATATGATATATGCAATCCATTACATACGTCATACATGTAATCTATCACACATATATCATATATGTAATCTTTGGGTCCCTTTACTGGCAACCTTTAAAAAACAAGTTTATGAATGACATTGAATTAATAAAGTAAATAAAATATATAATCAACATTAAGTATAGGTATCATTAAGATTAAGACTCCTACAAGACAGACTTTGGGAGGTATATACCCATCAGTGCCACTGTCACAGGAGAGAGGATGCTTTGTAAGTTTCCCACCCTGGTTTTTGCTGAGACACTTTCTCTAGAACTAAGATGCTTAGTTTGTTGAAAACTTGCTGAAAGTTCTGATCCAACTTTTGCCAGTCTCACCTGTTGGATGTTGGCATCTTTTCAGGTGATGCAGAGCAAAGATCATTTCCTTTCTATGTTCTCTTTCCGGGTCTCTTCACTGCCTCTCCTACCTTTCGACGACCTGGATGTCTGGTTTCCTACCTTTTGGCCTGAGTTCTATTCTGGTCCAGCCAGCATCTGCACGCAAAGTGTGAGCAGCCCTCCCCCTAGTGGTAGTCAGGAAAGCTTCCCTCCGGGCTCTGGTGATGCCAGGCACTTGTTTGCACCTGCTCTAGCCCTGGCCTTTGAGGGAATGGAGACAAATCCCTCATGTGCCTAGAATGGATGCACCAGCTGGAAGGGCATGGGACAGGCATGGGAAGAGGTAAGGAACGATCAAAGAAACACCAGAGGAGAGTGGAGAGCTTTGACATTGCCCCCTGTCTTCCCTGTTCACCCGGAGCTTGGTACCATGGGGTCGCATCAACAGATTCCTGGGGACCGGAAATCTGGTTCAAAGCTGCTTCCCTGCCTTCTAATTTCTTTCTTTCTTTCTTTCTTTTTTTTTTTTTTTGGTTTTTCTCCGGTACCAGGAACCGAACTCACGACCTTGCGCTTGCCAGGCAGGCGCTTTTGCCGCTGAGCTAAATCCCCAGCCCCTGCCTTCTGATTTCTGAAAAGATGAGATTTTCATTTAGAGATGCACTTGTCCTCCACAGGAGGAAAAAGCCCTGATTTGTAATGACTGCTGATTTCCGTGTTGTAAATATTTCTACTAAAACCACTTCCAACATGATGTCAACTGGCTTCCAAAAGTCTTCAAAATATAATAATTGGCTAGCATGAATCTGGGCAAGCTGGTGCTTGCCCTGCACTATTTATTGTTAACGATGCTGAAAGAAAGGATAAGGTTTCCTCTTGTCCTGTCTGTTCTACTTGCCCTTTTTCACTTGGTAAATGTAGAGAACATGAAAGGGAGAGATGAGGGACCAACAAACTATTTTTGAAGAGCCAGGTAGTAAATAAATATTTTAGACTTTGCAGTCTACATTTGGGTTTTGGAACATGTTCTTTAAAGAAAAACTGAAAATGTAAAAACTGCTCTTAGCTAAGGGCAGTGCAAACATTAGAACGAAAATTGAAAGTTAAATTAAATCTATGGGTCTTAATTGACCAGTCCTTGAGCTATACCTCAGGAAAAAGTCTAGACCAGGAGATATTCACCTGAACAGCTCACTGAAGGACTCACCCAGGCTTGGGTCTCTGTTGGGGGAATGAGGTGAGGTCTCTGGAATTGGGGTGTGAAAACATGAGGACCCCAAGGAGGTGAGCTCCATTAGGAATAAGAAGAATGTGATTGCCAAGCATCTTTTTCTGCCCCTTCTTTAAAAAAAAAAAAAAAAAAAAAGGTTTGTTACACAAAATAGAATATTACTCTGCCATAAAGAAAGATAACCTTGAATCATTTGTAGGTAAATTGTTGCACCTTCAGACCATAATATTAAATCAACACACAAGCTTAAATATTGCAGTATTTTCTGATGAGAAACCCAAAGTATAGATTAAGAGCAAACTAAAAAGTAGATAATAGGAAGTAAAGAGATAGCTCTCTCTCAAAGGAGAGGGAGTCCAAGACATGGGGGAGGGGGATGGACTGGAGGGAAAGGGCATGAAAAAAGGAATTAAGATGTATTAGGTCTATGTACCCACTGCACACAAGGAATGTAAATATTATGCATTCCAAACATGTATTGATAAATTTTTAAAGATAAAAATAAATTTATTCATAGGGTTATGTAACTATCACATTTCATCCTACCTAGAAGACACTCCCACACCCGTCACAATCAGCTGTCATTCCCTCCTTATGATCTAACCCCCCTGGGCTCTGGCAACCATAATCTACTTTCTCTCTGTTTAGACTTGCCTGTTCTGGACAATCACTCAACTGAAAAATCATACAATAAGTCGCCTTTGGTGATGGGCTTATTTTACTTAGAATGATGTTTTCAAGGTCCACACACATTGTAATATGCTTCAGTACATGTCTTTTTACTGCCAAATAATATCAGTGTATGGATATACCATATTTTATTTATCCATTCATCAGATGATTCGCAATTTTTGGCTATAAAGTAATGTTGGAATGAAGATTCATGTACAGGACTTTACATGGATGTATGTTTTAATTTCTATTGGTAGCTATTGAGGAGTGTAATTGTTGGGTAGTATGATTTTTTTGAAAAATTACTGAACTACTTCCTAAAGCAGCTGCATTATTTTACATTCCCATCTGCAGTATACAAGGGTTCTGTTTTCTATGCATCCTTACCAATATCTGTCTTCCTGTTTTTTAGAATAGCACTCCTAATAGATGTAAAGTGGTGTCTTGTGATTTTGATTTGCATTTTACTAATGTGTAATTATATTGAGCATCTTCTCATGTGTTTGTTGGGTATCTGTATATTTTGCTTGGAGAAATGTTTTTTGAATGCATTGTTGATTTTCAAATTGAGTTATCTTCTTGTTACTGCATTGTAAGTGTTCTTTATGTATTTAAGATACAAGTCCCTTTTCAGATATGTGACTCATAAATATTTTTCCTTGTGTCTTGTCTTTTCACTTTGCTGATGATTTAGTTTACAACCACTGCAGAAATTTCGATGTTTTGCTGAAGTTCAACTTATTTTGTTGCTTGTGCAACAAATTCAACATTAAGATTTTTTCTATTTTCTTTCAAGAGTTTTGTTTCTTTAGCTCTTGCTTAATATAGGTCTATAATCTATTTTAAATAGGGGTATTTTGTATAGTGTGGGGAATGTATTCAACTTCATTCTATAGCATATGTATATTCAGTTGTCTCTGGATTATTTTTGGAAAAAAACTGAAGTGTCTTGGCACATTTATGGAAATCACTTGACCATAAAGGCTTATTTTTAGATAATCAATATTATTCCTTTATTCTTTTTTAATTTTAAAAAATAAAAGAAGGAAAACATATCAACAGGCAGATATCCATTTTATTCCTTCATTCTGTATGTTTATTCTTATGCTAGTACCAAAATGTCTTAAATACTGAATATTTGTAAGAACTTTTTAAATTGGAGAATGTGAGTCGTCTAGCTTGGTTCTCATTTTTCAAGATTGCTTTGGCTATCCAGTTTCCTTCAATTTGCATGTACCTTTTAGGATCTGCTTATCAACTTCTGAAATAGAAAATCAGCTGAGGTTTTGACGTGATGAATCTGTAGATAAGTTTTAGGGATCAGGTCATCTTAGCCATATCAGTTCTTTTAGTGCATGAACATGAGATTGTTTTCTGTTTATTAAAATCTTTCATATTTTTCAATATTGTTTTATAGTTCTAAGACTACAAGTTCTACAATTCTTTTGTTACTCTTAAATATTTTATTCTTTTTGATGCCATTGTAAATAAAATTGTTTTCTCATTTTTAGTTTTAGATGTTGCCAGCATATGGAACTACAATTATTTTTGTATATTGGTCTTATATTCTGAAAATTGGCTGAGTAATTTAATTACTCAGTTTCAGTTTCTTTTTGAGAGACTGTTAAAGGATTTTTTCTATATGAGAACATTTCAGTAGCTTTTTGAGAGACTGTTGAAGGATTTTTTCTGTATGAGAACATTTCATCTGCAAATATGGTTTTCTTTCTTTCCATTCTAGAATGCCGCTCCATCCATTTTCTTCCTTTTCTCCTCCCCCTCCTCTTCCTCCTTCTTCTCCTTCTCCTGCTTCTCCTTCTCCTTGTCCTTCTCTTTTTTAAGCTCAATTGCCCTAGCTAAAACTGTAGTATAATGTGAAATAGGAGTGGCAAGAGGGGATATCCTTCTCTGTTTCTGATTCTAGAGGAAAAAGCCTTCGTCTTTGCCATTAAGTACATTAGCTGTGGGTCTTTTGAGGATGACCTTTATCAGACTGAGGATATTTCTTTTTCTCTTTCTAGGCCGTTGAATTGTTTTTATCATGACATGGTATAGGATTTCGTTAAATGCTTTTTCTGCGTCTATTAAGATAATCATAAGCTTTTGTTTTTACTCTATTAATATGATGTATTGAATTAATTGATTTTCATATGTCAAACCAACCTGACACTCTTGGGGTAAATTCCATTTGTGTGTGTAATGTAATTATTTATATATACTGCTGAATTTAGTTTGCTGGCACTTATTCAGGACTTTTGTGTTTATATTCAGAAAGGATTTTGGTCTACAATTTTTATTTTATTTTATTTTATTTTATTTTATTTTATTTTTTGCTGTCTCTGCCTGATATGGATATTTATTCTTCATCACACTCATGTTTTACCCTTGTGTTTTAGAGACTAGTAGAGTTATATAGGGAGGTGAGAGCAGAGTGTCAAGAACTGATAGTGAGTATAGCATGATGGAAAAGGGGTAAAATCTCCAAATAGTCTTTATAGAAGACACAGGATTCTTTGTTGCTATGTGAGCATAAGAGTGAAGGACTATTATTGGACACATCCTATGGAAACGATGCATTCTGTTTGGTTCTTTTTCCTACATTTACTCAGATGTTTTATTGGTCACCTACCATGTGGTAAGAAGTAAATTTATTAATATCAAGTTGATGATGTAATTCCTATCCTATGAGAATATACAGTTTAAAGAGTACACAGATGTAATAACTACAAATTACTTATGAAATTACAGCTATAATCTGTGTGGTGTAGGGCAGCCTCCAGGTGCTGTGAGAGCATGTCTTCAGGGGATCTGGTCTGTTGTTGTGGTGGGGGGAACAGCACATCCAAAGGTTACCATTTGGGAAGAAACGGTAGAAGGCGAGTGTGGAAGAAGTACATAGAGCAAGAGGAAGGGAACAACTGTGGGAAAGACACAGGCAGGAAAAGCCCCAGACCATTTGTGACCGGGGTGTCTGGTGAACGGCCTGCATCATTGTCTTTAAGAGACAAGAGGAAAGTGGAATAGAATGAGGAATTGAAAAATGAATTTTAGGCTGCTCCTAGAGAAGCCAGTTGGAAAAGTAGAGAAAAAGATACATAGAAGGAGAATAGCTAAGTCAAATGGAACTTCTAATTTTAGCTTTTTGAGGATTCTCCATACTGATTGCTGTAGTGGTTGTACATGTTTATAGTCGCACAACTCATAACAGCTCTATCTTGGAAGCAGCAAATATGCTCAAGAGTAGACAAATGGGTAAAGAAAATATGATACTTATACACAATTGGATACCACTCCAGTATTGAGAAGGATATATTGGAGTCATTTGTAGGAACATGGGTGCAACTTGAAACCCTAATGTTAAGTGAAATAGACACACAGCTTAAATACTATATGATTTCTCTTATTTGAGAGGCCCAAAGTATAAATAAATTAAAGAGCAAAATAAAAAATAAACGTTAGCCAGAGCAATTAGACAAGAGAAAGAAATAAAAGGAATAAGGTTAGGAAAGGAAGAAGTGAAATTATCATTGTTCACAAATGACATGATACTGTACATGGAAGACCCCAAAAACTCTACCAAAAGATTTCTAGAATTAATAAACAAATTGAGTAGCATAGCTGGATACAAAGTCAGCACTCAAAAATCAGTAGCATTCCTATACACAAATAACAAACACACTGAGAGAGAAATTAGGGAAACGATACCTTTCACAAAAGCATCCAAAAAGTTGAAATAATTAGGAATCAATCTAACAAAAGAAGTAAAAGATCTATATAGTGAAAATTACAGTACTCTGAAAAAAGACATCAAGGAGGTTTTCAGAAAATGCAAAGATATTCCTTACTCATGGATAGGAAGAATCAACGTTGTGAAAATGGCTATACTCCCAAAATTGTTATGCCAATTCAATGCAATCCTAATCAAAATACCATTAGCATACCTCACAGATCTAGAAAAAGCATTCCTAAAATTTATCAGGAACCAGAAGAGACCCAGAATAGCAAAAGCAATCCTGGCAACAAAGGCAACATATACATACAAGATAGTTAAGGTAATTGTATTACTAATTTCTGTTGGCTTATTGAAAAGAACAGTTAATGTATAACAGTTTGATCAATCTTACACGCCTATATCTGATCATCTAAGTAACCACTTTGAAGGTAACAATATGCAATATAACAACCATTGTTAATTTCCTGTCACCTTGTTTTGTGTCTTTTATATTCTGTATCGTTTTCATTGTTTTTATGTTGTTTTGTTTATGTCTTTGTTTTCATTGTTTTTGTTCTTTTCTCTTTAAAATAAAAAAAATGTATATGCAAGTATAGCTGATGTCTATTAGTTTATTGAAATGAAGAGTTAATGCTTAAAATTTTTTTCTTGACAATTGTGCATACTTATATGTGGAAATCAGAACAACTGATCTGAAGGTAACAATATGCAATATAACAACCATTGTTGAATTCCAACCATCTTGTTTAATGAAGCTCTGTATCATTTCTAATGTTTTATTATTATTTGTTATTGTCTTTAATTGTTTTATCAATCTTGCATTCTTACACCTGGCAATCTGAGCGACTTCGTTGAAGATAACAATATGTAATATAACAACCATTGTTAATTTCTATCATCTTGTTTTGAAATCCTGCATCTTTATTATTTTTGTGTTCTGTTTTTGTCTTCTTTGTTATTTTGTTATTTTTTCTCTTTAAAATAAAACAAAAACAAAATAAAAGATAGATAAAACGGAATAGGAAGGTAGATCTTCTGCAAATAGGAAGGAGATCAAGTGATGGAGAGTTCAATCTGGCTTTTTTTTTTTTTTTTTTTTTTTTGTACAGGGAATTGAACTCAGGCAGGTGCTGTGCCACTCTAGTTGCCAGGCAGGTGCTGTGCCACTGAGATATATCACTGGACAAGAGATAGAAAAATGAGGGAAGGGGAATTAAGATGTGTCATGTACATGTACAAAATACCTGCAATAAAAGTAATCATTATGTATCACAAAATGTATTAATAAATAAATAAAGAAAATGGCATTAAAAGCAATAGAAAAGGATGGATGGCGACTAGAAGGATCCAGAACTCATATCTGGTCCAGTCCCCTAATTTTTATAGGTCACACCCCGAGGCTCAGAAATGAGGAGTGACTCCCTGCTCATGGAGCCTGACAGGGCAGAGCCAGAGCAGGAACTGCAACTTCCTGCCTCCCTTTTGGACGCTCTTAGCACTGGCTTCTCTTTTCCTCAAGCTGGGTTGTGCTGGGTAAGAAATGTGTGGGGAAGACTTCCGGCAGAAGAAATTGCTTCTGACAACAGTGCCTGAGGGCCATTCTAGCCAGAGCACAGGGAGTGACAAGAGGATCGGGAGAGAGTAAGTGGAAGGGTTGGGTATGAAGTTTTATGGGTCGGTAAGAAATATAGATTTTTTTCTAAGGGCAGTGGGAAGAGTTTAAAGAAGGGATTAAGGAGAAAGATTTATGTTTTAGGGAGATGACTCTTCATAGTTTCAGAAAAGTAGATTAAATAGGGCCAGGGCAGAGGTAGAGAATCCAGGTCTGAGTCTCTGGAAGCTGAGAGGGGTGAGGAGAATGGAGCAGACTAGAGATTTGCTCTGAATATTACTTTTAAGGTACTGATAGGCATTGTAGGAGGAAGTGTAATCCTAAATTCGGGGGAAAGGGCATTGTGGACCCTCCTCTGGACAGTTGGGTTGGTATGAATGCAGATGTATTATGTATTGATTGGTTCTCTCCTAAGCTCTGAGATGTGCCCAGTTTTCAGTGAGGGTATCTCTGCCTTACCCCACAGATGTTTTGATTAGATATTGCTGTACTGCCCCATGGTCATGAGACATTTTAGACACCTCCTCTCTGGTATCTGGCTGCAGTATTAATGGGAGAAAATTCTCAAAAGAAAATGAAAAGCTTCTGGGGGTGTAGCTCATTGGTAAGCACATCCTTAGCACATGTTAAGAAGCTCTGAGTTCCAGCCCCAGCAGCTCTCTGCCAATGAGAGAGAGAAAGAGAGAGAAAGAAAGGGAGGAGAAAGGAAGGTAGGGATGAGGAGGGGAGGGGAAGAGAAAGAAAGAATGAAAGAAAGAAAGAAAGAAAGAAAGAAAGAAAGAAAGAAAGAAAGAAAGAAAGAGAGAAAGAGAGAAAGAGAGAAAGAGAGAGAGAGAAAGAGAGAAAGAGAAAAGAGAGAAAGAAAGAAAAGCTACCTTCTATCTGGAATGACTTTCCTCTTTCCTTCTTTACTAATAGATAATTATTTGACTATTTTTCAAAGCCTGGCTCAAATATTATGTTTTCTATGGAACTATCAAATTATTTATAAATATACATATGACATTTATTATGCCACTTAGTGTTTTTTACATTGTCTATATTGTCCTTTTATGCCTTAAGTGTTATCACTATCTGTTTAACACACTGAGATAGGAAGCACAGGGAGGTTAAGTAACTCCCCCACAGGGAGGACCAAGTAACCCCCATGGTCATAAAGAAGCCATCTGGCTCCACTTTCCAAAGACGGAGTGACTGTGCTTTGTTGTCTTTAGCTGGGAGCTCTTTGGGCAGCATGACTGGCTTTCTCTTGCCCCAGAGCATGGGCAAATTTAAGGCAGGCATTACGTTACTTACTCTCACATTCCTAATGTTAGAAACATATTAGATGCAGGGTGAGTGAATGAATGAGAGAATCAATTCATGAACCAATGAATGGGTGCATGAAGGATTAAAGAAGTAAAGTGGTAGAATGGGCAGGGCCTTCTGTTTACTATATGCAGGTGACACTTTTTCTGACCAAGGAGTCCCTGACCAGCCTAAAAATTCAAATTGGTGCATATCTGGCTGTGTCATAATATTATTTAAAATTTTCCATTAATCTTTTGATGTGTTGTAATCAAATAATGCTACTGTCAGTCAAACAGAAGGTAAGGCTCCTTCTCCAGCAGGTATAATGCTGTCTAACATAGTTGCTTTGATGTCACCAAGGACAATTCTGCATCTGATATTGATTTAAATATTCAGTTATGAATGTCAGGAAGATAAGTATTTATAGCTAATGAGGATTGTATTGGCTCAAGAAATTCTGGCAATTTGAACAGTATAGTACATACTTATTAATCTAGTGTGAGTGGCTAGAATAGCTTCATTGATCAACACTCACAAAGCTTTTTGTTCTGTGCTGATATGAAGCTGAGAAATATTGGGTACTATGATTTTAATGTATTTTGGTGTCAAGTGATGAAAGTATTTTTGGAAAATTAATTATAATTTGCAGGCAGTTCAAGTTATGTTGAACTTTTGCTCGCATATAGATTTACACTGGTATAACTTGATTTTGAAGAATTTTTCTTACCAAAATGTGAGTTATAGAAGATATGTACAAGAAACAAATTCCATCACAACAGAATCTCCAGGTACTTCATCATGTATCTCTGGAATGAGAACAGTGAATCCGGGGGACTGGGACATCAACTGCCCATCTCATTCTCTATGGTCTGATCAATAAAGCAAACTAGCTGGTCAGGTGGAAATATAGATCATGATTTTGCTTGTCTATAAATTCTCAACACAGACCTTTGTCAAATTGACATTAGAATATATGCTTCAGATCCTTTGCTCCCACTGTTTATCTAGATTTGAGTCCTGCAGTTCAGGGGTGCTTGCAGAGTGAAGGACGGGTAACCACCTCTTCAGGTACCTCTCCAACACCATTTGCTTTTTTTTTGTTTGTTTGTTTTTCTCCGGTACCGGGAACCGAACTCACGACCTTGCGCTTGCCAGGCAGGTGCTTTTGCCGCTGAGCTAAATCCCCAGCCCCAACACCATTTGCTTTCATATGAATGAAGCTGGTAGACTGATTCTGGGAGGGAGGCATCCTGCAAGAATAATGCTCCTTCCCTATGTCTGTGTCCTAACTCTCTGAAGCTGGGACTATTCTACTTCACATGGATGAAAAGACTGTGCTCATGTGATTATGTTAAGGTGCTTGAAGTAAGGAAATTAGCTTTGGTCATCCAGGTGGGCCCAGTGTCATCCCAGGAGTCCTCGTAAGAAGGAAGCAAGAGAGTAAGAGCAGAACATGAGATTTTGGAAACAGAGGTCAGGATGATCCAAGTCCATGTGCCAAGAATGCGGACAACCTCAGAAGATGGAAGAGGCTTGGAAATAGGTTCCCCTTAGAGGCTCCAGAAAGCGTGCAGCCCTGCTGACATGTTGATTTTAGGGTGAGGTGACATTTCTGATGTATGGAACTCTAACAATACATTTATACTCTTTTAAGCTGCTAAATTTATGGTTATTTGTTGCAGCAGCAGTAGGAAACTAATACAGAAGACTTGTGGACCTGCACTGATGTGATTATCATAGACTACAAGATACAAAGGAAAGCCCCCTGGATCTGAGCCAGGAAGGGAGGGGAGACATGGTCCTGCCCAGTAGGGAATGTGCTCCAGTGAATGTCAAACTTCAACAGATCAAACTAATTGCTCTTCTCTTCTGGTGCAGAGTGAGTGAGGGAAAACAGAAGTTCTTAAAATATTTCAGTGGGAAGAAATTTACCTCTAGCTAAGAATTGGAGACTTCTACAACCATTGGAAGAAAGGAGGACAAGTTCAGGATGACCACTTTCAGGAAGTGTGGGATTTGTAGGAAAAGATCTTCATTAAGTGAGTTTCAGAAGTGGGCCCGAATCCATTTCCAACCTTCCTTCTGCCATCTGTGGATGCTCGTGTGCCTGCAGCTGCCACCAGAAAATAATGACTTTCACGGGCTACGTCTCATCAGAGGAGGACCTCTCGATGGTGGACTCTTATGGGGACCTCAGTCAAGGGAGAAATATGGTTTGTAAGTTTTCCTTCTCTGAAGGGTAGGGGCTGAACTGTAGAGAGTATCAACAGATCTGGCACAGCTGTGAAGAGAAGATCATGGCAGAAGTACACCTCGCTATAGCTGGAGGAAGCTAGAAAAGGGAACCTAATCATTCCCTCCCTGTGATGTCCAGCCTGGTGTTCTCTGGACCTACCAAGCCTCCAGAATGGCTCAGCCCACTCTGAGCCCAGTCCACAAACACTTTCGCAAGCTCTTTTTAACTCTTGCCAAGCTGTGCAGCCCACTCAGTCCAGAGGAGGTAGAGATAGATGTAAAATTGAATATTAGTGGATAATTTGAAAGGATAGTGTTGTAACTGACCTGTAATTTAGCAGGTGTCTATTTTAAACCTACTTTGTTTCAAGGGCACTTTTCTTTGAAGCTTTTAGCTAATAATTTAAGCCAAATTAATATTCATTGCAAATGTCAGAGACAGTTAAATTTTATTTTTATAGGGATTTTGAGGTTCTGTATTTGCTGTGAGAAATGAAATGTTATGATGCTACCATTTCTGCTTTCTAAAATGTGATAGATACGTACGTCACTGTTATCTAATTATTAATAGCTGTTGATACCATCTAACTTATACAAGAATAAAGGCAGTATGCTATCTGTCTTATTGCTCTTAATCAAGTATTTTCAGATTTGTATATTACCTATTCATTCGATCTTTCATTACGTTTTAGGACCTAGAACTGCTTCCGAGAAGTGGAGGGTTGGGGTGAAATGCACCTTACTTCAAAGCATAGCCCAGGAGAGTGAAGGTCGGGAGCAGCTGAAGTGAATGCCCAGGTGGTCTGCAGGAATCTTTAAGGACTGAGAAGGGGAACTAAGTTGAACCAAGTTTCAAATCATGCAATTAAAGACGTAGAAAAGACATTGGAGGGGTGTGTTGTAGATTAGTTACTGAATCAGAGGATAGAAGTGTGGCAAGCCAACTGCTAAAAAAGCACTGAGCGGAGCTGTTGGAGCTATCATATTTTGGACTCTAGTTTCTCAGAGGTTGATGAGCCTTTTTGTGGTCTGGTGAAACTGTTTTCCTTGACTCTTGGCCTCTGGATATTGTGCTAAATTGTTTCTCCATTCCTAAGGCTATAAGGTCTAATTCAGGAGCTAGAGGGTACAGTTCCAGGTTGCTAATCATTTCAGTTTTATTTTATCAGAGGTTTTATTGATTTCCTTAAGGTGGATTAATCGAGTCCCTAGCCAGGCAGACTATCATGGCCCCGGAAGGCAGGTCTAAATATTATTTTCTGAAATCGAAGGTCAGCGAATGTTCCCAGAGCCCTTTGGATGTTTACCAGCCTCATAGGAATGTGGCTGGAATGTCAGTCGTGGTTACCATTCTCCACATCACGTGTTCAGTTAATGTGAAAGTTCAGCACTTCTGTAGTCTAATCTTTAAAGTTCTACCTAATTTGTCTGTATCTAGGAGTCTGTGTTGATTTGCATGGAAGTATTACCACATTATTAGCTATTATTAGATAGGACAGCCCATAAAACACTTAAGGGTCTCTAATTTGATTCAATTTTAATTGCTACTAGAATATGTGGTAAGATTCTATAAATGGAATCATTCTTAAAAAGTCAATTTAGATTATTATATTGCCTACCGGTAGGTGTTTAGTGATCACCCATTTCTGATACTACTAGGAAATTTCATTTATATCCTTGTCTTAAACTTCCTATGAAATCTCTTCAGCTCAGAACCCTCTGATTGTTAGGTGCTCAGCTGGTTCAAAGGGTCTCACCCTTCACATGTACAAATCTGATATTCCTTCCTTCTTCTACTACTTAGTGCCTGCTCCTGTTGGCAGGGCCACATTATGGCTTCCGGAGAGGCCTTCCCCCATAAAAACAGATCGAGCTTTCCTGAATATATTGTGCTTGTTCAAGGCTTCTACCTACTCACCTACTGATTGCCTGCCTGACACATTTTTCTTTATCTTTTCTGTCCTCTTGACTTCTGGGACAAAGAGAACTACAAAGTCCTTTTCCAGCTCTCCCTTGGAGATGCCTTGCACTTTCCAACAAGGCTTGGGTGGTCCTCCTGGCTCCAGGGCAGTTTCTTCCACACCGCTCCAACAGCGTGAACTGACTTGTGCTATACCACAGCTATTCATTTATGTTGTAACTATTGTTAGCATGGTCACCTCCTCCTTGTGGTGGTGGAGGAAAGAGACAAGCTCTTTCCATTTTTATCCCTTTGACGTTTAGTTCAATGCTTGTTGCGTCAGTGAAATGAGTGAAGGCGTAAACACATTTGGTGAAAGCACTATGACCACAGTTTGTACATACTGTGTTCTAAATCATTTAATTCACAAAGATCTTAAGCTTCCACTAGAATAGGTGATATACATGTTTTAGCTCATCAGTTCCTTACTATTGAGTACTGTTATTGTTTATAGCTAGATGTTCCCCTAAAGCTGAATGTGAACATAGGCGGAGCTTTTGAGAGGTGATTGGGTTAAGGGGACTTTATAGCTGACTGGCCTTTAGAAGGTGGGTCTGGTGGGAAGATAGGTCGGTGTGGGCATGGCTTGGTAGGGTGTGTCTCCCCTCTTGGCTTCTCCCTCAACCCTCAGCTTCCTGGCTGCCGTGAGGTGAGCAACTTCTCTGCCTTAGAGCTGGCCAACTATGGTCTAAAAACGTGAGCCATAGTCAAGCTTTCTTCCTTTAAGTGGCAGATGTCAGGTATTGGGCCTCAGTGACATGGAAAGTTACTAAGACAAGTATCATGTTGCCAGCAGTAGACGCTATATCAGTTTTAGCATCTCTTTTCTTTAATGTAGTTAAAAGATTTTAAATGTATTTTATGATTCACCATGGGAAGTTTGAAATATATACCAGAAATATTTAAAAGGAGAGCTAAGCAGATGACTAACATGTAAATTTGAGAACTTCAGTGTTAAAATATATACATGTATTTATGTTCATTTTCTCTCATCTACAAATACTATACATTCTTAAAAATTAGGTAGAACTGATTCTAAAGAAAGAAATCATACTCAAATTTTATAACTCAAACTTGAAAGTAAAGCAAAGTTTATGTGACACTTGAAGTTTTAAATTTTATTTAAAAGATAAATGCCATTACTCAGTTCACCAGAATGACCTTTAAAAGCCACAGTCTTTAAAAAACATAAATGGTTCTATTTTAAAGGAAAATATTTTTCTCCAATTTGTATGTTAATAGTTGTATTTTTGTCTTAATAGTGATAAGGATGCAGAAATTGAGGCACAAATTATATAAATGGTATGTTACAATCTTGAAAGGCATTATTATTCTTTTTATTTCTTAAATAAGCTTTTATGGAAGCATTCTGACTAATACTGTATTCAAGAAATTTATACACATACTTCTGTTAGATGAGAATATGTCATTAATATATATGAACATAATAGACTGTGCACACAAAATGGAAAAAAATCTGTGCTTAGGGCATTGGAATATTTCTCTTTATAAAATAAATGAACAACGCCTTATTTAAATCCATCTAAACAAAGCTCTGATTTACAATATAGGGCTTAGTTTTGGATCATTGAATTCTCTTTGTACTGGTTTGTTATGCATGCATTTTGTGCTTCTAAACAGATAAACTGATCAACCTGGTTCTCTTTTTGGCTGGTCTCCCTCCTGCTGAGTAAATGCAATAGATAAAATGTTTGGATTATAAATTATAAATTAAGACATAAATTCAATATGTGTATTAAGACCCACCTGCATTTACAGTATGAACCTGCTTTGCCTTTCTTAACATAAAACTAAATCTGTTGGGCTTCCCAGGTATTATATTTAAAACTAATTTCTCCATCTGGAGACGACCTCCCTTTCCACCTCCTGCCTGGACAGAGCACAGAGAAGATCGTGCGCAATTTTATGGTGTAGATCAATGGGAAAGCTAGTCCTGTTCCCTAGCACCAGGTTTTTAGGTCTGTTGCTGTTGTTCATATTGAAAGATATCTATATGCCTATAAAAAAGACATTTATATAGCTTCGCTTATTAAAGACATTTCTCTCTCTCTCTCGCTCTCTCTCTCGCTCTCTTTTTTTTTTATTTTGTAGCACTGGGAATTGAACCAAGGCCATCACATCAAGCTATATCCCTAGTCTTTTTTTAAATTTTTATTTTGAGACAGGGTCTTGCTAAGTTACTAAATAGGCCAGGCTGGGCTCAAACTTGTGATCTTCCTGCCTCAGCCTCGCAAACGCTTAAGATTACAGGCATGCGCTACAATACCCAGCATTAAAAATTTTTTTAAAAGAAAAATGATTCTGAATGATGATTTTATAAAGTAGAACCCAATTTACTATACAGCAGTTTTTATATGTCATCATCTGTTTTCCTTTTAGGTCTTCATTGTTCATTTAAAATTCTTTATATATAATGTTTATTTATATTTTTCATCACGTTCTGTGCCTATTATGTATATTCATGTTTCACTTATTTTTAAAAAATTGCAGAAATACATATTAAACAACAGACAGGCAAACAAAAACAATGCATAAAAATTAAATTCTCTTTCATACTAAATCTGTGCCCTCGCCTGCCCCTTTTTTTCACTGCCTGGGTTTTTGAAAAAAGTTCCCTGAACTTACTATCTTTACTTCACCTTATCTTCACCTCTAGGTTTCGGTGGATTTAAAATTCGTCTTTGTTATTTTAAAAAATTGGCTGCTTCTGTGCTAGTGGAGTCTTAAATGAAATAAATTGATTTCTGCTTTTAGATATTCTCTAAATTAAGCTCAGGGGAGATCTTGTTAAAGGACAAAAGCTTATTAGCTGTTAAGGGTTAAATATTAGGGCTAATTGACAAGGCAGTATGCTAAATTCTTCATGTGGATTTGTCTACTTTATGCCTCCGAATCACATTATGGGACAGAAATTTTGTTCACACAATAAAGGAAGAAAATGAGACATCAAGTTGCAGCTGGTCAAGCACAATGATAGAGGTCACCTTAAGATCACCCCAAACTGAATGATTACATGTTCCTGGGCACTCACCAACTACGATTAGAGTCCTCAAATCCAAAGTCCAGTTGGGGGGTAAATTGATTTCTTAATGTTCATACATTATTCTAATAGTATTTAAGTTGGGACAATAAAGATATACACAATGAGAATAGAAATAAAGATGAGGAAAATGATACTAGAACAAAATTAGAATGTACAATGTATGTTAGAAACGTTTTGCCCTTGATCCAGACAGCTGGACTTGAATTTAACCAGAGGCTGGTGCTAGGATGAAACATCACCAAGGACGGAATTCTCTGTGCCTAATGTCTGAAAACACATGAGTTGCTCAGGGAAAGTGCAGCAAATCCTGATTGTGAGACCCAGAACCTCATAGCAATGATTATAGAGCATCCTATAGAAACTCCGTTGAAGATATATGCATATTTAAAATGGGTTTTTCATATGTGCTTCTTAGCTTTCTTGAGCTGTGGGGTTTTTTGCTTGTTTGTTTGTTTGTTTTTGTACTTGAAATGGAGCTCAGGGCTTTGTGCTGCAGTTCCAGTCCTAGGTATATATTCCATAGGACTGAAAACATATTCAAGCAAATACTATACATATACGTACATTCATAGAAGCACTATTCACAATGGCCAAAGAGTGGAAATAGCCTAAATATGTATCAATGGGTGGGAGTATTATTAAACCACAAAAAAGGAGTGAGATACTTGTAGGTCATGTAGTACAATAAACCTGGAAACAAAGTGTCTGCAATGTTGAAAGAAACCAGACATAAAATGCTACTTACATACTGTGTGCTTCCACTTTGTATGAAATACTCAGAGTAGATAAATCCATAGAGACCAAATGTGGAGTTATGGTTGCCTGGAGCTAGAGGAGAAGGGGAATGGGAAGAAACTGCTTAATGAGTGGAAGGTTTTACTCTGAAGTGATAGAAGTATAAATATTTTGCAGCTAGGCAGAGGCGGTGGTGGGTGCGTGGCATTGTGAATGTACCACATGCACCAGATTGTTGACTTTAACATGGTTAATTTTACATTATATAAATTCTACCTCAATAAATTATTTAAGAAATAGCAACATATTATCTGGAAATATGTAGGTATATAAATGCCTGATTAAACAGCTGAAAGTTTCAAGAGTGTTTGCCTCTAGAACAAAAGAGTGGGGGCTGGGGAGGGATGGGACCAGCATAGTATTTTTGTTTCAAATGTCGTAGTAACATTTAACTTGTTAAACTGTGTGTATCACTTTATAAAATTAAAGTATCCTAAATGTTGGCCTAGTAATATTTTGAAGTCATGTGCATAAGTAACAATGAAATTCTAAATCCTGGAGAAATGTTGAGTGAAACACAGATTAGCGTATTGAGTGTTGTTTAAAGAAATCTCTTTGTGGAGATTATTTTTGAGCTGGGTTTTTGAGCTGCATAGATTGATGGAACAAATGGAGACTTGGAGGTGACAGAATGATTTGGAACATGCACAATGACTGAGCTAAAGGGCAGCGTCACAGAAAGGACTTTTCCAAACATGACAGTGCAGGTAGCAGGAATCCCCCGAATTAGTGACCTCCACTCCATTTCGCTTCTCAGCTGCTCCAAACCTCTTACCTCTTTCTTTTAATTTTATAATGGATTAAACAGAAAGGCTATTGGGACATTCGTGGCATTAATAAGACCTTCTACCCACCCAATTATGTAGAGGTCTTTGTAGTCTCTAAATCCTATTTTTAAGCCCATTAAAAAAATCACTTTTTAGAATATGATATGTGAGGGCTTCATAAAACATCTGGGAACCTGGCCCATTTCCCTGAGGGAGTGTCCTTGAAAAGTCAGGTGTAAATTCCAAGGTGACTGGGGAAGAATCCAGCAGCCATCAGCGCCCACTCCTTCATCCCATCCTGAGCCCTTCTGCCAACAAGTGCTGCTACTGGGCAAACTGGAAACAGGTTGGGCTTCCTGCTCCCTGGACCGTTTTAATTTAATGTCTTAGAGCTGTCCACCTTCACCTGATTGCTCATAAAACATGCAGGTAAAAAAGAGATAAATGAATACAATCTGGGTTGCTTTCATAAATAATATATTTTATTATCTATTTTTTAAACCTGTGCCGAACTGCTGTTGCTTTTGCAGTTGTTATATGCTATTCTTTCAAAAGTGTAAGTAAATATACGTATGTTCTTGTTTACATAAACCAATGCAAACCAATACATGCAATTAAAAATGTTCTCTGAGTATGTTTATCTTCAATATGAAGAAGTTGCCAAGATTTTCCAGAGAGTTTTTTTCCAGGGAAGTTTCCTTCTTTGAGGAGTTATTTGGTTTCTGAGACAATGGAAGAAATTAACATAAGCATATTTGTTCAGAGTTTAAAAGAAATCAGCCCCAGTGCAAAAGCACATGAAGGAGGTGTTTCTAATAAAATGTTTGAATTTTCACTTTTTCATTAAACAGATACCCAGGATTTCCTGTATTTTATTGTTTCATCGATTTCCTATCTTTGTGGGGGGTATTTTGCTTTTAAAAATAATTTCCTACTGCAATCCAAATATTCATTGATGGATGAATAGATAAATAAAATGTATTACATACATACAATGGGAGATTATTTAACCTTAAAAAGAGAATTGTGACATATGCTAAAACATGGATGAAATTTAAAAACACTGTGTAGTGAAAGAAGTACGTCACAGAAAGACATACTGCTTGGTTTCATTTGTATGAGGCACTTAATAGATTTACAGAAAGAAGAATGATGGCTTGCTAAGGCTGAGGGAGAGGAGAACAGAGAGTTTTTTTTAATGGGTTGAGAGTTTTAGTTTTGCAAGACAAAAAGAGTTCTAGGGATGAATAGCAGTGCTGGTCATGTCATAATGCACATGTACTTAATGCTATTGAACTGTATGTTTAAGAGTGAGTAGTTAAGGTGGTAAATTTTGTGATGTGTTGTGGCCAAATTTGGGAAAGTAAAAAGTAAAAATATTCATAAAGTTAATGGTTTTTAGAATTTTTCCACTGCCTGTCATAGTTCTTTTTTATTAATACATAATGGACACATATGTGTAATATACTTTGGTCATTTCTACCCCTCCACTAACAGCTTCCCCTTTTCCACACCCTGTACTCCCTTTCTCTGCTTTCACAGGCTCTCTTCTACTTTCAAGCTCTCTCTGTCTCTCTCTTCCACATATGGTAAGGAGCGTGATATTTGTCTTTCTGATCTGGCTGATTCCTCTCAATATATACATCTTATATACATTCCTCTCAATATATACAATATATATAAGTGATCTCCAATCCCATCCATTCCTGAAAATGATAAATCATAAGCTCTGAGATTAGTATAAATACTGTTGCATTAAAGAAAATGTCTGCTATTATTTTTTAAGTATTTTAAAATTCAAGTAATTTCAGGTAAAATTGTTTCCAAATGTGGGTATATGTGTGTGTGTATATATATATATAAAATGTAATAAAGATACAGCAAATATTTAAACAGTTTATTGCTGTGAAAGATTCATTGCCATTAATCCCCTCAAAATAACCCCATTCGCTTCAAACACACTTTTATTAAACACATTCCATTGTTCCTGTTCCTTTCTGAAGCGGTTCTGTAGGTCTTCTGTGTCTTTAGTTGTGCCATCATCAAAATGTTTACTTTCCATGTTCAGTTTGACTTTGGGGAAAAGTTAGAAGTCATGCAGTTCTGGATCCGGTGAGCACAGACCTTAGTGTCTTCACAAGCCTCTCTCTCCCTTGGCTGGCTCTCGGCAGCGGCATTCATGCTACTTTTGATCACCTGATAAAGATGAGGGAGTGTACAAATGTAATCTTGGCTTTTAAGTTATCCTTTGGCGTGATGAACCAGATGTGGTAAGCATGCTTTAACTTTATTAGCTCATTATATACTCATAATTACCTATGAGAAAATTTTACAAATGAGGAGACTGAGGCTCAAAAAAAGTGAACTACCTTCCTCTGAGTTACACAGTGCTCCAGCCACGGTTTGAGCTTGGTCTGTTTAGTAAGAACCTTTGGATTATGCATAGTGAAAATCTAAATTCAAATTCTTGGCTTCAACAGGGAGATCACGTAACTGTGTATTCCAGTTCCTGAGGGGGCCTTGTATCTGGAGTCCAGCTATTCTTCTCTTAGTCCATTGAGTCTGCTGTACCCACGAATTGGCCTTATTCTTAAACTGGTGGCAAAGTAGCCAAAGCAAGTCTTCAGTGTCATCGGACAGCTCTTCTGTGGTTTCATCACACACCTCATCCGTCAGATTGCCTCGCATACCCGTTCTTCTACCAGCCTCTGCAACAGCGTGATGAACTGAGGTTAGGTTAGGGGAGTCGCCCTGCCCTGATCATAATAGCCTGTCTGATTTTCCTACAGCAGACCCCTTTCTTGTGGCTACTGATGTGTGATCTGTTTGTGCTCTGAATGGCTCTGCTTCTGTGCTTTTTCATCACTGTCTCTGGTATAGTAGATTTTCTCTAGCTCTTGCTGTCACTGTGAGCTGCTCCTGCTATTTCTTATTAGTGTGCTTGTTCCCAGCAGCCTGTCCTTTCTTCCTCTGATTATTTAATTACATGCTGCTTAGCTGTTGTTCCCTGAGAAAATGAAAAAATATTAGTTTATTAGGGCTTTATGTAAAAATTTAAAAATAGACTAATAGTAATGGCCTTTTGGTCTGGCCTAAGGAACAAAAAAATACAGGTCTTAATGTGGCTTCACTTGGATCTTCTCTTTGTGCTGTTCACATTCATTTTTTGTGCAGTTATTCCTTCATTCTCAAGTTTTCCAGTAGTTTAGAATTTCTCGTGAGTCACTTCTAGCTGTATTTAAAGTTACACAAAAGAATATAAAACACTTCCACATGATTCAAAGCTCTTATGAAACTGGCACCATTTGAATTTTTAGCATTTTCCAAGAGACATCTGTGTGATGTATGCTAGCTTCGCTGTTTGCTGATTTATAAAAAATATTGAAATTCATATGTGAAAATGAATACATCAGTAAGCTTAAGCTTTGCATATTATATTTTTATGGATTTCAAAATTCTTGTGTTCTTTCTTATCAAACTGATAAAATTTTTATCATTGAAGTGTTTCACTTTTCCAAGGTATTTGTGTACATACATTTTTGATTTTATTAATTTTAATTTTTATTTTCATGACAACTGTGTACATTTCTTATGTTTAACTTTCAAATCATTCAATGTCAACCGTTTTGCTTCTTACATTTTCTCTTTCTGTCTCTCTCTCTTTCTTTTTCTTTCTTTCTTTCTTTCTTTCTTTCTTTCTTTCTTTCTTTCTTTCTTTCTTTCTTTTTGATACAAGATTTTACTATGCAATTCAGGTTGGCCTCAAACTCACAGCAGTCCTCCTTCCTCACCTTCCCAAGTGCTAGGATTACAGGTGTGCACCACCATGCCTGCCTTTTTTTAAAATGCTGCCCAAACTGTTTTTCACAATTGTATTTGATTTATCAATAGTAGAAGAAAAGGTTAAAAGGTAGGCAAGATTTTGATTGTTGATCTGGATAATTCAGAAGACTCTCTCAAATTTTTATCCCTAAATATCTCTCATAGTGGAAGATTATGAAGGCTTCATCTGAAAATTTAGATGAGTACCTCTAAATTGTTCCAAAATCCCCATCAAAATTTCTTGCCATGCTTGTGTTTCTGTTTAAAAATTCTCCTAAGTTTCATATTTCCCCCTACGTGTGTGCGTGACTGTTTTCCTGTGAATTACGTTTTAATTACTTGTCACTGAGGTAACTGATGTACCAGGAGACCGGCCAGGGTTAGTTGGTAACTTTCCTTCATATTCCTACTCAAAAAGACTTGTACATCTGCTCCATGACCTTGATTCTGTGTGAACGTTACATCCTCCAAATCCATTCCTACCAGCTGCCTACAGCCATCCATTTGGCCCCAGTTCCACACAGTGGGAGCTTTCTCCACCCAATACTTTATAGCAGTCTTTCTGGCAAAGCGCCTGCCCTCCTACCTGCGTTCTCATGGGTTCCTTTTCCTGCCGTGTCTTCAGCTGCACCACTGTTCTGTTTTTAGCAGTTTATTCCCTTCTCAAACACATTTGGAATCTCGTTACCCTGTTTCTAGCACCCTGGTACATGGCTCAGCCCATTCCATGAAACAAGAGCTGAAAACTGCAAGTAGCGTGACTGATTGGTGGATCTTTCTGGAAACTTGCTCTGAGAGTGGGGAGTGAAAAGGGCTCCAGTAGGAAACTGCAGAGATCGGGACATCCATTGTATGTGCATAGCTACGATTTTGGCAACAAGGCTGACATGAAAAGATATAATTATTTAAGCACTACAAAGTTACCATGACCAATATCTTGAATTATACATTATCTCCTTTAGTTTAAAGACTGTTTCATGGGTAGATCCTGACTCGTGACATTTTTAGTCATTTTCCTAAGTTTGACTTTAAGATTGTAGTCATGTATCAGATGTATAAGACATTATAATTATAATTATATATAATATATATAATATAATATAATATATATATAATTATAATTCAGCAGATGAGCATGCTGTCCCCTTCTTTCCAAGTCAGATAAAATATAGAACACAGTAGGTGCTGGAGGAATTAATGCCCAGCACTGGTCAGAGTGAATTCTTTCATTTAAGACAAAAAAATTATTTTGCTTACACACATGGATTGTTTATTCATTGAACTTTTGACCTGTAGAAACCAGCATTTTACTGTAATAAACACTTGGCCACATCTGTTATAAATTGAACACAATTGATTTTTCCAAGAATAGTGTTCCAGCTCTAAACCAAAATTATAAGCAACTGTCTGCTAATAGATATCTACACCAACTCCCCACCTTGGTATCCTCTAATTATAAAAATGTTTTCTGTACCTCAAAAATCAAGTACAGATTGGTGCTCTTAATTTGAAAATTATGCTTCAGGATTTCCTGTTCTTTTTTTCCCTCAGTTAATAAAGGAACCATTCTTTGTGGGACAAAATTGGCTATTTGTATCTTTTTCTGTCATTTTACCTTTTATAGTATGATTTCAAGGAAATATTTTTAAATTAATTTTCCAGTATCCATCTAAATTTCAATTTTCACTCTTTTTAGTTCTTAGAGAGTTTTCAGTTCACATACTTAGTTTTTCTTGATGCTTGCTTTGCTATAGTACAATCCTGAGTAAAGTTCCTAGGATTGGGGAGAGAGCAGAAGTAATTTGGGTTTTTTTGTTTGTTTTGTTTTTTGTTTTTTTTTTCCGGTACCAGGAATCAAACTCATGACCTTGTGCTTGCCAGGCAGGCGCTGTGCCGCTGAGCTAAATCCCCAGCCACTACAGAATTTGTTGATAAAAGGTAAGCCTATTTTATGGGCACGAGTTTTTCATTTTCCTATTAATTTTCTTGAATTATAAATACAATGTAACACATTAAAATCCTGGAAGATAAAGAATTATCTGTAGATTTAACCTATCAAAACTTCTAATAATTTTGAAGAATTTAATTGTGCTTTTTATGGGCTTATTTCTTTTTTAAAAATGTAATTGTCATCATTATGTACACCCATCATTATATTCTTTTTCATCTAATGTTTATTAACATTTCTTTTTAAAATTAGATTGAATTTGTAGAGCAGTTTTAGTCTCACAAAAAGTGGAGCGAAAGGCACAGAGATGTCCCACGTACCTCTTGCCCAGACACATGCCTGGCCTTCCCAATGACTGACACCCCCAGGCAGAGAGGAACATTTGTTACGACTGGTGAAGCCACGTTGACACATCATCACAAAAAATCCATTACTTACTGTGGTGGCTTAACTAAGGGTCAGTTTAAGTGGAACCATTCAGATGAACTGAGTCAACGTGGCCCCGGGCATGGAAGACCCACCTGAGGACTGTTGCCAGCTACATAAAAGGAAAACAGGAGGGGAAGATTGCATGCTGTTGATTTTCTTGGAAAAGCTTGCCATGCCTGGTTTTCCTAAGAACTTGGCTGTTCTCATCTCTGGAGCTCAGGTCTACATTGTCACTGGGGATGGCTGCTGTTCTTTGTGGAGGAGCTCAGGTCCTTACCTTGAGCATCACTTCCTGGTTCCAGTGCAGATCCCTCAGCCTGCTGCCACAGATCCTTCCTGCTGGTGCAGACCTTCTAACTTTCACCACTGGCGTTTGGATCTTCCAGGTACAACTTATGTGAGACATTGCCATAGCTTCTAGGCCTCTGGCTGGACTCATGCAGGAGAGTGCTGTGGTCTCTAGACCTTCAGGTGTATTCTTCAGGTCTCTAGCATGCAGACAGATCTCTTGCACTCTCCTGCATTTGACTTTTTGGGTGAATATTATAAAATAATCCTATATATTAAGTATCTGGTATTTAATCTATTCCTTTGCAAAACCCTGACTATAACATTTACATTAAGGTTCACTTGGTATTGTACATTATGTGGATTTGAAAATGTACAATGATATGTATCCATCATTATTGTTGTTATCACCCAGAACATTTTGCTGTCCTAAAAATTCTTTATCTTCTGTCTATTCGTTTCACTCTCCAACCCTAACCCTTGGCAATCACTGATCTTTTTATGATTTGAGAAGGCTATAATGGAGCTGAAAAGTTTTACTGCCTAGTGATGCTGTAGCTATTGGAATGTTATAGCGCAATGTATTATATGTTTGTGGTGATATTGGTGTAAACACCTATACTCCTATGCCAGTCAAAGTCCAGCATATACAATTTTCACAGTGTATAATACTTGACAGTGATAATAGATGATATTGCTAGTTTCTGTACTTTACTATACCTATCATTAGCTTAGAGTGTACTTTTTCTGCTTATTCAAAAAGAAAGTTAACTGTAAAACAGCCTCAGGCAAGCCCTTTAGGAGGTGTTCCAGAAGAAGGTACTGCTATCATAAAAGATGACAGCTCCATTGTGTTTTTGCCCTTGAAGACCTTCCAGTGGGACACAGTGTGGAGGTAGAAGACCGTGACATTGATGCTCCTGACCCTTTGGGTTTTCTGTCATCACTATGTCGGGTTCATGTGTGTCTGTATCTTTGTTTTAACAAAAAAGTTGAAAAAGTAAAAATAAAATTGAAAACTAGAGAAAAATCTTAGACTAAGAATATAAAGAGAAACTATTTCTGTACAACTATACAACATCACTGTGTTTTAAACTAAAGGTTGCAAAAGTCAAAATTTTAAAAACTTAGAGTGTGAAATATAAAAAGTTACATTAAGTTTAGATCATTTTATTATTAAAAACTAAAACTTTAAAAAAGAATTCAGTGTAGCCTACAATGCAGTGTTTATAAGTGTACAGCAGTGTGTAGTTCTGCCCACACACAGAGCAATTTCCAGGCCTTCAAACCCTATTCATGGTAGGCAGCACCCAGACAGATGTACCAATTTTTATCTTTTTAAAAATTTTTTATTTTAAAAATAAAAAAACTAACAAAACGAGGAGAAAATCAAAACAACACAAAAACAACAAAAATGATACATGAGCTCAAAATAAAATGACAGCTTTGTTGAAGATAACAGTATGTAATGTACCAATTTTTACCTTTTATATTATATTTTTCCTATACTTGTTCCCATACACAAATACTTACCATTGAGTTACAATTGTCTGAAGTATTTAGGACAGTAACAAGTTGTACAGTTTTGTCACTAAGGAACAAAAGGTTATGACCTATAGCCTTGGCATATAGTGGGCTATAGTATCTAGGTTTGTAGAAGGACATTCTGTGAAGTGTGCAGAATTGTGAAATTTCACATAAACATTTTTCAGAATGCACAGAATGTTTCTATCATGATCTTGTAGTTAAATACCATTTATCCATATTTACCATGATTAATTTTCTGTTAAGAGAATATATTGCAGATTAGTTGTTCATTCCTCTGTTCATGAGAATTTTCATTTTTCCATTTTTTTACTATTGTAAATAATACTATGAATATTTCTGTGTGTGTTTAGTAATGTATACATGGAAGACTTTCTCTAAAATATGTTCCTGAGAATAGAATTACTGAGTTATAAGCACTGCAGAGCATCGATTCTAATGTATAAAGTTATATTGCCTTTTGAAAGGGATTATTATTTGAACTTTCTACAAGATGTGTAAGACTTTGTATTGATTTGTAGTCTCACTTACACTTTACATTGTTTGATTTTTTAATTTTTATAAATCTATGAAGGCAAAATAGTGTGTCATGTTGCTTTTAAAATTATACTTTACTAATGAAGGTTCAGCCTTTTCTTGCATTTTTTTTTTTTTGGTGTTCATGGTCTCTCTTTTATGATATGCCTATTTGTATCTTTTGCCTGTTTTTCTATTAGATTATTGGTTTTATTCTTGTTAGACTCAAGAAAATCTTTATGTATCATGAATACTATTCCTTTGATGGTTATATATGCTGCACATGTCTTCTATTTTTGGCTTGACTATTCTTTCTTTGTAGTACCCTTTTTAAAACAGTATTATTGAGTTACAATTGACATACAATAATCCACGTTTATTTAAAATGTATAATTGAATAAATTTTGACATATATACACATGAAATCATCAACTATAACACAAGATAGTGAACTCATCTGACACTCTCTAAAAGTTTCCTCGTGAACATGTATTCCTTCTCTCTTGAGTAAATGCATGTGAGTGGAATGGGTGAATGGTAGGTGTATATTTAAAAGTTGAGACTACCAAACTGTTTTCCTAAGTGGTTGCACCATTTTACACCCCAGCTAGTAGTGTGCATAATCTTCATGAAATCATTTTTATGGACAGAAATTCTTATTTTAAAGTAGTTAAACGTGTTAATTATTTTTTCATTGCCTCATTGTGCATGTTATTTAAGAAATTCTTGTCTACCTGAAACCACAGTGACATTCTCCTGTATGTTCAAGGTTTTTTTTTTTAGGTTTTCATATTTATATTCAATTCCTTGATCATTTGTTATGATATGTGAAGTATGGTCAGTTCAGTGCAACATAAGATTCCATTTTCCCCATTTGTGTAACTGTATCAGCACCAGCTATCAAGTAGTCTCCCTTTCTCTCATTGTTTCCAGTGTCACCTCTGTCATAGTCAAATTTTCATGTATGAAAGGCTCAGTGTACTCATCTGCATTGTGTTCCATGTGTCTGTCTCCAAGCAGAGGTGACACTATAATAATTCATCACTGCAGCAATTTTGAGCCTGTTCTTGACCTCTTATCTCTCATACACATTTTGGAATCTGCTAGTCAAATTCGATTAAAAAAAATTCTGAGATGTTGATTGAATTCTGTTGAATTTGAAGGTCAGTGTGAGAGGACTTGAGATCTTTACGAAATTATGTATTCTGACCCATGAATGTGATATTTATTTCTCTTTATTTGCATCTTTAATCTCTCACCAGATTTTATGGATGGATGTCAGATAGTATATTTTAAATGCTACTAGTACTTATGTTAACATTTTAGACTGATTTTAGTGTTTTCCTTTCCTGTTAAGGAATATTAAGAAATACACTATATGTATATATAGAGAGACACTATTGGCTATTAATATAGCCATCATTTCACATAGTTACTGATTTTCCACCATGTGGTGAAAGCAGGTGTAATCTATTCAATTACCAAAACCTTCAGTACAATGCTATGATTACCCATGCTTCTATTGTTATATATCAGATCTTTTAAGTTGTTCATCCTACGTATTTGCTTCTTTGCATCCTTTGATATGGATCTCCCCACTTATTAGCTTCCCATCCTTAGTAACCATTGTTCTGTTCTCTTTCAATCTCCACGTTGGACCTTTTTTAAAAAAAAATGGCAAATAATGAGATTGTGCAATATTTTTCTTTCTGTGTCAGGTTTATTTCATTTAGCATAATGTCCTCTGGATCTCTCAGTTGTTCTGTGCTATGGCAAATCTCCATCATAAAGGAAGAATGTGTGTGTATGTATATATGTTTATATATACACATGTTTATGTCTTGTATATACAGGTGGAAAACATTTATATATATGTTATATATATGCACATATATGTATATATGTTTTCTCTTTGTCCATTGGTTCACTGATGGATATGTAGGTTGTTTCTCTATCTTGACAATTGTGAATAATGCTGCACTGAGGATGTGACTGCAGATATCTTTATGAGCTGGCAACATGATTTCCTTTGAATATATACCCAGAAGAGGGATTGTGCTGGGTCATGTAGTAGTTCCAGTTTTAATTTTAGACAATCCACCCTGTTTTACATAATGGCTTCAGCAATCTACAGTCCTACTAATGACAGTGTACTAGGATTTTCTCCTTTTCACATTCTCGCCAGCATTTATTATCTCTTGTCTTTTTGGGGTGGTGGGGATACTAGAGATCAAACCTAGGGCTTTGTGCATGCTGAGCTCTGCTACTGAGCTACATCCCCAACCACTCTCTTGTCTTTTTGATAATAACTGTTCTCTTTATTAATTTTAGGACTCATTTATAAAATCCTTAAGCTTAAAATTTCATGAGACAGTATCTTAATATTTATTTCTGCTCATTACATGTCTTAAAGATGTTAAGCTATCAATTTCTCATCTCAAACTTGTTTGATCAGATCTAGAATGTTTCATCCTCTCACATCTCTGATTATTGTCTCTTATCCATGTCTTTTAAATTTTATCAGTGGGTTTTCCCTCTGAGATACTTCATAACAACATGTCATAGGCTTATGTATATTTTTACAAAACTATTCATGTGGGCTTTGTTCTAGGAGCACTTCTCAAGTTCATTCTCTGAAATTAGGAATTGATTTTCTGCATGCCTGCTGATTTTACCCCAGTTACTACATATTTAATTTTCCTGTGCGATGTCTTATTTCAATCAGTTCTTGTTTAATACATTATTTTATCATGTTAAGCTCAGAAAGTGGATATTCTTGCATTTTTCCCTGTTTTTAATCTCTAAGAGAAAGGATGCTGAGGGAAGAAAAAGAGATTTTTCTTTTAAAAGTTATACTTTTGCCTTCTGTTTCTTGGGGAGAAGGAATTTACAGACTGATGATTGATTAGTTCAATGCAAGTCTTGAGCACCTGTTACGTGCCAGGCACTGTTTTTGGCACTGGAGATATAGCAGTAAACAGCACAGATAAAAATGTTTTTCTACTTTCATGGAATTTATATTGTGCTGGGAAGACAGAGAATAACTGTAACTAAATAAAGTATTTGAGTAATAAATATAACTAAATAAAGTATTTGTACATCACATGGGGAAAAACAAAATAGGGAGAGGAGAAAATGCTACATGGGGATACACAGGATGCCTTTAAAACTTCAGTAAAGCTATGTGGTGGGGAACCTCCAGATGGAAGAAATTGCTATTGCAAAAACCGTTAGTCTCAGCAATGCAGTGCATTCCTGGCAACCGTGAGGTTGTGAGTTCAATTCCCAGTGCCAAAAACAAAAAAACAACAACAAAAGACAAAAACTTTTAGTGGGAGCATGTTTCAGCTGTGTGTCAGACAGAATGGCTTCAACAGAATGCTTGAGAAATCAAGAAGGAGGAGATGGTATCAGAAAGGCCCTAGGGACCAGAATGCACATGGCTTCTTGACTTTGGCTTTCTCTGCTTGTGAGATGGGCATGCTATGGAAGAGTTAGGAGCAGAGGGGATCATTCTTACATTTATTTTTACAGGACCACTGTGACTCCTATATTAACAATTGGCCTGACTGTAAAGGCCAGAGTGGGTGGGGAAGTGGGGGACCAGTTGAATGGCCCCTGTGTGGTCCAGGTGATATTTGGTGATGATTTGGGCCAGGTCATAGCAGTAAGGTCCCAGGGTCAGCTGTGGATAGATTGTGAAGCACAGCTAATGTGATTGGCTGAAGTATTGGATACTAGTGAGAAAATGAAGAGTTAAGGATGAATTCAAAGCTGTTTATCAGAGAACTGAAGTGGAGTCACCACCTTCTAAACAGGGGAAACTGAGGAAAGATTAGAGTTGATGGAGTGAAGAGGTTTCATTGTGTGCATCTGAGGTTGGAGGTGGTCTTGAACATGTAAAGAGGGCTGAAGTGCACGTGACTGGATGTAGCCACTGGGAGGTCAGACTGGAGAAATGATTTGAAGTCATCAGTGGATAAATGGTCTTCAACATCATAATCCTAGATGGCACCAAGTGGAGATAAAGAAATGAATGTGGTGCCATTTGCATCAAAATTAATTCACTTTTTTCCCCAGCTGTCACATGGGACTGGTATGAGGGCTCCTCTTATATGGTGTGTGGATATGGTCACATGTTGGATTGTTTTGTTTTGTGTTTTGAATGTAGAAGTTCTGTCCAGGTCTGGGCTGGAGAAGACACATAATAGGGAGGCGTCCTCACCTCATTGCAATTGCTGTCCACTGATTTTTGCTGGACATGAAAGTTTTGTCCAGGGTGAAATCAACAACATCTCATTTCATGTTTGGGATAAAAGATATGTTCAACAGGTTCTGGTTGATTTGATTAGGTATGGCTTTCCCATCCTCTTTTCAGTTTGACATAAGGTATTAAGGAGGCAACCTGAGTCATTCCTCGGATTAATATAAGGCTGCTGGGAGAAGGAAGTCTCTTGCTACTGGAGCTACTGATCAATGTAATCCTGGAATCCCTTGCAGCATGGAGGAAGCATATCTACAGGGAGAGAACACAGCTTCTGTAAGGAAGAAAAGTGAGGCGGGCCCTGCCTTGTAGGCCCCGGAAGGAGGGCTTCCGGCGCACAGGGAGCCATGTGTGGGGAGCGCCGGTCTTCCAGCTGGCTAGCTTCCTGCCTCGTGGGCTCCCGGAGGGAGGGCCCCCGGTGCACGGGGAGCCTCAGGCGGGGAGCGCCGGTCTTCGGACTGGCGGCTCACTCCCTGCCTCGTAGGCCCTGGAAGGAGGGCCTCCGGCCCACAGGGGGCCACGGGCGGGGAGTGCCGGTCTTCCGGCTGGCTAGCTTCCTGCCTCTTGGGCTCCCGGAGGGAGGGCCCCCGGCGCACGGGGAGCCATGCGGCTGCGAGCGCTGTTGCACGCTGGCCCTTAGGCCAGCCGCCGCTGCTCAATTGAGATCCATCATGACACAGAAAAACAGTGACACAATTGGCCCACCATGCAACGACTGCAGATGCCCACCCATGGAC
>NW_004955429.1:5273860-5290595 GCF_000276665.1 Chinchilla lanigera | reverse complement strand
GCAGATCCAAGCAGGGGAAATAAAAATCCTTTCAAGTAGTTCATTAAACAAAGGCAGCAAGTTTAGATGCTTCTTTCACCCCCTGCAATTTCTGTACCAGACATGGTGTCCATAAGGTACTTTCTAGATGGTTTTCTGAAAGCTCATGGGCTAAACATGCGGAGCCAGCTTTCAGTGACTTGAGCTGCCAGCCAAGGCTGGAGTGGAGCCTGTGGTTAAAGAGTGGACAGAAGTCCACTTCTCCCTCTTCTTCAGTTTAAAGAGGATCAAATGTCAAACAAGCATATGATTTAAATAATCAGTCAGAGTGTGAGAAAGGAGTGTGGGGAGAAAGGCTAGGGATCTATGATGGAAAGGACAGGCCGCTGTGAGGAGGAGACCTTCAGATAACAGAAGAGAAAAGTAAGTGTACGAGTCTGAGGCAGCCTGTGGAAAGGAAGTTAAAATACTGGAAAAGGCAGGTATGAAGACAGGCATGAGTTTGTGGGCTTGCAAAACTGCAGGAAACTTACATGAACTTTCTGTTTGAAGGGAGGTAGAGCAGCAGTCAGGGTTATGTAAGGGTCAGGTTGTTTCTAGCCTTTGAAAGTTCTTTTCTTTTCTTTTAAAACCAAAGTATATACTTTCTTGTGAGTGTGATCAAGAGCCTTTGGGTGATCAGAGCAAGGAAGCCATGTGATTTGATTTGTTCTTTGGAACTGTCACTATATTTTCTATGGAGAATTGACTGTAGGGCAGGAGACCAGTTAAGGGCTGAGGCAGTGGCAGCCCAAGTGAAGGAAGTGGAGCACTGGTCTGGTGTGGTAGTAACTGATAAGTCACAAGGCACACCCCACGCCCCCATGAGAGATTCAAGCCTTTTATTAAGGAGTTAATAAAAACTCCTTCCTCTTCACCTGTTCCTCTCCAGTTCCCCTCAACAAAAGCCAACCCTGACCTCATCTGCCTTGGCAGAACCAGATATTCAACTCTGATGAACGACACCCCCAGTCACCCCTTGATCAGGCTGTTCTGGCCCGTGGACACCCGCTCCTGGAAAATGTTCTGGCCCATAGATATCCTCCCCAAAAGACAGCGTTAGAACCCCATGCTTTGCCCAGCTCAGGGCTATCCTAGTCCACTGGGCAGCCCGCCATGTCGCTCTCCAACTGCAATAAAGACTCCTCTGGTGTCAGAAGGTCTGGTCTGGTTCTGTGTGGGTCTTAGCCCGATCATATCAGTAACAGGTACACATCAGAGAGTTAGAGATGGAGTTGAAGAGATCTGCTGATGGTGTAGGTGTGGACTTGTAGTTTGAGGTCTTGCAAGGGGTACAATATAATACAGGACACATATTTTATTAGATTATTTATAATAGTCACCCAAAGAATCATACAGAAAAAGAGTGCAGGAAATCCGTCCACACACTAAAGCCCAAGGAATCCCCCTGAGGGCCTGGATCCCACAATAATGTCCTGCGTGAGCCCAGCTGAAGACCTAGAGCCCATAGCAGCGCTTCCCACGAGTCCAGCTGGAGGCCTAGAACCCATGACAATGTCTCATGCAGGCCTATTTTATGGATCTTGGCTGGGAAAGCCCAAAGGTTAGTGGTGGATGCTAGAAAGTCTGTGCCAGCAGGACAAAGGATCAGTGATAGCGGGCTGAGGGATCTGAACTGGAGACAGGAAGCAATGCTCGAAGAACCAGAACTCTCCCAAAAAGTGCCACAGCCATCCCTAGCAACAGTGAGGTCCCAAGCTCCTCTGATGAAGAGCAAAGGTGAGTTCCCATCAGGAAAGCCAACGCTACAAGCAAGAGACTGAGCAGTGCACCATCTTCCCTTCTGGAGCCAGGAAGCGATGCTCAAAGTGAGGACCAGGGCTCCCCTAAAGTGAGCAGTAGCCATTCTCAGTGCCAGAGATCCCAAGCTCCTCCTCTGACGAGAACAGCCAAGTTAACCAGGAAAGCCAGCATGACAAGATCCTTCAGCACAATAGCCCAAGAGAACCAGTAGCTCTTCGACAGCTTCCCAACAGCCTCTCTTTTTCTTCTCCAGTTCTACCTCTTATGCTGTGACAGCAATCCTCAGGTGGGCCTCCCACCCCTAGCACTACGTTGGTTCAGTTCAACTGGGTGCTACAAGTTGACCACCATTTGTCAATCCATTACAAGTCTCTTCTGAGTACATGATAGAAGTCAAGGATTGCATGTAAGGTTTTGCCAAAATAATGCTATTGTGTCATGTACTGATAGGAGAATGTATGAGGATCAACTTTTGGGAGGAGATGTAAGAGTTCTATTTGACAGCTGTTGTGTTTAGCTGCTGCTAAAGGCTTGGAGCTGTGGGAGGAGACCAGGGCTGGAGATGCACACAAGGAAGTCCTTGGCATCTAGGTGCATTTAAAGCAATCTGACTAGATGAGGGGACCTCAGGCAAGAATATAAAGACTAAAGAAGAGAGAAGGGGTAGGGGAGTCCAGAAGCAGAGGCTTCCAGAAGAGCTAATCTGGAGAGAAGCAGAATTGTGGGCGAGTGGCATCTTGAAGATCACATGCATGAGGATTCTCAGAAGGAGGAGGGAGCTTTACTCCTGAAACACTGCCAAGTAGCCAGAAGCCAGGAGGACTGAGAACTGACTGCTGGATTTGCTGTTATCACCATCCAGCCTCCAGGCCAGTTTTAGGAGTGATGGAGAGGAACTAATTCTTGACCATTTGTCCAAGGGGTAGCCCTGACCCATTCCTGCCTCAGCGAAGTATTAAAATAATGGGTTAGACTGCCTGGAATAAAAGCCAAAATTGGCACTACTGAAGCTGAGGGGAGTAGAGGGGAGCAAAGCACAGATTGCTGAAAGTTTCAGTACGATCATTCTGGCATCGCCTTTATGGTGTGTTTGATTATGACCTGTGCAGGAAACCTGAAAGTTGAGCCAAGTACAAAATTGAAATTGCCTCCTCATGGGCCTCAAGTGGCAGATGAACTTTGGGGGGAAAATCATTGTTTATGGTGCGTCTAACCACAGTCTGGTTGGAAATCCTGCCTAATATCTATTTCCATAATTACCATAATTCCATCAGTACCTCAGCCTCCTTCCTCCCTTCCTTCTTTCCTATTTATTTTTTATTGTTTTAATCTTTTACCAATCACCTCTAAGCTGAGGATGTGCCATGTGTGCTAAAACCAATCAGAGGGAGAAAAAAAAATCTCTGGCATTTAAATGAATTTGACATGTGCTAGTTCTGAAAATTCCTATCAAGAGAGAACGTTTTACTATGACATTCCACTAGTATGAATAGATAGTTGCTTGAACTGTACAAATTACTTTTTTCTCTTAGAGATGGAGGATCCCAAGAATAGAGGAAATGCAAGTAGTTATAATCAGACAATAAAAAAGATTACTATATTGCTATATTGAGAGAAATGATCAGCACCTACCTCACTGTTATGACATTATAATTGTTTATATTCTGGAATTCTTACATTTGAAGGGTATGTCCCTGAGCTACCCATACCTGTGACCCTCCATTATAAATATTGGTACTGACACTGGAATAAAATATAACCAGTTATATTTGCACTGTCATATTTGGGCTGGTTTTCCAGGATAATTTTCATGGATCTCATGTTTGAGTATTTGGTGAATATGACCTTGTTTTGAAGTGTTTCAGAAAAAGGTAGAGATGTCTCTGGGAGGACAGTTAAGGGAGTCATTAATTTTTCCAGGCAGGGGTCAAGAAAGACTCCAGAGAAAAGGTAACAATGGGCCCTTTTCTGGTAGAAAAGTGGAAGAAAAGCATCCCAGGCAGAGGGAAAGTATAAAGGAAGCCAAGGCCACGTGGAAGAGCTCAGCACGGTGGGATCCAGGCCAAGGCCCACAGGAAGCTGGCAACCTTCGAATCTAGGGCCATCTTAGTCAGTCTCTCATCACCGAGACAGAGTACCCAACCCCCACAACTTAAAGGAGCTAGGATGTGTATGTTCCTAAATTGATCTTAAGGAACTGGTTCATGTGATTATAGAACCTAGATAATCCAAAATCCGCAAGATGCATTCACAAGCACTAATGTTGCAGTTCAAGTCCAAGGCCAGCTTCCTACAGGCACAATTCTCACTTGAGGGAGGTCAGGCTTGGTTTGTTAAGGTCTTCAACTGATTGAATGAGACCCATCCACATTATGAAAGACAATCTGCTTCACTCAAAATCCACTGATTTAAATGCTACTATCATACTGGGAAAAATAAAACCCTTCGCAGATACTCTCAGCATGATATTTGACCAAATATCTGGGTCCTATGGTCCAGTCAAATTGACACATAAAATTAACCTCACCTAAAGGCTGAGGTAGGAAAGGCGTCCTTATTAGGATCTACTATCTGTTTATTGCCTTTTTTGCCAACAAAGCATGAGGGATACTTTATTATTTTTTCCATGTTGCTTCCTCTCCAGTACTTAAAGAAGTATTACATAAATGAATGAAACAGAGAACAAATATTTGAGTTTAGTTATTTGGATGTACATTATCTGATGCCTAGTTATTTCCATCCTGGCCAGAACACTTGTGCTAGCATAATGTGATCATACTGAGTTGGTCAGTGTGTTTGGCCCACATCTCTGCTCCATCCCAGGCATAAATTAATCATCTTGGGAAATTGGTTGTGACTCTTATTGCTGATCACCATGGAGACAGTGGCAGTGGTCTTCAATGCATGGTGGTTCTTTATGTCCTGTTGAAGACCTCTCATCCTTATGAGAATCACAAATGAACAGAGGAATTGCAACCATTTTAGTCAGTTACACATTAGAACACTTTGAAAGAGAAGGGGAGATGATATATTTTCTTTATCAGCAAAGCTTGGGAAGGCTATTTGTAACTGTACTTGGCCTCCAGATAATTTGTAGGCTTGGAAAACAAGACCGACACATGTGGAAGTGCTCACGCAGCCCACAGTAAAATGAGTGATAAATTGCAGCTTGGTGAATGGACAACTGATCACAGGGAGGCAGGGCTGGTGGGAGGAAGTTCATCAGGCGATGAGTGCAAATGCAGAAGACAGTGAACAAAATCATGCGCATCTGGTTGTGTCTGCAAGCAATTGGAGAGAAGACAGATCTATCCTTATCCTTCTTTCGTGGTCCAGACTTCCCTGTTGTATTGCACCCTTTGTAAATACAGACATTATTTATTTTAACAATGGCACTGAATATCACTGACTCTGCCCCTGCCTTCCACTAACTTACATTCCAACTGGAATGTTGGGGCAGAGGCCCGTGCACACTTTTTCTACCTGGTGTGGCCACATTATTTGTTCACGCTAGAATTTGAGTGAGAACATATATGAGTAAACAAAGGACCTGGAGTAGATTGGTGTTAGGAGTCATTCTCCACCAGCTCTTGTAGGGAAGAAGCTGGGAAGACAGCAGTGGAAGGGATCAGCAAAGTGTGCCACACCTGCGCTACTGGAGTGAAGGGAGGTGAAAGGCTATAGGAAATGAAGAAGCAATCAAGAAAGCTGGCAGAAAGTCTTGAAACCGTCATGAAGGAAGCTGAGATGGTGCAGAGCCCATCCTGACTCACACGAATCTCATTTTGAGAGCACTTTGTAGTATGCAAATGCATGTCTTCGAGGAGCATGATCAGATCAAAAGGTCTGGCAAGAGAAGAGACCTCTGTGAGTCTCTGGAGAGGAAACTAGCTAGAAACAAGAGGACTGTGGGAGTGACGACAATACCCAGAAACCTTGAGGGATAAAAAGTAAACGAAGGTAATGAGGACAGTGATGGAAGTACTGGTGCTTTATTTCTTCTAGAATTTGGGTGAGGATGATGATGAATCATTTTTTTGTGGTCCTCTGACCCATGGTGACTTTATGGGGATAAGCACTGGAATGGACTTCAGGCAAGAGATAAAGACCATGGTCTTTAGTGTAAGTTCAGGCAACAAAGAATAGTTCTGGGAAATATCCTGTCAACACAGCTACAAACAAGCACGTTGGGTGGGAGCAGGTTGTGTCAGGGTGGGGCTGACTCTCCAGATTGGGGTAGTGATGATTAAGGGAGCACATTCTTTATTATGAAGGAACTGAGCACAGATTGCAGAGAAACATTAACATATAATAGGGATAATAATGAAGATGTACATGCAAAGGTGATATAACACTTAGAAAAGTATAGAGGACTAAGCCAGGTTTGGATTTCTTGAAAAGCCCTAGACCTTGCTGGCCTCTTTGCAAAAGTTCTAGCTTCTATCTGAATACCTGGGGCTGTCTCTGTAACCAATGTGTGGTCAAATCATGCACTTGACATGCTGTCCTATATTCAGATTCCCTGAGACTTTGGTCTGACTAGGCCTGTGCTGGGTTTGTAATGAGAACTGACATCCCCAGGAGTTGCTGTTGGATTGTGTCCCTAGGGAAGCACAGTTAATCAGGACCTGCATGTGTAGGACAAATTCCACTGGAAACCTCAAGGGTAGTTAGCTGGTCCCTGTAGGCTGCACATCCCTGCCATTCATAGAGTTCCTCTAAAATGAGTTATCTCTTCTGTGCCACCAATGTGCTCTGTGTTTTCTACCCTTTCTTAGGCTTCCCCACCCCCAATCCTCAAATCACAAGCACTGTGACTTTTGGGGTACTGGTCCCTAGTGATCCCAAGTCCTATCCTTTCCTGTCCTTTTCTGTAGAAGGTATCTTTACCCCTAGGTTTCAACTGACCCCTCACCCTTCTTCATCCAGCTAAAGCATGTGTGATTGTTCCCCAAGAATTTTCCTAGCAGCTATCACAGCCCCAAAATGAGAAGGTAGCAAGAAACACTTCCTAAATGAATGAATGCATGCATGCATGCATGAATGAATGAATGAATGAATGAATGAATGAAGATTTTACTCATTTACCCCCAGCCTATGTTATGAGTTAGGTGTTGGGAGTCCTTTTGTTCTCCCTGTGCTTTCTGCAGATATCTGTTCCCCTTTTTCTTATCAATGCCCTTGTGAGGCTCCTACAGCTTCGGTATAAATCTGGTCAACCAACCTCTGCCCCCTCTGTCCCCCAGGTAGGTAATAAAGGCTTCTCTATCCAACTCTTGCCTTTTCCCCCACCCAATCTTGAGTAACTTCAGTGTCCTAAACTCTTGACTTCCATGAACCTCATCTGGACTTCCCTATAACTGTCCACCCACTTGGAAGTTCATCCCAGAGCTTGCCATCAGCTGGGGTCCTACCCCTAACATTCCTGTTTCCATGAGAATGAACTTGTAGCAGTGAACAGTTAGTATCCATGAGAATATTGTTTCCACTTCCTCACATCCTGGGTGCACCCTAACTGAATCCAGTTGAGTGTGTGTACTTTTAAGGTCCCCACTCACCTATCACCATCTTAAATCCTTTTCTAACTTTAACAAGTTGGCAGCATTTGCCAGTTTTGACCACTGCCACCCTCTTAACACATTTGTCTGCAGCTTTCTCCACACCTGCTCTCTTAGCTTCTGCTTCTTCCTTCCACTCTGCTTATTCCCCTCCATGTATGCCATTTCTGAAATGCTGCTGTTCTCATGTGCAGTTTAATCTCTGCTCTGTGATTCTTACCTGCCTCTTTCTGCCATTCTTGCAACTTACATCATTGTTTACTCAGAGATGTCACCCAAATTTACATCCACCTCAGACAGCCTATGAGCCCTAGACAGACATCTCTCTGTAGTGTGCTGATCGTCATGTTGACCTTACATTCCACCTGTTATGAACTGAAAACATCACATCCCAACCACTTCCCTGAAATTACTTTGTCCCGTTATTCTCTTTCCCCTTTCTCTTTTTTAACCCTCCTCATGTGTCTTGCCACTGTTTCCTTCTACCCAATTCCACCCCCATAGCCACCTTCTGGCCATCAACATTTATTTCCTGGGTTATTGCAATCCTTTCTTAAACTACTTCCCAGGCATCCACTCCTAACTCCATCCAATTTAACATCCAATTATCATCTTTCTAAAATAAAAATCTGATCATGTCATTCTATTGCCCAAAACCCTTCCATTTCTCTGCTTTGTCCTTATAAAAGTCTAACCATTTTGGCGTAGAGATATATCCCAGCCTCCCCTCTTCTGCTGCACTCTTGCTGCTCCTCTTTATACTAAAGTCTAACTTATGGACTGTCTGGCTGAGAATGTAGTTGTTAAATTAATGAGTGACTAATTAAGAGGCTGTGACTGACTAGCGGAAGCATAAATACAGGAATGTTTTCCATTAGCGGTATCTTGGCCAAAAGAGGTCGTTGGTCCTATTTTTTCTAATATCATTGATGTCTAGTGCTTTCTTTGCTTGGAAAAAATGTGAAGTTTCAGGGCATTTTAGCAGGGTGAGGCCTTTCTTCTTGCTCCTGACAGACTGGCAAGGAGCTTTTCCCTACAATCCTATGTGAGGCATCCTTTGCGCTAGAATAGGTACATTGTTTGGGAGGCTTATTCCATCACATATTTTAATCATTTAAATTGATGAAGTTTCTGTGTGCTGAAGCATTTAGAAATGTATTTTCTAGTTTTACTTCTCCACTGAGTCATAAGGTCCTTTCAATAGTCAAATATCTTTTTCCCAGTGGGGTGCCATTTCTTCCCTAGAACTCACTTCCACTGTGAAAAAGAACTTGAACTTCACCTCATTTTCATCACTGATGGTGATTAAACTAATGGGTGATTATTGCTAGTGGTTTTGAAAATCAAAATAATTTCCTTGGTTTAGCAATCTGGTCAAAGAATATGAAGAAAAAAATGCACCGTCTTGGTGTTTATTACAATATTTTGAGACATTCTCAGGGGCTTCTTGTCAGATTCCCCCCGTGAAAATATTTGTGACCAATTATGAGCAATGTAACTAGGACAGAGACTGCTCAGGTTCAAAATTTTGAAACTGCTGAGATGAGGGAACATTCACAAATATCCTTTATTACATCTATTCATTTTTACAATAAATTTTCTGGGAAATTATTTTTAAAAGCCAAAGAGGGTCTGATGTGTTATCATTTGTTTTGCTTTTGATTGTGGATTCCATGGGTCACATCCTGAGTCATCCTTGCTCAGGTGAGAAGAGAGATGGGGCAGATTGTGGATATTTATGAGTCCTTGCTAGAGCCAGTTGGACACAGTTTCTACAGTGGTTCCATTATCCTGTGGTTCATGTTAAGTCCACAGTAATTTTCATAAAGAAACAGATTAAATTTCATTGTGAACATATTCATCAATTCCTGAAATCTTAGAATGCTATTAATTAGCAATCTGGGAGTATTGTGTGATATGGAAGGACTGAGTTAATGAATTAAAATACCATTAATTTGTCTCTTTTTATTTGGGTTCTTAAGACCTTTACATTTTATTTACACTTTCAACGTGATTCTTAAGTAAATCTTTTTAAAAGTGGAACTCTTTGAATAAATTATTTGTTACATTCAAAGGTAGGTTGAATTATATGGGTAAAAACATATTTGTTCCTTATGTTAATTGGATGCTGCAGAAGTCTTTCTAAAAATTTGACTATTTTTAATGACCTTGATGTAGGCTCCAATTAAAATAACCACTTATGACACTCACTTTTATTTTCATTAACTGAGAATTAAGAAGCACGTTATAGTTTTCCACTATCATACAATATTACTCTTTCCCTCTTTCCCTTGGGTATTGTATTTGATTATGTTTATTTTTTAAGTTGTACATTTTTCTCTAGTATCAAAAACATTATTTATGACATGTTATGAATGAATGTGAGCCTAAAGACTCAACATTTTAATAATTCTTTACACAGTATGTTTTTACAGTATCTTCAGATTGTTGACATCTGAATAACGTTCAGTCAATTTGGGAATCACAGACTTTGGAAATGAGTGATAAATGCTCTGACTGTTGGTTCTCCAGTTCTTGTTCGTTTGTTTGTTTTAATTTTGTGTGTGTGAATATAAATTTTTATTTCCCTAGGAGTGGGATTTCTGGGTTATGTGTATGTATTTGGTTGTTTCTTTTTTTTTCAGTTTTTATTTTTTATTAACATATGTTTGCACTACATAATGATTACATTTCTTGTGGGGAGTTGGTACATGTACGTAACACGTCTTAATTCTTTTTACTTCCCTTCCCATCCATTTACTTTCTCTCTGTCACTTGATCCCCTTTTTTTTTGCAAATGATCTATCTCCCTATTTCCTATTATCTATCTTTTATTTTGCTCTTTATTTATATTTTTGGTGATATTTGATCTTGGGTAGCTGATTTATTTCATTTAACATTGTGCTCTCAAGGTGTATCCATATTCTTACAGATGACTAAAGGTTTTCCTTTATGGCAGAGTAGTATTCCATTGTGTATACATACCACATTTTCCCTATCCGTTCACCTGGACATATAGCTGCTTTCACGATTTAGCTAATTATGTTTACATAGGAACATTGCAAATATTGACAAAAAAAGCTTAAACTGGTTTTCTTGCAATTTTGAAATTACAAATGGAATTGAATTAACAAAAAAATTTATTTCACATAAACTGCATCAAAGACAACTGAAGGTGAGAAAACATACCATCCACATATATAACTAATTTGTACAATATACCAACAAGAACCTGCTTTAAGTTTCCATGCCAATTTACAACTCCTACACTGTACCAGCAAGGTTAGTAGCTACAGAAAATACTACCAGGACAGGTCTGTCTGAAATCACAGCCAGTAGTGTGGTAACTGGGCTGTACACTTTAAAAAGAAATCTTTACATAGGCTTACATTTCAGTTTCTTTCTTTCAAAGGAGTGAACTATCTACAGATGGGTTAAATGCTTTAAAGACACCCAGACAGTTGCACTGGGACAAATCATTCATTATAATGGTTATGGCTTGTGTCTATATATCCCCACAAAGCCTCATGAAGTCATAGGTGGGGAGTATCTGAGGTGGCTGGATTAGGGTGTGTGAATGTGAATTAAGGGTATGATGCTGGGATTAAGGGTGTAGATAATGGAAGCCTCACCGCTGGATGTAGGTGGGACCAAGTAATAGGCTTACAGCCTTGATGGAATACAAAGGGAGAGAAGGAAGGCAGGCTTGCTGTTGCTGCTCTGCCTGCTCTGCCACACCATGAACAATAATATTTCTCCTCTGTGATGCCCCTCTGCCATTCGCCTTGCCTTGGAGCCAGCCAACCATGGACTGAAACCTCTACAAACTGTGACTCAAATAAACCTGTCCTCCTTTAACTTTGGATGTTGGGCATTTTGTCTCAACAATGAGAAAAGTAACTAAGATAATAATCATTTTCATCTTCATCGTCTTCCTCCTGTACCTGGCTTCTTTCAGTCTTGTCAGTTCTCCTTTATTGGCTCAGAAGCGACATTGTTTTTGTATTTTTCCTTCAGCTCTGCAGACTTCTGTTCGAAAGGTGCTTGTCCTCTGCAGCAATGTCTTCCCATGTCCTCCAGTTTCTTTGCATCACCATCAATGGACAGGACAGAGTGTTCTTTTTTGAGTTTTGGGTGATACTCAGAATAGAACAAAAAGAATGCCAGAGAAGCTCCTTTAGTGCTTTGGGATCCTTGAACTTTTTTGTTCTTGTTGTTAGTTCTTTGTTTGGGGTGGTACAAGTGTTTATTTTGCTTCATAACAAGCTTTGTCCATCCCTTCAGCATCTTCAAATTTCCTTTTCTTTTTAGAAGACAGGCTCTTTCACTTCTCTCTTCACTTCTCAGAAGACTGAGAAATCGCCTAATCCCCTGGGTGCTCCCTGGCAAGGCTGCACAGAGAATGCACTTGGCGCTTTGCCTCCCAGCTTCCTGGGTTCTTCTTTGACCCTGTTTAGTTATTTTTCCTTCATGAGACACAGTGGCCCAGTGCCTATGCTACTATCTCTATGGAGCCTACTGTACTCCAGTTCTCCAGTTTAATGGCTGTTAGTTTTAAGGAAGCACTGATCTTGTAGAAAGCATCATTTGCCTATCTGAGAAAACATCCTAAGTGTGATAAACAATGGTGCCAATAGAAGAAAATAGAGGAAAGACCGGTGGTGCTCGTTATAATCAAAATGTCCATGGTCAGTGGTTAGAAGCTTTGTAGAAAGATATCCTCCAACAAAAATTAGGATATCATGACCTCTAAGCCCCAATCATTGACAGAGATACTTTAAACTATACTGTAACATGCTGTGTCTGTCATACCTGCTTCTACTACACATTTGCTTGGGAACATAAGCAAAAGTCAGATAGCTACCCAGATGTTTTGTGGTTGCAACTGTGACTGTAATCATTTTAGAAAACCTAGGATGGAAGCTAGGAACTAGATTTGGAACTTTTAGTAGTGTGCATGTGGTTGGATGGACTCAGCTCCTTATAATACACTCTAAAACACTTGGAAATGGGAATCTCCTTGATGGAAGCAAGAGCTATCCTGATTTCTACCTTCTAAACAATGTTGGAAAGCAAAATAGGGGCATATTCAATAATAAGCACATTAATTTTTCATAATGCTTGAAAACATTGGAAATGCCATGTGTCTAAAATCTAACCTAATTTTAACATTTGGTCAATGAAAAGTGATTAAGAACTTCTGAAGTAATAACACATCCAAAATGAGTTTTAAAGTCTCTCTTTTTAGAAAACAAATGAAATCACAGGGCTTGCAATTTTCAGACTTTCACTTTCCTCTCTGCCTTTGGAACTTGATAATTTTAAGTCTATTTTGTCTTTCTGAAAAGTTTTAATTTACCTGCATGACACAGCGCAAAAATGTCCCAATATATGAATTCCCCCCATCTGCTCATGATTCCATTTTTCTGTCTGCATTGGAGTTGGTCCCCCTGTGCTCTCCCCTGTACAGTATGTAACGACTGGCCGTCACAGGGGCCCTTTTGGCTGAGCTGAGGCAACCTAGACAGAAGCTGCCATGCATTTTATCTCAGAACCCTCAGGGTCTAATACCATACCTGGCATTTAAGAGACAGTCGGTGTTTGTTGAACAAATCAATAAATAGCACAGTGTGAGCAAAGCATATATGCACTAGAGACAGTCATGTCGAAAGGAGAGGAAGGGAAAGGGATGCTCTCTGGAAGAACTCCAGACAGAGAGGAGTCCCATTCCTGACTCATCTCTGTTCTAGAAAGAACAATGACAACTGTTCACAGTGACATTGTGGCACTGTGTGTCCCATATAAAGAGTCTCTTTAGAATGAAGCTTTACTAGAATTCAGAGTTTCATGCATTCCACCCAGGAACCTTGCTAGCATTTTCCTCATCTAACAGGCAGAGGATTTCTTCTTTCTTACAGGGCATGGTGTAGGCTGCAGGGTCAGCAATGCTAAAGATTCTCCTCCATTACTCCTCCCACCTCCCTCTATATCCCTTGCATCCTTCCTGTCCATTTGTCTGAAGGATAACATGGCCCTCTCCTGATTCCACCCACCAGCTTCTTACTGGGGCCCCTGAGTCCTGCCTGTTGGATTTCCAAATGCTCTTTGTTGGCTTTGCTATTCTTTCTTGGTGTTAGGCATCTTCTAAGGGAAGGAGCTGAGGGGTCCATTGTACCGTTTCCTACAATATTTTTTATGAGCATTGGCAATTTTTTCCATCTGTGAGCCTTAATGAGTGGTACTTAATTGCTGCATTAAGAAGGATAGAATCAAAGGAAAGGGAATTTCAAAATACCACTGGCAAATGATTTAAAACCACCAAATTATCAAAACAGTAATTAAATACAAATACAAATGCATAGGAAAATGACAGACTGTGTCACTATCAGGGCTGACACCCGTGATCCAGGATTCTGCAGCTGCCACAGCCCCACACAGCCCCTCTCTACCCAGATGCCTCCAGCCGCGGCTCAGATTCTTCTGAGCTATAGAACAAGTGACAGGAAAGTTTGGAACAGTTGATAACTGATCCTAGCAGCTCACTGAGAGAAATTAAAAGCTGGAGGAGTTGTACGAACCTCTATCTGTGGATAGAGGAAAATGAATATTAGTATATATGATAGTTCTAACCACATCTTTTGCCATAAATAGGGAGAGACTTGTTTTAGTCCCAATTCAGTCACCAAGTGGCCATAATAGTCTTGTCCAAACCTCTTAACCTATGCTATCTTTAGTGATCATGAAAGCCCCTAAGCACTACAATTCAGGACTTTTTCTGTGATCCTGTTGGTATGAGCATCCCAAAGGTGCAATGTGGAGATGCATATATATCATCCTTTCTCCCCAGTGGCTTCCAGTGAGAAGCAAAATGCTTACAACCGTGTGAATGCAAAGCAAAAACAAATGGGGAATGAAAAGAGAAGAGAAACAGAAAGTAATAAGCCTAGAGGGAGATTTAATAGATTATTGTGGGAGTAGCAGGAAGCAGTAGGAAAGTCGATAATCAAAACATGAAGTTTGGCCATGTTGTGTGTTATTGGGGGCATAATGGATGGATTGCGGGCTGGTAATCACTAGCGAGTCTTGTGAGCCTCTGCCTTGTGTGCGTGGTTAGGAACCGATACATATTCCACTGATGTTTCATTTTTCCTTTTAACCATTTGTGTATTTATATTACCCTTAGTTATTATGTGATTCAAAGACCTCCTTCAAAGAAATCTATAAGATTTTTAAAAATATGATAGGTGACAAACGAGAATTGATATGGGTGGATATTACTTAAAAATAACATTAAGAATGCTAAAGCTGAGTTTGACGCTGAAAAATATGGTGCTGTCAGTGTTTATGAAAGGATGTACCTATTTTCAGGCTACTAGTGATGAAGTTTTCTACATATTTTTCAAAATTTTTATTATAGTAAAATACACATAATATAAAATTTAGTCTGTTTGGCATTTTTAACTGTGCACTTCAGTAGCATCAAGTACATTCACACTGTCATGCTATCACAGCTACAGTCCATCTACAGAACTCTTCTAATCTTCCAAAACTGAACCTCTGTCCCCATTCCCCGCTCTCCCAGCCCTGGGTAAACCACTATTCTACGGTTTGTCTCTATGATATCGATTACACCTAGTACCTCATATAAGTAGAATCATACAGTATTTGTCCTGACTTATTCACTTACCATACTACCTTGGAGGTTCATCTGCTCTTACCTCATGTCAGAATTTCCTACCTCTTTAGGGCTGAATATCATCTCTGCTGTATGTATTTACTATATTTTCACATCTAGTCATTTGATGATGGACCCTTGGGTTATTTCCATGCTTTAGCTGTTGTGAATGCAGTTGCTATGAATGTGGAAGTGCAAACAGAATCAGTATACTGTTTTTCACGGTGGCTGTAGTATTTTACACTCACACAAACATGATATGATGGTTCCAAGTTCTTGTCAACACTTGTTAATTTTTGTTTCTTTTTTAACTAAAAAATTATAATAGTCATCCTAGTGGGTGTGAGGTGGTATTTCATTATAGTTTTGGTTTGCATTTCTCTAGTATGTAGTAATGTTAAGCACCTTTTTCCTTTTATTGAGCATTTCCCTGTCTTCTTTGGAGAAATGTCTATTCAAGTTTTTGCCCATTTTTGAATCCACTAGTTAGGTTTTTGATGTTGAGCTTTAAGGGTCCTCTTTACTATTGTGTTATTTTAGACCCTTAAATGGAAATATGATTTAAAAATATTTTCTCCTCTTCTGTGGGTTGTCTTTTTATTCTGCTAATAGCATCTTTTAAAAAACTGAGACAATCTCACTAAATTGCTAAGTAAAATTTGAAATCAAAAAGTATGAGTCCCATACCTTTGTTCATTTTTTAGAATTGTTTTGGCTAACTGGGGTTCCCTTGAGATTACATATGAACTTCAGGATGGGCTTTTCTACTTTTGAAAAATGTGTCATTATGATTTTGTGCATATGAATTTTAGGAAGGACTTTTCTGCTTTTACAAAAACTGTCAGTGGGATTTTGATAGAATTGTATTAAATCTGTAGATCAGTTGGGTATTATTGACATTTTATTAGTAAGTATTCCAAAATATTTAATTGATTAAATCCTCAATTTCTATCAGAAATATTTTGTCATTTTCATTATAAAGGTTTTTCCTTCTTGGTTAGTTTAATTCCTTATTACATTGTTCTTTTGATCCTGTTGTAAACAGTTGTTTTCCAAATTTTCATTTTTAAAATTTTTAAAATTTTTTTATTTTAAGAAATAGAAGAATGAAAACTTTAACAAACACACATACATTTACAAAATAGCATAAGAACAGTACAAGCAATACTGAAATTCAGACAAGGTGACAGGAAATTAACGATGGTTGTTGTATTGCATATTGATTTCTTCAAAGTGGTTACTCAGGAAAACAAGTATAGACACATAAGATTGGTCAAATATTTAAGGATTAATTGTTCCTTTCAATAAAGCAATAGTAGTCAGTAGTACAACTATGTTAGCTATCCTGTGTATACATATGAACATAATTTCCCCTTCTTTCTTGTCTCTTTTCCCTCATCCTCTTTGCTCTTTACTTTTGAGCATTTTCTTTTTGTTTTGCTATGTCTATCATACCTCTTAATTTTATTCACTTTTTCAGGTTCTTACACTAGTGAGATTATATGTTGTTTACATATGTGGGTCTGATTTATTTCACTTATGAGTATGGTCTCCAGTTGTGGCCATTTACCTATAAAAGCCTTTAGTTTATTTTTCTTCATGGCTGAGTAATATTCCATTATGTAAAAATATCACAACTTTTTTATCCATTCCCCAGTGGATGGACATTTGGGTTGCTTCCATGATTTAACTATTACAAATTGCTGCTGTAAGTATGGGT
>NW_004955429.1:5230049-5273380 GCF_000276665.1 Chinchilla lanigera | reverse complement strand
GTTTTCTTTTTACTCTGCTGGTGATTTCTTTAGATGTGCAAAAACTTTTCAGTAAGATGAGATTCTTTGAAGTATTTCACAGGCAGTTTGGTTTTTGTTCATGAACTCTCTGCCTACCCCTATGTCTTCAAGATTTTTACCTATTTTCTCTTCCAATAGATTTAATATTGAGATCTGTGATCCATTTTGACTTGAGTTTGGTGCATGGTGATAGACTTGGGTCTATTTTCATTCGCAAGTGGCAAGCCAGTTTTTCCAGCACCATTTATTGAAGAGACTATCTTTCTTCCATTTAACTTGTTTGGCCCCTTTGTCAAAGATTAGGTGGCTGAGTGTGTTTGTGGTTGTGGCTGTTCCTGTATACAGCATACTGTTGGATTTTGTTTCTTAATCCACTCTGCCAGTCTGTTTCTTTTGACTGGTGAATTGAGGCCGTTTACATTAATGGCTATAACTGATATGTGTTGGCTTATCTTTGTTGTGTTATTTAGTTGCTGTTGGTTTGTACTTTTTCTCTCTGTTTATTTGCTTGCTTTGCTTGAGAGTTCCTTTCTATTGTTATTCTTGAAATTGTGATCATTTTTTCCTCTGTCTAGAATATCTTTTAGTACTCTTTGCAAGGTTGGTTTGGCACTCATGAAGTTCTTCAGTTGTTCCTTGTTGTGGAAATATTTTATTTCTCCATTAAATTTGGAGGATAGTTATACAGGATATATCAGTCTTGGCTGGAAACTGTTTTGTCTCAGGACCTGTAATACTTCACTCCAAGCTCTTCTCCATTGGATGGTTTGTGTTGAGAAATCTGCTGTGATTCTGGTGGGCTTTCCTTTATAGGTGATCTGTTTCTTTTCTCTGGCAGCTTTTAAAATTCTGTTCTTTTGCTGTATGTCTAGGATATTGATTATTATATGTCTGGGCATAGTTTTATTTTGGTTATGGCTGCTTGAAGTTCTATATGCCTCACTTACCTGTATGTAAGAATCTTTTTCCATGCTTGGGAAATTTCCTGCTATTATTTCTGCAAATATTCTCTTTATATCATTTGTGTTGCCTGCTGCTGTTTCGTTGACTCCTATTAGTCTTACATTATTTCTCTTTGCCTCGTCTTGCAGCTGTTGAATTGATTTTTCCTTGTTCCTTGTTAATTTTAAGAGATCCTTCCTTTTGTGATCATTAGCTGCCATGCTGTCTTTGAGATCAGAAATTCTATCTTCAGTTTCATTCAAGTGGTTTTGTCGGCTTTCAATGAAAGTTTTGATTTCCTGGCTCTTTCTTTGAATCTGTTTCATGCAATCTAGTTCACTTCTATATTTTTCATTTAATGTTTCCAATGCTCATCTATATATATATATAAAATCTTCTTAGATGTGCTAAGCAATTGTTTCACTACTGTTGTTATTTAATTTTTTACCTGAGAGATTATTTCTGATCTGATGTCTTCTATGACCTGATGGAGTTGTTTTTTTACTTCCATTGTGATCATTTCAGCAATTTCAAGTGTGTGTTTACAAAGTTCTCCTATGTCGATGTCTCCTGGACTTCTTCTGGGTCCAAGATTACATTTTAGTCCCTCATCTTGTCATTTTTTGATGCAAAGGCAGAGTGCCCAGTCTCCCTCTTCCCTGGCAGCTCAGCAAAGGTCACAAGTGTCCCTAGTTTTCCTGGTGGTTAGACTTGCCCTTCAGTGGCCACTGAAATGGGCTGCTCACTCTGCGGTCTTCTGGTGGTTGGTGGAGTGTACCTAGTTCTCCCAGGTCCCAGATGTGAACCACAATGTCTGTGGATCACAGACCAGCTGCTCAAGTGTCCCCAGGCAGCTCATGGCACATGTATGACCCAGAAGCAGGTCTGCACTGGTGGTGTGATCATGGACCACTTGGTCTTGTGTCCCCAGACAGTACTGGGCACAGGTGGAGTCCAGAAACAATCCACAGGGTCAGCAGTTCATGGATCATCTGATTCGGAATCTCCAGGCAGCTCAGGGTGCACACAGGCAAATTTTCATTGTTAGTCTACAGAGACACAACTGCTGTTTTGTGTGTTGACTTTGTGCTGTTACTTTATTCATACAAAATCATTTATTCTAACAGTTTTTGTTTGTAAAATATTTTGTTTTTTCTACATAGAAGATGATACAGTATATCTGTACATGATAATAATTTTACTTCTTCATCTCCAGTTTGGGTGCCTTTTAATTGTGTTGTTTCTCAGTGTCTGTTGCCTAATTTGAGAGCTCTGGATAGAATCCCAACTCTATATTGAATAGATGTGGTGAAAGTAGGCAGCCTTGTCTTGTTTCCAATTTTAAAGGAAAAGCTTCACCACTGAGAATGATGTTCACTCTGGGGTTGTTCATGTATGCCATTTTTTTTGGTGAAGTGTGTTAGTTTTTGATTTTGACTAATATAATTTGACCATATGATGTTTATAAATGCTTGATTTCAAAATATGATAATGATGTCTGAAAATTCCTGGGTTCATTCACAACTTGTATGTTTTCTAGCTCTCAGATGTTGGACAGTGTTTAACCTCTGTGAGTCTCCAGTTCTGTCTGCACAGTTGCCCTCGTAAAGTTGCCTGCATGCATGTATTCAAAGTTTCATTTTGTTCTACATACATACCTGCATGAAGGATGAAAGATGGATGCATTACTTTCTTCTGTTACCTTTAGTGGAAGATGGAGAAAATTATTTTCTTTGGCTTGGTACCCTATTCTTACTTAGTTCATTTCTTCTATTTACCTCATACTATACATATACCATGTGTAGCAGACTAACCAATATTGCTTTAGTCTGAGATTTTTCTCCTTTCTTATGTAGGGAAATTGTAATTTACTATCAAGACCGTTGCATATTTTTTCAGTATTTGGCACATATGGGTCAGTGGGCATATGCAAATGAAGTTAAGTGGGTGAGGAACTAAAAGTGTGATTTGCGTGTACTTGGAGCAATAGTTAAGATCTTGAATGTCACCAAAGCCCCACATATTAAGCGCTTTATTCCTAGGGAGACACTATGGGAGAGGGTGGAACCTTTAGAAGATAGAGTCTAGCAGGAGGTCACTAGGTCTGTGAGAGTGGGCCCTCGAATTGGATGTGGGACCCAAGCTGCTTCTTCCTCTTCTTTCTCTTTTCTGCTCTGGTTTATGATGTAAGTGGTTTTGCTCAACCACACACTCACACCATAATGTGCTACCTCACCATAGGCCCAGAGCAACAGGGCCAACTGACCGTGGACTGGAACTGAAAAATCAGACTTTTGACTGATTTTTGAAAAATCAGAAGTCACAATAGCCCTATGTTCTCTATAACTCAGTTATCTTAGACATTTCAGTATAGTAGCAAAAACTGACTAACACACTCCCTAAGAGCTCTGCTTCTCGGTAGAGCAGGTTCCCTTTCATGCCAGGCACAGTGGGTGGAGGATGAGCATGTTGCCATGGTGACTGCTACAGTTGGACTCTTTAATGCTGATGCTCTTTGGCTTAGTGTCCCTCACATTCCCACACTATCTTCATGGGATTGGAGGTGAAATTAATAAGGCATGGTGACATCCTAAGGTTGCATCAGTATGTGCTGAAGACGGAGGAGTTCAAGAATGCATGAAGCAAGAGGGGTTGAGTGGGAAGTAGGAAGGAGCAGAGTTCTGGCAGTCACTGTAGCACATCTGTTTTGGTACCCAGGGTTGTTTTTTTTTTAACCTTTTGCCAATAATATGGAGAATTATAATTGGGCAAGTTTAAATTATATTTTCTTGTTAATATATTGTAATGTCAGATATGGTGAACACTGTAGAACTGTTGGATAGAAAATTATTTTCCCTCTTTTCCCCTTTTCCTTTCTCCTTCTGTTCTCTTTGTTACTCCAAATATGTGCATTAAACTTCCAAATTGAAAGCATTCACTTGATATACTATCTTATGTGTACTACTTTTGAATTTCTAAGTCTCACCATGGTCACTCACTGATTTTAATTTTTTTCAAATAGTCACAGTAGGGGAGAATTTCAAGATGAGTTGCAAAAGAGAACATAGCTAAGAGGAAGGGAGACAGCACAGCCTCTTAATCAGCAATGATTTCAGTATACTTCTACTCTAAGAGTAGATGGCAAATGAAAAGTTATGGGTTCTGAAGGAAAACTAGGTACATTCCCCAGGAGCTTCTCATGGTTTCTAAATCAAGTGTAGTTTCATTCCCTGTGGCTGTCACTAGTAGTGTGGTGGAATGATTTTGGGTTTTATAACATTTAAATAATAACATTTACTTATGTTAGTGGTTTTTATTTTTTGAGACAGGGTCTCACTAAGTGGTCCAGGCTGGCCTTGAACTCACTAGACAGCCCAGGCTGGCTTCAAACTTGTAGCAATCCTCCTGCTTTAGTCTTCTCAGTGCTGAGATTACAAGCATGCACCATTATGGTAAACTGTTAGTGTCTTGATATCAAAAAAATAATTGATAGTTTGATCAAAGTTGACATCATATGGCTTCACTCTGAATACCACATAATGCAATGAACAATATCTTATTTTTCAATGCCAGTGTTAATTAGGAGTTTACTCAACTATTTGGTTCCACAGAAGTCATGTGACTCCACAGACATTGTTACTGTGTGCTCAAGTTGACCCTAGAAACATGTCAGTATTTGTCCTCTCGGCCAAGTTATCCATTCAGCAAGCATTCATCCAGGGCTTGTCTGGTGCTAAGCATGAGACACAGAGGTGTGCACAGAGTCCTGCCTTTGCTGGACCTTATTGCTTAGCAGGAGACTCAGGAGCATGCAAGCTGTCACAGGAACACAGAGAAACAGAGAGTAGTTAGGATAAACGCAGAGGAGAGAGGAGGATGGTTACTGATAGTATCTAAAAAGAGATGCACAAAAGGGGCCATGAGGGCAGTGGCAGGGAGCTGTGAACCACTGTGTGGTGCCTCCTAAAATTATAGCTGATGTGGGAGGAAGTGAGACCCAGGAGAGCTGAGCTGGGATTCGTTCTGAAAGCTTCAGGCTGACAAAAGGATTTGGAGCAGGAGAGTAATGTGATCAGATTTGCACAAGACACTCATACTGAGGAAGGGTTGTGGGTGGTCTGGTCTGGTCTAGTCTGGAGGAAGGATGCCGAGGCTGCTGTATATGCTATTCCAGATGAAAAGTGCTAGGGCTCCAACTAAGAAACTGGAGAGAGGAAACTACTACATTTAGATTCTACTAGAGAAGAATTGGAGGATGAGGATGCTGGCTGGGAGTAAGAGAAAAGGAAGGGGTTGGGATGGCTTACAAGGGCAGTTAGGCAGTTAGGAGGTGCCATTCATTGGTGATACGTTTGGGCAGCGTGAGGTATTTTAGAGTCCTTCCTCCCCATTAGATTCCTGTGTACTTAAGGAAGAACATCAAATGAGACCTAAGAACTGCTTCAGTAGTAATCAGTTAAGCACCCTATGCCCCAAACCAAGCCCGGGGCACAAGTCCTCAGCCCAGAAATGCAAGCAGGGCATTCACTTTTCTTCTATGTCAGAAGGTGGAAGCTGGGAAACAGGCGCTGGGCCTCTGCTTAAAAGGCCATAAGTGGTGGTCTGGTGACTTGCTGCCAGGCCACTCGCAAGGAAAACAAGACCTGGGATGAAGGTGATTTTGGAATGAGAAAATGACAACGAAGTGACAGAATCTCAGTCTGTCCTTAAAGAACAGTGGCCTCACCCACTCTTCAAAGTCAGCCCAATGAAGACTTCGAGAGCTGTCACTAGGGTTTATAGCTTTTCCCTTAGGGAAGAACAAGCAATAAGGGGAACAGTGGAGCAGAGACTCTCCCTCTTCTGCGGTAGGGGTGGAAGCCTGGGCATGGTGGCAGGAGCCAGTTTCTTAGTTGGAGCTCTAGCACACACTGCAGACAGAAGAGGAAGAGCTGTCTAGAAGGGAAAGAAGAAAAAACAGAAAAATAAGTGTCCCTCAATCCAAGAAAAGAGAAACTGTGGAAAGGGAGGAGCAGCCATAGGCCCTCAAGCAATACTCAGCCCGAAGGAGTCTGTGGTGAAGGAGCAGTGCCTGGGGTTGCTGGAAACAGGAGACCAGAACTCGAGGTGTGCCTGTGCCTCGCATGCAGCAGCATCCTGCATGCATCTGGGAGTTTGCATCTCTGTTGCTTCTTGCTTGTCAGCTGCTCCTCATCTGGCACATTACTTTCTCATAGAACTTTCCCGAAAACCTCAATCCCAGCACTGTCACTCCATTTTAGCCTTGCCATGTGCCTTAAATCTATGCTTCAATTTCAGAGCACTTACCTCTGTTAGCAAGTATATCTCCATGCTTATTTGTCTAACTATTTTCTCTATTAAAACAAAAACCACGTGAGGGCAGGCATTATGTCTGAGTTTGCTCATTATTTTATTCCTGGTGTGGTGCTGGATATATTACATGCTAAATAAGTATCTGTTAAATCCACCTGTGAAACACTAAAAGATTTCCACCTTTTAATTGTACCACTCGTGAACAAAAGTATAATTGTGAATTTTCCAATGATTTCAATATCAGATAATGTTTTAAGGGTGTAGGGAATTAAGCTTTGCTGTGATCATTAACACAACAGAAAAGAGGAAGTGGGAACAGCTATTTAGTGAAGAGCAGAGATGAGTTAATGCAAGAATCGGTGACTTCCCCACAGGCAATCTTGGGATGAACCTGTCCAATGGGAATGCTTAGAGCTGGAGGTGATACAGATTTTTCTGACTCTTCTGGAGCCCAAATCTATGGGGAAAAATCTTGCTGAACCAGGTCAGAGAGGTTAACAAGCATCGATCTTTTTGTTGTACTAGTTTTGCATCGCAGCGTGCTGAAAGTCCTCTGCTGAAAGGTGCATATCTCTCATTCTCAGAGTTTCAAGTCCTCTGAGAACTTAAGGTAATGAAGACCAAAAGTTGAGACAGAAAAAAAATTGTATTTTATCAGAGGAATGGGCTTTGTTGTAGTACATCATTCTTTCATTCTAGCTTTCTCAAAGGGTTTTCTTTAATGACCTGAGAGTCTAAGCAGCTCTGCTTGGAACTTCAGGACATTTTGTCTTGGACAAGCACAATCAGTGCATGTCATGGGGACTTAGCTCCTTTTTTACTCAGATTAATTAGAGACACTTATATTTCAGGGACCAAAATGAATAATGAAACCTAATTAAGTGGTAATCAATCAGTGCTGCTTTTCTTCCCTATTGGCAAGTCCATAAAGATAAGCTTGACTCTGAGAAGACTAGAGACCTTTTCAAGGCTCTGGGAAGGAACATCAGTCTAACCTTGTAAATGGAGAATATTATGTATAGTTTCCACTTTTGCTAATGGTTTGGGGGTATACATGATCATCTTTTGCACTTGGCAGCTTTTCCATCTTCTGTGCCAGAGACTGTACTAAGATGTGCAAATTCCTTTTCACAAGAGTTTGCACACCGGAGGAGTCTTGATTTTTGTCATTGCTGTTGTTTAGGCTTCATTTAATTTAGTTAGTTTGGTGAACTCCATAGTGGTGATGGAAGGGGAAAAGACATATCACTTCAAAAGATGTCAAAACGTCACTATAGTGGTCCCCAAGAGTGCAGAAGAGCCTTTGGAAAAGTGATTCTATCAATGGTCTTTTTGAGATGTAATAGTAGTTCATCTCTTATTCATCACTGAGTCCATCTAGATTGTCTAGATTGTAGTCCATCTACATCTGCGTGATGTATAATTCTCCCAATTTCCCCCAAGGAAATGAGTCAAATAATAGCTGCTGTGCATATAGACTGACTTGTGACTTCCAAGTGTTCATTTTCACAGTGTCATGGAACTCAGTGAAGTGGGAGGCTTGATGGAGTTAGGATGGCATTAGCTATGGAACACTCACTTTTTATGGATGCTGATATTAACACTGCATATCCGCGGTACTTTGGGTCAAGTTTGAGGCACCCCGTTAATGTGATATTGTAAATTGATATATTATCAACCTATTCCTCCTTCTTTGGTTGAATAGCCCTCCTCCTCTTTCATCATCTTCATAGAGTTCTTCAGAGGCTTGGACATTGTAAAGAAGTGTACTTTGTAAGAGCTGCAGGATTATTGTAATGATACCGCCAGGACTGGTTATGGTATGGTTCCTGGGCCATTGTTAAATCTGTTTCAGGAATGGTTTCCAAAGTGATGACTTTGCCTCTGATATAGTTCAGGTTGAAGAAAACTAATTCTGTCTTCTAACTCGACCCGATTTGTAGCTTCTGCAGTGACTATTAGAAGCTTCCTGTTATTTCTCAGAGAGCATGGACTTGAACCCTTTCCTTTTATCATAGATTTTGATATAGGGAAAGCAAGTAATCTTTCAATATTAGCATGAGTAAGAGAGAACTGGAAAAAGATATGTTTTTGCTGCCAAGTCCTACCGAACCTTTTGTTCCAATATAAGCCATTTATTTGTGCACAAAAAAGTGCTCCCTTTTGGTAGTATTTTATGATGTTTACACTGGATGAAGTAATCTTGCCACTGTACAACAGATAAACTTGAAAATCTTAAGAACAGAATGCAGTAGGAGTTTTTTTTCTCAATCACATAATGTGCTTCCTAGTTAGTGAGTGGAACCAAAGAAAGGTAGCTATTCATCCAAGTGATGATTTGGAGACCCGACTTTCCTTTATCATGTGGCTTTGCCATTTTTGACACTGTGGAAGGGAAAGGGCATAAAGGATTGCACGAGTTAAAGGCTAAGCTTGGGGGGAGTGCACATCACTTCCAATCTGGCCAGAGTTCGGTCCCACGCAAAGAAGCTGAGCTCCCTGGGGTCCAGCTTTGTGGTCCCATGGAGGAAGTAATGGCTGCAGAGAACTGTTAGCCTGTCTCTGCCACCTTTATTTTCTGTTTCTGTACACCCTCTCTGTTCCTTTTCAATTCATTTTTTTCATTTCTATAATGTAGAATTTGGCAGTATAGCTCAAGTGTCAAGAATTTAAGAACAAATCTAAAAATATAAAATCCCATCATATTTTATGAATTTTAAATCTTGTGAATTTAAAAAGTGTGATTTAAATGTTAGTAAATATTTTACCAGAATCTCATTTGATGTGTCAAATTCAAAAAAGATAAAACATACCCTATTTAAAAATAATCTAAATTGTATAATCTTTGAAGCTGGCTAGCAAAGCAAATTGTGAAGTATTATGTCTTTGACCCTGAGAGATTTCATCTCAGCTGATAACAGAAATAATCACTGTTCTAGGTGGGTACAGTATGAATCATCACATTCTTTACATGCATTATTATCTCTGGTGATGATTTTAATGACTGATATGCCATCAGTTTAATGTCCACAGTTAGTTTAATTAAAAATCTTTTTTTGATATCCTAAAAGAACACTATAAAGCAAAGTTAAACTGCTAATGTTGAAATGCACCCACAAATCAGTATTATTAAAATGAAGAATTAATAATAAGAACCAGGAGGTGGAGGAGGATGAGAACAACAAAAAAAGAACTAGGAAACTAAGCATTGAATATTTAAGAGACCAGACATTGTTCTAAATACTTATTGTATTGACCCTTTGTATTGTACTATATTTTAAATTGTATTGTTCTGAGCACTTATGTTATATTGAGCTCTGAGTTACCCATGAGGAGACCTTTTTCACTTCCATTCTATAAATTCAGAAACAGTCCTCAGGACCAAAGGCCACATGCTTCTGAATTATACCATGCTGTTAATTTAGGAATGACCACTCTTCAAACCATTAGTGACACTGCTAAATAAATAAAAAGGAAAAGTCAAATAATCTTTTTATTCTGCCCCATTCTACATTTAATTATGTGGGATAATTAACAATATAATTCTTCAGAAACATATATCCCTGGTGTACAAGTACTTGCCTTTTAACTTACATGGCCTGCCCCATATTATATGACCAAGGAAACACTCCTTATGATTTTCTCACATTGTTAGAGCCCTTATTGATTGGGTCTGGTTTCCCTTCCCTCCATGCCTTTGTGTAAAGGTCATGTCACCCTCCCACCAATGGAGTAGGGTTTTATTTTACTTTTTCTTCCTGGAACCCCTGATGAATTTAGAAATCCAGTATTAAGAATAGAAGTTGAGGAGGAGAAAAACAGAAGCAGGCTGGATCCAGGTTGTGTGACTAACTGATGCATTCACCACGCGTCATCAAGTGTACGATGTGCCAGGCATTGTTGTAGATTTGGGAGATTCAAAGAGCAGGGACCAATCAAGGTACTCTGTGAACGAGCTAACACAGAAGAATGCACTAAGTGAAGTGGACAACAAAGATGTGTGTAACTTGCTCTGTGAAAAGACAAGAAGAGGTAGAAGGACCTGACCTCTTCCAGAAACCAAAAAGTGTTGTGTTTCTGGTGTGTGGGCTGTGCTGAAGAACTACTGCCCTTAGCCTGGGGTGACAGGCACTCCTGTCCTGGGTCCTGCCCTTTAGACGGTGCCATGCTGGCAGGAGGCTTGTGGAGCCAAAGTGACTGCCAGCCTGGAGCCCCTATTCCTGCGTTCCATTCTGGGGCTCTGAAGAGTCCAAGAATCCTAAATTTACCCAATCTCCAAGTAACGTAAGAAGTTATTCTTGTTAAGATATAAAACTTGAGTGTATTTTGTGGCTTATAGCCTTGATTTATACTATTATCTTTCCATACAGGATACATGAGTTTCCATTTCTGCACCTGCCTTGGGCACACAATTGCAGAGAGTGGGGTTCATGGAGAAGATCAGGCTGGTGAGATAGATTTCCCAAATGAGGGAGATGTTTGTGTTACCATGCCGTTCGCACTAGGGTGCTAAGAGGCATTTTCAAGACATGCACGTGACTTTATAGAAGATGTCAGACAATGAGTTGGTTAGAAGCTATTGCCCTTCTTTAGCTGACAGAGGAGTAAGCACTGATTAAAGGCTGTGGGAGAGGTGGTGAATGTGAAGGTGAAAGGAGGAGGAGGTCCTAGATTTGCAGGACAAAGAGAAGGGAGAATGAATGAGCTTTCTTGATCAATTAACAAGTCATTAACGTCTACAATGGCGGAATGGCAGGTAAGTGTCAGGGAAACAGGCCTGGTCAGAGGAATTATGGGCTGAGAAACTATAAGGTGGATGATGCCATTGATTGAGACAGGGAGGCAGACAGAATTTAGGGGAGAGATAATGAGTTCAGCTTCAGGTGCACTAAATTGAAGGTGTCTCTCAGACATCTGGGTACAGGGGAACAGTAGACACTGGGAAAGGAAGTCAGAGCTGTACCCCGACCTTTCTATCCCTTTACCCCCAAGCCACACTCATATGTGGAGGATGTGAGAGATGATCGACATTCCACAGAAAATGAGTGACCAACCTTAATTACACCTTGGACTAAACGGACTCAATGCTTGAGTTAATTCAAGGTTTGAAAGTTTACAACAGACCCTACCTTTCAAAATGTACTAGTATCACACTGTGCCTGAGGCTTCAGGGCAGTTAGATTTGCTATCTAAAAGTATATATGGCTTTAAATAGGAACCAAGATGCATGTTCTTTTGATGTAACTGATTTTTATTGCAAGACATTTCTATCACAGACTTTTTTCCACTGGTCAGTGTCTCACTCTGTATTTTATATAGTTTTGATTTAAACCACTTTAAGTTGGAGCTGTGTTAACTTCTATAACCTCTGCAACCATAAAACATAATTATCCACAGACATATCAGATGATGTTATGAAAGTAACATTGAATCAAAATGACACTCACTGAGTCATATAAAGAATTCTAATGATTTCTTCTAAATGATTTCTAAAATTATAGGGCAGGTCATGTTCAGCAAAGAATCAAATATTAAGTAGGGGAATTACATTGGATTAGTGCCCAATTTCTTAAGAGAGACCAGTCGTGATCATCAGCGGTTTTCCTTTGAGCATGAATATAAATCCTGTCTCCTTGATACCCTGGTGCTTGACAAGAAGTCCAAGGGTGAGTTTGAGCCTTTAAGACTCCTCCCTAAAGGACACTGTTATCAGGGTAGTTTATAACTGAATCCCCTTTTAAGGAATTTTGTCAATGCTAAATAAATGAACTTTGGAGAACTATCAAGGCACATACATACTTATTATATTTAAATTTTTTATTAATGATAATGTAGATAAAGATATCCTTATGCCTAATTTATTATTGTTTTATTCACACATTATTTTCATATACTTACTTTAATACTCTATTTCAGGCTGCTCTTTCAGGTGAAAACTGTATATGCTGCAGTGGATATATTTGGTAATAGATACTATCTGAGGCTAGTAATAAAATATTAAAATTATGAATTCTAATAACCTATTGTGACTTTTACTGTTTACAATTAAGTGTATTGGTACCATAGTGACTTTAAAATGTCCTGTTGCAGTAAAATTACTAGAAGAATATGTTGGAATCACTGCTAAGTGTATTGATTGGTACAACTGTGAGTCTATATTTCTTTGTAGACATCTAGCATTTTCCAAAATTTTTCCAGTGAACATACTATTCGTATATTTGGAAAAAGGCAGTCTATCTTAAAAAAAAAAAAAAGTTAAAAAAAGATGCATCAAGAAAATATATGGTAGGGGAACATGAGTGGTAAGGTCCCCCAGGGTTGTATAAATGTTCCGGTATATAAATATGCACACATACACTATGAGGAAAGAGTAAAGCCAGGAGAAAGAAAAGAGTGGGGAGCTGCAAACATGTTGCCATCCTTGTTGAATAGAAAAGAAGTTAAATTACAGAAAAGGCTTACTTTTTGTTTATCTCTTTAAAAGTAACAGATTATCAGTAATAACTACAAATGTTTTTCATGATAAATGCAAGCACCAGTTGCTGCATAAGAAACATTTTTATCTCATAATCTGAGCAGCTAGCACTTATTTTAATATTGTTAAAAATTGAAGCACATAGAAAGTTATAGAGAAAAAACATAACAGCCATATTCCCATGTTCCTGCTTTGTTCAACTGCACTTTCTAGGTTTGCTTCTGATATTATATTGTTATTGTCAAATAAAGTATTACAACTTCATAGTGGACAAAGGAAAAACTGTACCTGCTTTCTTATTGGAGCTATTGGTAAGGACAATAAGGTTTCCTGGGGTGTTTGTTGGCAATAAATGGATTGGTTTCCTGGGCAGTTTGCTGCAGACCATGGGTGAAAGTACTATTTTTATATTTAGCCTGACTATTGTTGATTTGTATATTCAATCTCTGGTGATGCCTGAACCTCAAGTTCATTCACAATAACCTGTCAAATATTTCATTGTATGATTATTCAACAGTTTATTCATCCTTCAGTTGATAAACTTGGATCTCAGCTTGCTATCCTTATGAACAGTGCTACAACTAACATTCATGTCTATTCATGCAAGACATCTTTCTTCAGTGTTTGATACTGTAACTTTCCTTTTCATATACTTGTTTTGGACCATGAAGATAAGGTTTTATAATTCTTGTATTTCCCTTTGGTCAAATCTTTCTTGTTTTGGACCATGAAGATAAGGTTTTATAATTCCTGTATTTTCCTTTGGTCAAATCTGTATTATAATATGAAAAGTAGATCAAATATCTCTAGAATTAGTAAACATAGCTCAGGATTTCCAAAACCTACAGAGATGCGTCCGATAATCACCTGTATATAATTTTTAAATTATTATGACAACCCCCCCCCAAATTATTGTCTTTTCTCCTGCAAAAATAAGAACAGTTCAGTCTGCCCTTCCTCCAGCTCCTCTCCATCTGGAGTTAGTCGGGTGGCAATTTCTTCATTCCCCAGAATGGGAACCTCTGTAAGCGAGCCATTATAAATAGCCTCCAGTGTTGCTTACTCAGGACCTTATCACATAAAAGTCACTCAGTGTGAATGTTTTTGGTCAAGACCAGGTTGACTAATAGATACTTAACTAGAAGTTAAATTGACCGCAAGTTCTCAGATGAACCCCTGGTATTGAGTAATTGTCAACATGGCTATTTTATATTTACCCTCTCCTTTAAAAGCTCTGCTGTGTATTGAATATTAATATTGCAATGCATCTTGTATATGCTTTCTAGGATTTTCAGTAGCTTTTCCTTTTATTCCAAATAATTAATTCATGCCTATTAACATGAATACTAAATATTTCAAAGGAATAGTAAATAAATAAAACTATACATAATGGGAAAAATATGAGGATGTATGTCTCTTTTATGTAATCGTGTTTTGATTTATATATATAATGTACATGATGCTTGATATATCCACACATAAGAAGATAATCCCCATAGTCAAGCAAATTAATAGCCTTCATCTCACATAATTACTTCTGTGTGTGGTAAGAGCAGTTAAAACTTACTATTTATAAATTTTCCAGTATGCAATGTTATATTATTTAGTAGTCTTCATGCTATACATTAGATCTTCAGACTTCTTCATCCTACATAAATGCAACTTTGTACCCTCTGACCCATAGGTCCCCTCTTCAAAGCTCCCTGCACCAATCTCATCTGACTCTGATAACTGCAATTCTCTTCTTTGTTTCTGTGGTGAATCTTTTTAAAATTCTGCATATAAATGAAATCACACACTATTTTTCTTTCTGTGTCTGGCTAATTTCTCTTAGCATAGTATTCTCCAGGCTCTACCATGTTGTTAAAAGTGACAGAATTTTCTTCTTTTTAAGGCAGAATAATATACCATTACATGTACATACCTCCTTTTCTTAAGCATTCATCCATAGACAGACATTTACGTTGCTTCTATGTCTTGAATATTGTAATGCTGCAATTAGCATGGAAGTGTAGATATCTTTATTAGATGGTTTTATCTCCTTTGGATATATGCTCACAAGAGGATTTCCTGGGTCATATAGTGGTTCTATTTTTAATTTCTTTAGGAAATTCCATCCTATTTTCCTTAAGGGCTAAACCAATTTATATTTCCACCAGCAGTCTACAAGGATTCCCTTTCTTTCACACTCTTAGCAACATTTATTATCTCTTGTTTTTAAACCACTAGCCATCATACAGGTGTGAAAGGATAACTGATTGTGCTTTGGACTTGCATCTTCCTGTGGTTAGTGACATTGAACACCTTTTTGTATCCTTGTTAGTCATTTTATGTCTCGTTTGTGGAAATATCTATTCAGGTCCATCACACATTTGTAAATCACTTTTTTTGCTATTGAGCTGTTAATTTTTAATGTCTTTGGATATTATTGCCTTATAGGTTCTCATATTTTCTCCCAGTTTGTAAGCTTACTTTTCATTTTGTTTCCTTTGTTTTGCGGAAGCATTTTAATCCTACATGCTCATTTTTACTTTTGTTGCCATATTCCAAAAGAATCATTGCTGAAGCCAATGTTGAGGAGCTTTCTCCCTATGTTTGCTTTGGGGAATTCTATGGTTTTAGGCTTGACATTTAGTTGACCTTTGTGTATAGTAAGATAAGAGTCATGTTTTACTGTTTCATGTGTGGATGTCCGTTTTTTTTTCCACCAGTGCCTGTTGAAGAGACCACCCTTTTCCCAATACGTCTATGAGTGTCCTGGTCAAAGGTTAGTTGTATCTGAACAGGTTCATTTTCAGGTTCTCTGTTCTGTGTAATTGGTCTGTGTGTCTTTTTTTATGTCAGTTAAATACTGTTTTGATTACTGTAGTTTTGTAATTTAAATCAGGAAATGTGATTTAAAATCTACAACTTTGTTTTGCTCAAGATTGATGTGGCTTTGAGGGGATCTTTTGTGGTTCTATATGAATTTTAGCATTATTTTCTATTTCAATGGTGATATCATTAGAATTTTGATAGGGATTACACTGAATCTGTATATTGCTCTGAGTGCATTTTAACATTATTAGTTCTTCCAATCCATGAACATGGGATACCTTTCCATTTATTTGCATCTTCAAGTTCTTTCATTGGTTTTTCACATTTTTAAGTTTGAGGTCCTTGGTTAAATTTATTTTTAAGTATTTTCTTCTTCTGGGGCTATCATAAATGTGTTTATTTTCTTAATGTCTTTTTTGGATAAGTATTATTTATGTAGAGAAATAAAATTTCTTTTTGTATATTGATTTTGTATCCTGCAACTTTACTGAGTTCATTTGCCTTAGCAAGATTTTTTTTTTTCTTTTTGGTGGTATCTTTATGATTTTCTGCATATACATTAATATTACCTTCTAATAGGGATAATTTTATTTCACTCCTTCTGATTTAGATTCCTCTTGTCTGAATGCTCTTGCTGATATTTCTAATACTAAAGAGTGGTGGAAAGAGTTATTCTTGTCCTGTGTTGTATTTTACAGAAGAATTCATTTATTATGACAACTGGCCTTTTAATGAATGGCCTTTATTATGTTGAGAAAATTTCCTTTTGTACCTAAATTGTTGAGATTATTTAATTGACAAAGATGTTGACCTTTGTCAAATGTAATTTTGTATTTATTGAGATGATCTTTTTTAAATCTTTCATTCTGTTAATATGATGAATCACATTGATTGATTTGTGTATGTTGAAACAACTTTGCATCTCAGGGATAAATCTTATTGGTTATGATGAATAATCCTTTTGGTATATTGTTGAGTTTGGTTTGCTAGTATTATATTCAGGGTTTTTGCATCTATGCTTATCTGGGATGTTTTCTTATAGTTTTCCTGTTAAAGTTTTCTTCATCTAGCTTTGGTATTAGGGTAATGCTGGGTTTATACAATGATTTCAAAAGTGTATTTTTATAGAAGAGTTTAAGAAGGATTGGTATTCTTCTTTGAATGCTTGGTAGAATTCATCCATGAAGCTATCTGGTCTTAGGTTTCTGTTTGTTTTAATTAATAGTTTTAATTAATAGTTCAATCTCTTTTTTATTGGTCTATTCACACTTTCTATTTCTGCTTGATTTATATTTGTAGGTAACATTTTTCTAGGAGTCCATCCATTTCCATTAGGTTATCTAACTTCTTGGCATATAATTTTTCACATTCTTTTTGAATCCCTTTTTATGTTTGAAATATCTATTGTAATGTCTCCCTCTTCATTTCTGATTTTATTTATTTGATCTTTGCTCCTACAAGCAATCCAGTGAAGGTTTTATTGACTTTGTATATATTTCAGCATCCAATTGTTATGGTTATTAAGACCCCCAAAAGGCTCATGCGTTCAGAAGTAGGTCTTTTGGAAGGTTACTGGATCATTAGGGCTCTAACTTCATTAGTGGATTAATTCATTGATAGATTCATAATTAGACAGCATTACTGGGTAGTGATAAAATCTTAGGAGGTGAGACCCACTTGAAGGAGATGGATTGTACTGGCACACACTGTTTAGTTTCTAACACATTTGTGATTGTCCAATTTTCCTCTTCTTATTGATGTCTATCATCATACTTCTGTGGTTGAAAAAAGATACTTGCTGCAATTTTACTCTTGAATCTGTTAAGACTTGCATTCATTGTGGCCTAGCATTTCATCTATCCTGAAGAACATTCCCTGCATGCTTAAGAAGAATGTATATTCTGATACTATTGGATGGAAAATTCTGTAAATATGTTTGGTTCATTTTATCTGCAGTATCCATGAAGTCCAGTGTTTCTTTACTATCTGGATAATACGTCCATTGTTGAAAGAGGGATATTGAAGTTTCTGTTGATTTCTCCTTAATATTTGTTTCAGACATTTAGGTGCATGAAGCATATCTATTCACAGTTGTTATATTCTCTCATTGAATCAATCCTTTTGTCATTATCTAGTGACATTATTTCTTATGACAGTTTTTGACATAGAGTTTATTTGATATGTTTAGCCATCAGTGCTTTCTTATGTTACCATTTATATGGAACATTTTCCTCTATTCTTTCATTTTATGGGATATCCATAAGGCCAAAATGGGTCACTTTCAGAAGGTATCTAATAGGATTTTGTTCATTCATATACTCTATGTTTTAAATTAGAGAACTTAATCCATTTACATTTAAAGTGACTATAATAGATGAAGACTTACTACACTCTTACGTTGTTAAATTTTTTCAGGCTATGCGTAGGTGCTTTATTCTTTCTTCTGCTCTTGTCTCCCTTTCTCTTTTCTGCTTCTAGCACAGGTTTTTGTTTTGTAGTTACCATGAAACTTACATAAACAGTCTTTATAGTTATTTTATACTAGTAAAGTCTGAACTTCTAGCTAAGTTAACATCTTTAGTTCTGTCACTTTTTCTTCACCCTCACATTTGATATTTCTGATGTGACACTTTATACATTTTTTATTGTATATCCCTTAAAGTATTGTGGTCATAGTTATTTTTGGCTAATTTCACCTGTGACTATTTAAAAAGCCCAATTTCTTAACTCACATACTAGTTTCCTTCTGTGTATCCCACTGCCTTCCATATTTCTTGCTTGAAATATATTTTAAAAAGCAAAACCCAACACTTTTCTAATAAATCTTTCTTTTTCCCCCTGAGTACCAGGAATTGAACTCAGGACCTTGCACTTGTCAGGCAAGCACTTGTGCCACTGAGCTATATCCCTGGCCCCTCTAATAAATCTTATATCACTTATACAAGCCTTCTTTCAGGCTTCTAGCCACTGCTACCACAGTAATATTTCTAAAATGAAAATCTAATTACTTCCCTGGTTAAAATGCAGGGGGGCATTTTAAAATCATCTTTCGAATAAAGTTAGCACCTAGTTAAACTGATGGGAAAAGCCCATTGTGACCTGCATGCCCCCTCTCCTGGCTCCCCCCACGGTTACTCTCTAAACAGTCTTGCCCTCTGGTTACACCCAGAGGTTCTCAGAAGTGCCACAGGGCCGAGACCCTTTGCCTCAAGTGTTTTCTTCCCCTTTTTCGTCTTTCTAACCATCTTCTAAGATCAGTTCCAGAGTAACTTGCTGTGTGAAGCTGCTCCAGCGCCCACTGCTCCCTTTCTTTCAGAATCAGGAGCCCCTTCCTCCCTGTGCTCCAGCCTCCCGTGGCACCTGATGAAGAGGTGTGAGATTGGCATTGGGTCCCCTGGGGGGAGGGACTGTCTTGTGTTCTTTGTACAGATTTGAATTTAAAATTAAAGAACTATATATACATGCATATATGCATGTATGAACATGCTTTGTTTTTAGCTCTCCTCTGTACTTACTTCCTAAAAGTGAACAAGTACAAGTAATATAGAACCCAAGCCTCCAGTCTTCTTATGAAGATGCTTAGAGTAGGTTTTGGGACATTGGAGGAGTCATTAAAAGTTTCAACCAAAGATCTATCAAGAATAAGCCCATTTCCCCAAACTCTTTTTGTATTCTTATTATCCAGGAAAATATGTAGTAGCTTGATGAATAAGTTGAAAGTAAAAAGAAATGGAAAAAGAAGGAGAGGGGTTGAGGAAGGAAGGAAAAGAAGGAAGCAAGGAGGGGGAGAGACAGAAAGGGATCACGCAACCACATGAGCATTTTTGAAATCTGCACGGCGGGGGGGAGACCTAAACAACCTTTGAACTTGGCTGGCAAAGAAGAAAAAGGAAACCAGTGCTGAGCAAGCAACTAGCAATATTGATACCAAAAAAGTTTTGTGGGGTAGAAAACTATATGAGATATGAAATTGCTTTCAAAATCTTTCCTTCTAGTAAAGGCAGTCAAAGCATGGGTCTATATAAAACTAGCGGGCATAGAGTGAGACTGTGTGCAGCAATAATTCTTCTGAAGAAGTCTGCAGGGTGGGTAAATGAATGAGCAAATAGAAACAGGTGAAGGTTTTCAGGGGGCTTCAGAGCAGAAGTGAATTCCACCCAGCCAAGAGATTCTGGGAAGGGAGAAGTAACACCTGCCCTGCCCTTTGAGATGGGGGGAATTTGTATAATACAAGTAAGAGAACAAGGAACTCGGGTGATAGGATGGGGAAGCATGCATTCCAGACAAAGTGAAGAGTTCAGAGCAGGAAATAGGAACTGAGTTTAATTTTTTGACCAAGCAGTTCAATTTGGAAGGCTTATAGTTAGAATAGACATATCCTATCACTATAAATACTGACACTTTAGACAAATTTTATTGTCTTGGCATTTTTCCCTGTTGTGGTAGCCACCAAATACCGTTTCTACCTTTCCAAAAGCTTTAATATGCATGTCTCTATTTGTTTTCCTGAGAAACCACTTTGAAGACATCAATACATAATACAACAACCATTGTTAATTTCCTACCTCTTTGTTTGTAACTCTGTATTGCTTGTATTGTTCTTATGCTATTTTGTAAATGGATGTCTGTTTGTTAATATGTTAATATGTCTGTTTTCCTTCTTTTATTTTTAAAATAAATTTTAAAAATGTCTATCCAGGAGCAGCCCAGAGAACATAGGTTGAAATAATGCCTTTTGCCTATTTTAACTGAAACAAACATGGAGACCCGGAAGTGAGCTCCTGTAATCATTGAGCCTGGGTGGCAACAGATTCTTGAAAGCCTTATTTCTAATGGAAGATTGAAAAACTCTTTCACTAGTGTAAACCAAAGACAAAATGAGATGCAGAAGGTTTAGGAAGGCCCAGTAGCTCACAGAGATGATACTGCACTTGACCCCAGAGAAGCTCAGCTCGGGCTTCTCAGATATGTAAATTCCTGTAGCTGAAGAATAGTTTCCCATCATCAAAGCTTAACCTTTAATGATCATGACAGCTATCTCCATGTGGTTCACACAGTCCTCCATCGAGAAGGTTGGCTATGACAATGAGAAACGGAAATCGTGTTTTCTGTTTTATAGACATTTAAGAAATGTTAAAGTTTAATCGTGTGATCTTTTCCTTCCAGTAACATTTTAAAATGTAAAGATCTTTGAATCATTTTCCATCTAATAAGTAATTTTACAAAAAAAGTAAAGTGAAAGTTTAATATATTGTCTAAACACTCCAGAAAGAAACAATCTTCCCATTTTTATGGCTTATTCCGTACTTCCAAATGTTCACCAATTCATCACATGATTCTTTGGGTTCATTTTTAAAAATAAGTAGATGGTCCTTGATTCAAGGTGGGGTTACAGCTTGAGAAATCCATTATAAGTTGAAGATATCATAAGTAAAATGTGTTTAATATGCCTACCCTATCGACTTCCATACCCTAGCCTTTTCTAGGGCTTATAACTCCTACTGTAGCCGATAGTGGGCATCCCATATCAGTATATTTCTAGCCTGCAAGGAAGTCAAAATTGAGTATGTGAAGTAAAATTTATTCTGAATCTATATCACTTCTTTCATTTACCATTGTTAAGTCAAAAATTGTTGTTTGCCATGTCTGGTATTAGGCTAAACACTGGGGTATAAAAATACAGAAATATCCTCCCATAGCAAGGATGAGCTGGCAGGGTCTCGTAATTAGGAGCGCTGCAAGTAAACACAGTGAGAAGCATAAGGTTTTTTGGAGCTTGCAGGAAGGTGTCCAGCCCAGTTTTGGGAGTCAAGGAAAGGTCTTAGAAGACAAGCCACTCAGGTGGAAGAGGCGTTCTCAGGAGGGGTTGGCAGTAATGTGAAACAGCACGCTCTGAGACTCAGAGAGGAAAGAAAGCTTGGCTCGTGGCGGAGCTGCTAGGGATTATATGAAAACAAAATAAACAGAAATCTACCACAGTGCTCAAGTTTTAAATTCAGTATGTCATATGCTTATTGTGTGGTTAATAGTCTTCTGTGTCTGATAGCTCTTCTCTAAACTGACTGGGGAAACAAATAGCTGCTGGAATCTGAATCTGCCGCAGTTCATCTGGTGCTGTGTCCTCTAGGACAGATATTTTGTGAAAAGGCTGTTATCCTGAGTTTAGTGTTTTTATTATTTTATCACTTCTTTTAAAATAACTGGCACTTTGGGAAAAATTAAAATCCCCTTCCTTGCCATTTTTAGATGGCTCAATGAGGAAAACATGGACTTTCTGTGGTGGAAAAAACTGTCATGCAATCATAGGCCTTGATTCACTGCGGAGGCTGCCAAGTTCCAGATCAGAAAAGTGCTTTGCCCAAGGTCACTTCTCAATCTCTCAGGGTTAGAATTAGATCATGGTTTTGTTATTATTGTTTTGGTTTGATTTGGTTTGGCTTTTGGTGTTTTGAGACCAGCTCTCTCTCCACATCTTAGACTGGGCTCAAATTTGAGATCTTCCTGCCTCAGCCTATAGAGTGCTAGGATTACAGGCATGCACCGTCTCACCCAGCTCCAGCACAGGGTTTTAAATCTCCATCAACTATCAAAGCTCATCCTTAAATTTTCCAAGAGAGGTTTTGTGAGGATCCTAAGCTCTTTTGTCAGTTGTCCACTATGACATTATCCTTTGCTTTCCATTTCCCCCATGAGAGCTTTCAGTTAATTAATGAAAGGTCAGGTGACAAATTATTTGCTTTTTGATGGGGTTTTGATATGCATTGCTGAGAGTGATTATGTGGGCACATTTTGGGGAGAGCAGATTCCTGACAGCGCTCATTTACATGGCTAACTACCATGGGCAGCCCATGTCAGCCAGTTCTGTCAAGTAGGGGCAGGCAGAGGGCAGCGAGAAACCCAAAAGGACATCAGACAAAACACCCACATTCCGCTCCCTCATGATTGAAATGCACAGTGAACATTTCAGATAATGTCTCGTTATGATTCTCAATGTCTTTGTACTCAGGCTCTGGCTAGTCATAGAACTCAGTGACCTTGAAAGATGAGCTGCAGGTCACAAGGGACAATTTTTGATAAATTTTTGCAGGATAGTGGGGTCAGTGATCTTTCAATTACTAATAAAAGTCAAAGCTCTTTTTGCATGTCTATACTGAGATCAAATGAGCAACTGTCTTTCTTCCTTTTCTCTGATTATCGAACACATTTATAAGAGGGAAGAGGAAGAACTTTTATTTTTATTAAACATTCTTTGTATTTTTATTAGAACAGACCTCGTTAAGTCGTGGACATGAGAGACTTGTGGTTCTCACTAGCACCAGTGACCTTTGTTTTTAATCTTGGATGATTTAACTTTTGTATCTTGATTTCTGAGACAGATTACTGCATGAGTAATTTGGTATTATACAACAAACTCTTGCTTGAATGTTATGGCTTATTTCTAGATGTCCCCAAAGAGCACCTTATGCTCATAGGTGGGGCTTTGGGATGATGATTGGATCATGGGGTTCTATAGCTAATTCATTAAAAAGCAGGGATGGGTTGGGATGGTAGATCACTGGGTTGAGACCTGGAAGCATGCATCTCCCTGGCCCCTCCTTTCTCTCCGTGCTTCCTGGCTGCCCTGGTGTGAGCAGCTTTCTTCCTCCCAGACCCTTCCGCCATGTCATTTCTGCCACGCAGCCAGCTGACCATGGGCTGAAATGAAGCCCCTCCCCCTCCATTAAGTTTCAGGTATCAGGTATTGTATCTCAAACACGAAAAAGTGATTCAGGCAATCTGAAAACAGAAACGTGCCATCTCTGAGCTTTTCCTTCATCTGGAGACATAGTGTTCAAAGTCTGTTACTGATGCGGGCTGCAGAGTCACACATTCTTGGACTCCTTTTCTAGCTGAGCATCTCACCACCTGAGAGATATTAGGTAATGTCACTTACATTTTGTAAGATTTCTTGCCTACACAGTGGGATGACCATGATATCCATAACACTGGATATTAGTGAGAATTAAGAGAGATAAAGGGAGTAAAGCTCTTAGAAGGTGTCCAGGGGTCCTAAGAACTCAGTAAAAGCTACCACAATATAGGGGACTGGTGATGTAGAATTTTCTCAACTTTCCACAATACACTTAGCATCCTAAACTTTCATAACTGTGCCAACCCTCAATTCCATTCCTGAGAAAGGCCATGTTCCATTCTCAGTGCTGAAGTATGTATTTCTTTAACACTTGCTAAGTGGTCTGTGAATTGTCACAAGTTGCTACCAAAGTTCATTTTGGTAAAAACTGTTCACTTTTAAATAATAAGTGATATTTCCCCATTGCATTACAAAGTAAAATGAGGAAGAAAGGACTTATGAGTGAGGTTTCTGCATCGCTTCTGTCAAGAATCCTATCAGATATTCTTAAGGTAATAATAATAATATTTTTAACCTTAAGTAATAGTTGACTCTTTGTCCCTTTTTCAAAGAAAACTTTGTATCATGAAAAAATCAAACCTATACAAAAATAAGAAGAAGAATTTAATAACCCCCGGATATGCATATCACTCAGCCTTAACAATATATAGCCAGCTGTGAAATTCCTACTAATTTCCCTCCTACTCTATGGCACTGGATTATTTTGAAATAAATGTCAGACATCATATCATTTCATTCCTAAGTACTTAGAATGGTAGTATTCCTAGAAGATGAGGACCCTTTGATGTTAATAAAACTTTAAAGAATTTAAATTCCTTGTTGCCATCAAATCTCTTTTCAGCTCTCCAATTTCTCCAATTATTTTGTGACCATTGTTTTACAGTTTCAGCACCTCTTTGTTTTTTTTTTTTATTTTAGAAATAAAAGGAGGAAAGTACTAACAGACCGACATTTTACAAAATAGCAAAGGATCAGTACAGACATTACAGAGTTACAAACAGAGTGGCAGGGAATTAACAATGCTTACTGTATTACATATTGATATCTTCAATGTAGTTTCTCATGAAAACACATATAGACATACAAAGCTAATCAACCAATGCCTCACTGACAGTTTCTTTCAGCAAGGAAGTACAAGACAGTAGAAAAGCTGTTCAGCACCTCTTTGAATTAAAAAAATTTTAAAGTCGTTTTACTGTAAATCCATGTCACATGATCTAGTAATTTCTGGAAATTGCTTCTCAGGGAGTAAAATAGACCACCTAAAATATTGAAATTTTTTTCAGTTGAAAAATTGAAACATTCAGTGGCTGGACTTCACATGACAGCTGATGGATGCAACTGGGTATTGATGATCCTATCAAAGGTGGACTTCACACTGGGGGCGAGAACTATAGTGGCCAAGTTCTGCAATACTGTGGTGTACTTCCACCAAGAAAGAACAGATTTCCTCTCTCTTGACACTGGCCTAATGCAGGGTAATTTATATTTTCAATTTTATATTTAAGAAGCCCACTGCAAGACTTTCCTTTGATTTGCAGTTTGAGCTACATCTAAACCACATCCTGTCTGAGAAAAATATCAATATCTATGGAAGATTTCATGACCTTCAGCTGTAAAAGTGATGAGTGCCCTAGAAATGAATTAAATGGAGGTACTCTCTTTGGGGCGATCATTTTATGATATGTTTTATCTTTGCAAACCAGGACCCTGCAGGACAAAACAAACACTGAACCTGTCTGGTGGGGTCAAGAAGGGGACAAACCTTTTCACTTTCAGTCCCACAGCACTTCTAGAATGGGTGCACATATATTGCACTTTCAAAGTCAAGCCATGCTATAGATGCCTACAGAAGCCTGCTGTGCAAGAATTACATGGGCCAAATACCCACAGTGAATATATTCATTGTGTACTGCAAACAGGTACTATTTTCTTTTCCAAATTGGCTAATGGATCAAAATGAAACCTGTCAATGTAAATTCATTTATTGAACTTGTTACTTGTTTTGCTAGAAATGTTATGTAATAAATGTCAATGTGGGAGGTGATAAAAATGAATCCTTTTGCACAGTGAAGCACACATTGTTCAGACCCTTGAACAAATATTATTAATTTCATTTCCTTATTGTAAACTGTCTACATAGTACCATTTTTCAAATGGATCCAACTTGAATGTTATTACTGTTAAAGTTTTACCCTATTCTTACACTTTTCGTCTTAAAGTAAGAATGGAACTGTAAAGTTCTATGGTCTTGTAACTGCACGTCCCTGAGACTCCTTTTCATTTTTTCTCTGGTTTTCCCCCATTACTGGGACCAGTAGTTATTCTATAGCCATTTTGCTTGGCACTTACAACTTGTTAGACAGTGGATTTTGTAGTTATCTAGGAATGTCACGTCTCATGTGGCCGAAGAGATGACAATGAGTGTGCAAAGTCATTTATGCTCCAAATCTTGCGATGGAAGAGATGAGTGAAGATTTGGGCACAGTTATCTTCAATTTATTAATAATGTGCCCTTTTTATTCCCATCATTTTCACGTTCTGTCATTAAGGGGAGACCTGTAATGCTGCTCTGTTGCCTTACTCTGATCACAAGGAAGACCTCGCCTGTGAATGGGGATGACAGGAGCACCCATTTCCTCAGCTGGAAAAGCAGGTCCTAAAACACAGTTCTCCATCCTCAGATAGCATGAGACTAGCTTTTGCCCATGGCATGGTCACTCCAGGGTACTAATGGTTCCTGGCTGTGAAGCCACGCTCTTGTTCATACTCTCTTGTCTCATTGTTTTCTCCTCTTCTTTTAAGTGCGAAGCAGTTCTTTGGATGGACAGTTTGCTCTAGTTTCCAGGAAACATTCAGAAAATGGGTCAAGACAGCACTACTAGACACATTTCCACGGAGCACATTCTTGGCAAGGGCAATAATGCCTTGACCGGCCACCCACTTCTTGAAACATGCTGGTAGTGCACCAAGTGTGCACATTTTTGCATAGAAAACAGCTGTGCAGAGCACCTGCTGTTTGGGACTGGGTTCTTTGCTCCCCACTGCTGTGGCTACCACTTCGATTTCCTCCCTTTGCCCTGCTGCACAGGCTGGCCACAGATGACCACAGACAAGCCCACCTCACGCAAAGAGTACAGAGCTGCCAGAGGTAATTGAAGCTTCTGACAGTAAAAGCACTTAAAAGTAAAGTAGATGATTTCATTTTGACCTTTCCTCCCCATGGTTCAAATAAGGTGAAATTAATTTTTATACTCATTCATCAAAGGCATTTTGACTGTTACTATAAAATTGCTGGTTTTCAAAGTGTGCACTTGGTTGTTATGAAAAAATGATTGGACTTTCAAATCCTCTTCAATTTAAAAAATATCTTTGAACAACATGACATCATTGACATCTTAGACCTTCTTAAGCTTTGCTTTCCAACTTGCCTTTAAGCCATTCATTTGGAGACTAATGTGCAGGAGACATGTATCGTGTCTTCTCACCTGTTTAGGAGTTATTCTGTTAAGTGCATCCCTCTCCATTGTCCTGTCCTTCTGAGATGCTTGTTTCTTGCTGACTTCACTGTCCCTGGTTAGAAAGAATTTAAATGTGTCAGGGAATATTGTAAGACTTAGAAATGGGGACTAAAAGTCGTTCCTACAATAACTTGACTCACAAGCTAAGTTGCTTAGGAAGGAAGCTGATATAGCTGGTTCTGCTTTCTACCTACTTCTGGTTGTTGGGGACTAAAGCACACTCAAGTTTTCATCAAAGAACACATTTTTCTTCAGGCTTTTGCTTAGAAAAGCAAAAAAAAGCTGTCTGTTAATGTTTTCATTTAGCTGACAAAATTGCAGTTAGGTATTTTAGGGAGGCTCTGATATTTGTTGAAAACTGTGAGTCACTTCATGTGAAATATAAGCATTAGTTTCATTCCGTCCTATTTCAGAACAAAATTTTTGGATTTCCTGAAATAAATGCAGAGTACATGATGGGTTCCATGTAGAACCAGGCTGACTTCTATGAAGGCTTGTTTGAAATAAATAAAGAAATAGATTCATAGTTAGTTCCCTTAATTATAAGGAAACAAATGCATATTTAATGACCCTAACCTGGGGATGAAGGAAGCTTTTAAAAGATTTGAAAATGAAAGATTTTTACTGTATATATTTCCTTTGATGATAAATACACATGTATGAAGTGTTCTTGAATATCACTTGATTTTACCACTTGTAACCTGTATGTCACATGGACCACCTACCCTTTGAAGGGCTCTTACTTCTAATCTGACTCAGGCTCCTTAAATCCTTTATAGGCGATCTGGGGAACCCCTTTCTTCTTCATGAGCTCTGAGGCCTCTGTGCTCCAAGATCAATGTGGCAGCTTTTGTTTCACCCTGCCCCACACTGGTCTCTGTAAAAATAGCTTGTCTTTAACATTTCCTGCTCTTAATAGCCGTTATTGACCTTTTGGAGGGGAATGGGGAGACATTAATCAGGAAAAGATTTCCCTTTGATATCTCCTTAGTTCCACCTCATTTTCCCAAATCCTCTCACCTCCACTTCCCAAACAAGCAGATTCTTTTCTGATGCATCTTGTCTTCTTGAAGGTCTCTGCTTTCACCCCTTTGCTCTTCTGGGTAGTTTCCAAGGGAGAGCTGAAACGTTAAGGTGTGTGCTGCATAAAGATCTTATCTTTGGCTCCCGAGGGACACAGTGGTACGCTGGGGATCACTAGTCCAAGGAGCCTGGATAACTAGGTTCTGAGAGTTCTGCTCTTACCTTGTAGATAACCTTGTCATAATCTTAATTAATTTCACCTCTCTAAACCTCACTGTCCCCATTTGTAAAGTGGAGATAGTAACAAGACTTTGCCTTTCTCAGAGGCTGCTTACCTTGTTTTTTTTTTTAATTCATTTTCCCCTGATGTCCTAGAGCAATGGTGGTGAGCCTACAGCATGCGTACCACAGCCAGCTGTTTGTTGTCACTGAAAACTCTCAAGGGTTCACCATCACTGTACTAGAGGATTCTAGAATCTTGGCCTTTAGCAAAGTGAACACAGGATTATGAACAGTGCTACCACTTCCTTAATGGAGCTGACTACTATAAGTACAGTGACTTAACCACTTTGTAAAATGTATGTTTTGTGCAAGTATTGACCATGCTAACATGCTTGTCTGGAACATTCTAGCCTTATCACCCACCTAGATAAGGGATCTGAGCAGACAGAGTGTTTTCAAGCCTGAGGAATCACAGGGAAGATACCAGGTGCTCTGAATGATGATGTAGATGTCTTCATTGAATATTCATATGTCTCACTCCACTGGGCACTTTATATTCCTTATCCATTAACTACTCACAACCACCTGAAGATATTTTTATCTCTATTTCAGAAAGATGGAACCTGAATTTTTGGGCATTTAAGTAATTAACTCAAGGCCACACAGTTAGTAGTTCTCCTTTCAAGACGTGCTTGACCCCAACACTCCTGGTTCTCTTATAACAAGTTAGAGGTCAGATTGCTCATCATACAGAACAGCTTCTAGTTCCTATGGACACCAAGTCTTGTGAATCACAGAAGGAGATTTAAATCCAGAGAAGTGATGTATTATGAGAGCTTTAGCGTCGTTGGCACCTGCAGCATTCAGTGAAGTTATGAGTCTCCTTCAGCCACAAGGAAGGATTTCTTTCTTCCTTTGCTTCTTCAGAAAAATGGTCTCTAGATTGTTCTGTGAATGGAAGTTCCACTGAGGATGGGAAGAATGTCCAGGGTGGGTAAGGACGAGCTGACACACCATTAAGGTTTGGCTGGGGAACTGGCATTCTGTGTGCTGTGGGTCACAGGATCACAGCACCATGCAGATCAAGAGACACATACCTCGCCCTGGATGGAAGAAATGCCACCAAATCTTTGGAATTTTTAATCTTCTGCAAGGTTTTAAACAAAGAATCAAAGAATCTGTCTTCATGGATGCAGAAAGGAGCATTTATAGGAGTTACATGCTGTATTCTCATCCATGGTACCTCTTTCCATTTGGAACTATACACCTTCTCAGTTCTTCATCCTCCTTCGGGGCATTTTTATAAAAACCATATACCAAATTGGCACAGCTAAAGTCGTAGGCTGCTATTTGAGTTTAGCAATTTTCTGCTACAAGTCAAGCAGAAAACTTAGTGAATGGCAGAGTGACTGAGGGGCTGTGTAGTTTGTGGGGTTATCTTATGGAAGTAGAAAAGAAAGGAAAATATTTTGACCCCCAGCATATCCTAAAATGTGCAGTAACCATGGCCAGGCTGGGCATTTTACTTCTGTGCTTCCTATCCCAGCAGCTAGCAGCTGCTCATTCAGGACTGAGATGTCTGGTTTGGCTCTAATGTTAGAGTCCATCAGGGGAGATGAGCGATAATGCCAGAGGGCCAGATCATAAAGAATCTTTGTATTGGTTTTGGGGAGCCCATATAACAAAGAACCACAAACTAAGTGGCTTAACCAACATAATTCATTGCCTGGCAGTGCTGGAAGCTAGACTTTCAAGATGAAAGTGTCTGCAGGGCAAGTTCCTTCAAGGGCTGTTAAAGAGAAGCTCTTCTGGAAATCTTTGGTGCTCGTTGACCTACAGATGCATCACCTGGTCTCTCCATGTTTACCCAGCCTTCTCTCTGGGGATGTGTCTGCCATCGGATTTCCTCTTCTCAGTCCTCTTTCCTCCGGTCTTATTAGCTTAGGGACTACCCTCAAGGCCCCATTTTAATGTGATCACCTCTGTAAAGACCCTTCCTCCAAACCAGGTCACACTGTGAGGTCGTAGGGGTTAGGATATTGTCGTACGAATTTTTGAGAAGGAATGATTCAACCCTTATCAGCTTTATAAACTAGCAAAGAAGTGCAGACTTTAAAATCAGAATTCTATTAGGATCACATAAGACAATATTTAAGAAAACACTTCAAAAGCTGTGAAGTACAACACAGATGTGAGGTATTGCTATCAGAATTGCTAGGCACTTTAATTATTTCAGCCTGTTTCTTTAGGGTTCTCTAATTTTTGTAACAATGGAGAGGAAGCTACCACTGCACAAAAAGTGTGAAGAAGGTAGATGTGTCTACTACTACAGAAGTATGAGGAGAAAGAGAAAAAACAGCTACCCTTAGCCTCTGCTTTTAAGGCATTGAGATCTACTAATAATGTCTGCTTTTCTGTGGGAATCTAAGAAACTTCCTCCAGAATTTTTATTGGACCTATTAAGACTCATCCTTTTACATTAAGGTCAGTGGGCTTATGTGTGAAATAGAAATGCTGTGTTAGAAGAAACCTAGCAGCTGCCCTTCTCTGCTTAAATGAAAAGCCTGAGGACTACCCTCTCTGGAATGTCGGATTTAAGGCGACAAAGAGGTTAGGGTTCTCTCTGACTAAGAATTAAGAATATGTTAGCTCTCTAAGATATGCCTTTCTAGGAAATAAACAAAATGAATTTTAAAGAGATTTCTTTTTCTTTGTATAATACTTTTCTGAGAGTAATTTTCTTTGCTTTGGAAACTATCACCACCGGGCATCTTATGAATGTCTTGATGGCTTTATCATCTATTTACAGCCCACCAACCCCCACCCCAGCTTCTCATATTTGCACGACAGCAGAAGATCAAAATTCATTTAAACAGGAAGAACAGCACCCATAAAAGAGAGCAAATAGCATAATCGGCAACAAGGCACTAATCTATGCTGTATGGATTTGTTTCTGTGTTTATGTATATAATGACTTTATTCCTCAGTGGAGTTGAGGTGCTTCATGAAAGCACATATATCAGAGCAGGGTTATATAAACAACAGAGAAAAGAGAGGCCAAACCAAAAGCATGGGTGACAAAATCAGAAAATAAGGGCAGGCTGAAAACATTGACATGCATATTACAGGCCCCCATGACCTTGTGGAAGCAGACCTCAGATGATGCCCAGTTTCCAGACGGTTGTGGTTTTCCTCACCAGGTGCCCAATTTCTGTGAGATATTAATACTGAGCATTTCACTGGAGTATCTTCTCTGAGTCCTTGCTTGCAGGGAGATTTCTTCAGTGGGGCCTCATAAAAAGGACTCTGTGATGAACATGGTCTTCAGCCCCCCTTGCCATAACCATGGTAGTGGACACCATTGTGTCAGCCTCTTATACCATCCCTTGATGCAGGTCAGTGCCATAATACTATGGCATAACTTAAGAAAGAAAGGGCTAAAAGAACATGGTTCAGATCAACACTCCTCCATCGTCTGACTCCGTCTAGCAGATTAACTGAGAATATTCCCAGCAGTGTTTCTGAACTTTTTTGGAATATAAGCAAATATAAACTGATCACCTAGTGTACTCAGATGCCTCAGATGATTCTACTTAACCTGCATAGCAACTTCAGAAATAGATGTTCTTGTTATCCCTCATTACAGATTAGGAAGTTGAGGCCCCATGAAAATAAGTTGCCCAAAGTCAGGTAGTCAGTGGTGGAATCAGATATAAACTCAGACAGTCTAAGTTCAGCCTAGAATAAACTAGCACAGACCTACCCATGACAAGCCCTTGAATAACCTGATTAAATTAATTAAGTTATATTTCTAGAAAAATATGCACAGGGACATAAACACAAAAATCTACATATCACCTTTACCATGTTCATATGTTCCCTGAAAATCTTTCCAATAGCTGAAGCGCTCCAGCTGTGAGGATGACAGAGTGAATGTCATTGAGGACATCCTTGGAAATAGTTTTCCTATGAGAACTTTGTGAACTGAAGAAACAAGCAGCTAAAGGGCTTAGGCAGTGGCAGAGCCCTGGATGTGGACGTGGATGGATGGAGACAAAGGACAGATCCATGAGCTTACAGAACTAAAGGGGAAGCCTAATGCTCTCTTCTGAAAGTTGAGGATGACTGCTAAGTAGGTAGCCCTTGTTGCTATTCATGCTGTAAAGTTGGCCAGGGAATCACTTTAGGAAATTGCTCAGTGTCTACCCTAAAACGTGGATGAAAGAGTGATTTAGGCCCCCACATTGTTTTATCTACATAATCACTTAAGAAATACTCTTCCAGTCCAACATGGCTATGTGGATGTTCTAAAGGAATGCAGTGTTACCTGCCTTTGAATGATCCCATCTTCCTGGCAACCTCCTTAGATGGACTTTGTACATTGAACCCCAGGTGCCTGCTTGGCTCACCCAGCTCAATTTAATCAATATGAGCAAGTAAAAGTTGGAGGACAGTTGACACCTATGAAGGCTTTAATTTTTGAAGAGTTGAACTAATGCTACCTTTCTGCTCTCACAATCTTAATGCCAACTGTCTATTGAAACCATATCTTCTGACAACAAAACCAAATACCAAAAAGACACTTACCTTTTTTTCTGAGTGACACGAAAGTTAACAAATGTAATGTGAAGTCATTGGCTATTGGCTAGAAAGAGATGGGTAGGAAACACATCACAGGAACCTAAAATGTCAGAAGGCTGGGTAGGCTCCCAATTCTTCCTTAAGTGGTTTTTTTTTGTTTTTGTTTTTGATTTTTTTTTTTTTTTTGCCTGTATTCATGAATGAACTAGGAATTATTTATTGAATGTCTACATTTCCAGCTCTAAAAAGAAGTGGAAAGACAGAACCATTGCTCTAGAGACTTAAGCATTTATAATAAATACAGTAGGTCAAGCACTGATTATGAATCACTATGAGCCTTCAAGTCACCTTTCAAATTGGGGACAGATACTGATTTCCTCTGCAAACACAAATAAAAGCTTTTGTTACAGACATGGTAATGGGTACTGTTAAGTCTATATGGGGACAAGAAATGCACTTTGCTTTCTAAGACTATGTCAAGTATTTTGTTTTCCGTTTCAGTTTTTCTAACATACCCTCCACACTGTTGTCCAACCCACTGGCGTTATCTGTGACATTTTGTGACAGCTTTCTGTTACTCTTTACTGTTGTCCTTACCACTCTTTCCTCTTTGCCACAGCCTGTCATCTGGGCCTCCCCATCTTTGTTTGTTAGGTACCTTTAAGTAGTTTTAAAGCAGATTCTGAATAAGCAGTCATAACCATGAAATGATCCTGAATTTACAAAGTTTTTCAAAAATAATAATGCTGGTAACAGGTAACTGTATGACAGGCACTCTTAGAAGACCTTTGCTTGGATGGTTTAATTTATTCTGCACACTTCATGTGGTCGGTACTATTACTACCTTCCCTAATTCAAAGGCAAAGGAGCTGAGTTCACTCTTTTTCCATGAAGTGTGTGTGGAGTCTTATTCCTCTACAAGGTGATCAAAGACACTTTCCATGTGGAAAAACTGGACTGCAGTTGACTTGTTGACCCAAGAAGTCAGATTTTCAGAAGGAAAAATCACAAAGGATGGAGGGATATCTGTTAGAACAGTGGGTTTATAATTTGGGCTTAGTTACAGCCTACATCAAAAAGTGAGATGGACTCACAGATCTCAAATTGTGATGATCCGTAGCACCACCAAAACTCCCCTTTGGGCCTGAGACCTGTCTTTCCCTAGCTGCTGAGAATGTCCTTTGTTGATTACAGTTGAGTCCATCTTCAGGCAGTGTCCTCCAAGAAAGGGAGCTTCTTGCCAAGGTTAAACTGCCTCACCAGGTAAAGCCACATTCTACCACTAGTCCAGGCAGGGTGCAAGGGCACCTCAATCTTAGACTTAGGGCATCTCTGCAAGTCACTCAGCTCTGGTGAAACTGAATTGTGTTCAGTGCTCCCCCATGCTCGGTCACACTGCCCTCACTTGTTGTTAGGGTACTGCTGTTAGGGCCCTCCCTGGAGAGTATCACAGGGCCACATTTTGACTTGGGAATCTATTTCTTAGGGAACTTGACCCATGACATCTGTTTTTGCTTGCAATATTCCTTTTATCAACTTTAAATCAATGAAAGATTGCTTTCTCGTTTCATGTAGGCTGTATTAAATCACTTTTTCTATGTCTGCAGCTATTTTTGTTGCTTCCCATTACTTTGTGACAGAAATATATCCTAAATTGCATGTTGATGAAAGTACCATAAGAATAATTTGGTGTTACCTGTTGGGTTTGTGTATGCATGCACACACAAAAATATACACTTTGAGAAAGATATTGATTTAGACTCATAGTAATATATGTGCTTATATAAAATTAAGATAATTACATATAGTATCATAGAGATAGTGGTATAACTATGAAAAATACAGGTACCACAAACACATTTTATATGCATAAACATATAGATGTAAATGTAGACAAAATATAGACCTACAAATAAAACAACCATGAATATGCATATGTATCTGGATTTTTGTTGTTTGGTAGAGCCCTTTTCTAGATCCTGTTTTCAGCCCCATACTTTTTTGTTCACTTTGAGCCCCTAGTCTTTGTTAGGACAGCTAGGGTGAAACTGATCAAGTATGCCTCTTACATCAACTGCTGAGATACTTCAAGAAAGGTTGTAGTTATATGCTACAGATAGAGTACAAAGTCATCTTTCATGAGTGTCTTTATAAGGAGTGATCAAGACTACAGTGAGCACTGCTGCTGCTGAGTGACATCCAACAGGAAGGCAGGCTTGTAAAAACATTACAGTGTGTCCTCATCCACCTTATTCACTGGATCTACTCTTTCCCAAAGTCAAAGTGACATTGAAAGTTAAACTTTTTGAATTGATTCAGGACATTGAGGAAGCTACAGCATTGTAACTAAAGACATTCATGAAGGAAGACTTCCAGAACTGCTTCAGAAAATCCCAAGAATGATGGGATAAGTGTGTTAGAAGAGGGAGTATTATGAGAGAGATTAGTCATATTGTATCTTTAATAAATCTAAAAAGTTGTGTAGATGTTGTTGTGGTTGATACATTGTGTCAACTTGAGGCAGCTGGAAGCTTAACTAAGTAACTCAGCAGTTCTACATCCTGAGGTGAAAAGGACCTGCCCTTGCTGCTCTAGGATGTTGTTCATTGTGTCAACTTGGGAAGTTTAAAAGTTCAACTTTAAGGTGATTCAGCTGGGAGTCAGGGTCCTTACTTTGTGAACATCCTCAGCTTGTGGAAGAGAAGGGCACAGAGATGGTGTGGGTGTCGGCAGATAGCCAATATACAATATAAAGAGGAAAAAAAGGTTTACTTCTTCCACTCTTTTGCTCATGCTGCTTTTGCTGTCTTGTGCCAACTTGAAGTGTTCCCCTGTGCCATACCACCCTGCCTTTGAGCCAGCTGATTACAGTCTGAAACTTCTGCAAACTGTGAGCTAAATAAACTTTTCATTCCTTAATTTGGGGTGTTGGGTATTTTGCCTCAGCAATGAGAAAAAAGTAACTAAGACATATTTGCTATTTTTTGGTCATGTTGCATATTTGTATGTCATATATGTGCAACATATAGATTACATATCATATATACCACATATATTATCATATAAATGGACTACATATGTGTGTGTGTGTGTATGTGTCTGTAGGTGTGATTTTACTGATGAGACAGTAAGCCTCAGTGGAATTGCATGTATTCTGAGATGAGGAATCATACTACATCATTCCTTTCAGGGACCTAATCAGCTGGCCCAACCATCATGTATTGAATGAACGCTCAGTTTGCACCTAAGACAAAGGCCATGCAAGAGGACAGTAGTAGGCAAATGTTTTAAAAGATTCAGTCATCTAATCAGCTAGAGTTCCCACCTTGGTAATTTCTTATGTGTTCAACCCCAAGATACCTAAGAGTTGACTGTGGTGTGTGTGTGTGTGTGTGTGTGTGTGTATGCGTGTGTGTGTGTTTCTGTTTCTGTGCTTGTGCATACATGTGAGGAGAAGGAAAGGCTTTTTCAAAAGAATCCTCTACATTGCTGCATTTATTACATTATTATGTGACAATATTCACAGAGATAAAGGGGTGCATATTTAAGTACAAATTAAATGATAGGTAAACAAGTCCAAATTGAATAATAAATAAGAAATGAGTGATACAATATGAATTTTTTTTTACAGTAAATAGGCTTTATTTTGGATAATAGCATACTTGGAGATTCAGACAGTAATTTTTCATTTCATCAGATCCTTCTGTAATTACTAAAACTCCCTTTACCTTCATGATGACCTTTTATGTTCATCAGCCTTCCTAAGGATACCCTTTTGAGTTCTGATGAATTACACTGTGGGAAGAAATTCTCAAAACAAACATCTGGATGGGATTTTTTTAAACTCACATTTCATATTCTATTACTTTCCTCTGTTATCTATTCCAGGAATAATGATTTTTTTTTTTTTTTTGCTAGCCTAGTTGAATCTTCTTAGGTTTTTAACCAACAGTCTTTACTCTTTTGAATGAGTTTAATTTGCACTGCTACTTTTTCTTTTTGCCGACTCTCTGAAGATTGCAATCAACTTCCTTTTGCCCTTCACTGTACAATTTAAAATTATTGATTCACATGGTATACAGTATATAAATGAAGCTTACAAATGCAATTTCTTTGATTCCTAAAGCACTTCCCCACCCCTTCAGTTCTCTGGTGTTCCAGCAATTCTAACTCTATACTCATAATATTTTAGCCCATTAGCAGCCAGGATTTGTGTGGACTGAGTGATCTATAGTTCCTTGGTCTAATGAAGTACACAAATTATACCAGCTATCTCCTCAGCAGGCTCCCCTTCCTACGGAGCCCAGAGCAAATGCTGTCTAAGAGTGGAGGGCTGAGCTCTGAGAACTGAATGAATTTTAAGATGTTGTCTATCCAGGACTTTAGCACTGGGACAGAACTCAGTGGTTCACTTCATCAAGGTCATCTGCTGCCATTTCAGCATCTTGAATGGACGCTTTCACTCTTCATTTGGCTTTTATTTATTTGTATAGATTAATGACCTGGATTTCATAGTCAACTCTGCTTTCAAGTCCATTTTTCATTTTCCATCATGATAAAAGTCAGAGAGTATTACTACTAAAAATAGAAATAGGGCCTACGTGGAATGTTTGGGGGATGAGGCATGGTCCATTGTAGGTATTAGATAAGATTGGGAAATTCAGAACATAGCTGAAAATGAAGTTCGGGAATCAAAATTTCACCTGAATGTGAGGTTTTTGATATAGCCAGATGAGGAGATTGACCATTCTTCAAGCAAATCAACTCATGGAAGGCAGTGTATTTGTACTGAGAAAACTCAGATGCATGTGGTTTGCTGAACTGGTACAAAACCTGAAAAGAGGTGGAAACACAGACTCACTTCAACACAGGGAAATGTTGAAACAATATAAAAATGCAAGTACCTAGGCCAAGTTCAAAATTAAGAAATGAAATCCTCAGCTGTCAGAAATGTAAAGAAAACCAAAAGCCAGAGCAGTGAGCAGAAACTGAGACCGAACTGGACCGTGAAGGGAAGCAATAAAGATACAGGCTTTAACTGCTGGCAGCTGGAATTTCAAGTCCACAGGGAGGCAGTTCACACTACACTCTCAGATCAACATGCTCCAAACCAGGACTTAGGAAGAGTTGATGAGTCCATTAAAAAGAGAAAATGGCAACTGTGAATGGGCTTGGAGAACTGATGATGAAGCTTGCCATACATCTGTGCCACAGGAAAATAACACCAAAGAGAAATGAGAACTCCAGGCTCTTGCCACTGCAGATAGGAGATCTGGATCCACTCAAACCAATATTGAGAAATTAAGATGGAAAGTGTCCGGAGATGGGAGACATTAGCAGATCTCTGGCATTGGCATATGCCATCATCACATTGGTAGGCATCCCAAGAAGTGTCAGAAATAACTCTCCCTGAAAATGAGCTCAGTCTCAAAAAGTAAAAGCCAAGTGAATGATGAGGACTAACAGATAGAACTAGAAGACCAACAAATGGTAGAATGTAAATACCAAGAACTAGCAATGACAGAACAATCAGAAACATCAATGTAAGTATACTTAGAGCTTTCCATGAGCTAAAGGAAACCCATAGGGCAAGTATAAAGCTGTGTGAAAGTAGAGTATTTGAAAATAATCAATAGTTTTTTTTTTAAATTAGAACTCCAATTATTTTTAAAAAAGGTAAGTTGATCAGTAGACCAAACAGAAACAAAGAACTGAAAATGTGAAATAATAATCTGAGGAAATGATGGAGAATTGATGGAATATAGAAAAGTAGAGATAGATAATATATACGAGAAGTTAAGAGGAAAAGATTTTTAAAAATCAGTATATGTTTTTTTGTTTGTTTGTTTGTTTGTTTTTTTGTTTTTTCTCCGGTACCGGGAACTGAACTCATGACCTTGCGCTTGCCAGGCAGGCGCTTTTGCCACTGAGCTAAATCCCCAGCCCCTAAAATCAGTATATGTTTAATACAAGTTCCAGGGGAAAAGAAAATAAAGAATGAGAAAGAGGCATTATTCAAAATGATAGCAGTGAGAATATTCCAGAATAAGACTCAAGGAATGCAGCAGGTACTGGATATAAGTAGACAGTAAAATAAAAACATAAACCCACTGAAGACATATAGCTGTGAAAATGCAGAATGTCAATAGCATAAAGAGAAGTTTACAAATTTTCAGAGACAAAAGTAAAAAAGAAGGGCAGTTAGAAAAACAGTACACTTTGCATCTGTAATAAAAGATAACATAAGCAATGAAATATCCACAAAGCATAGAGGAAAAATAGTGGTCAGCTTAGAATACTCCACTCGGTAAGTAAAATAAAAGATAAAGACCATCTGTGACTTACAGAGGTCATTTACTATTCTGACTTCACATTTGAAAGATGTTTGTCAGATAGAAAGAAATCCAATGCAGAAAAGAAAGGTGGATGAAGAATTTTATAAAAAAGACATGGAAGTAAATATAATAAAAATGTCTAATGATAGCTATTTAAGGAAAAAAGGTAGAAACACTAAACATGGGGTAGAGGCAGCAAAAGGGGAGAGAGAATTGAGTCTGGCTGTTATTAAGAAGACTATTAGAGACACTGCTTAAATTTAAATTTACTAACATGAAGATTGCATGGGAAAGCTTTCATTGTAAGAATTAAAAGAAAAGTAGAATTTATTGTAAGAAAAGTAGAATGCATAATTTGGGAAACAAGAAAATACAGCAGAAAAATTAAAAGTAGTAAAGAAAACTTGATTAATAAATGTCAGACAAAGAGGGAAAAGAAGCAAAGCTAATTCAAAATACAAAATAAGTTGGCAGCAATGTCTAAGTATGTAAATAGTAAAAGACAAAACCTTACACAGATAATCTATAAGTTAGTAAGAATTTAACAAGGACATTAAGTTGAATTTCAATATGTAAAAATGAGTTGCATTTGTGTAATAAGCAATTGCAACAAAAGTTTAAAATAATACAAAAATCAAATACTAAGAAATTAATAAGGATGTATTAGATAGCTACATGGAAAACTGTAAATCTCAGTTAGAAAAAGGTAAAGAACTAAAAAAAAAGGATATGTCAAGTTAGAGATTTGAAGAATCAATATTGTTAAAAAGTGAAATCTTCCCCAACTGATTTACAGCTTCAATAAAATCCCAAAGAATAATCCCCAAAAGTACATATATGGAAATCAGCAAACTTACACGGCATGCGGCAAAGGTGCCTTGCAATGCAGTGCAGAAAGGATGCACTTGACTTTCTGAATAAATCATATTTACTGTTATTCACGCATATGCCAAAATGAATTCAGTCAGTCATAGATCTGCGTGGTATAATAATAAAGTGTCTTGAAAACAATACAGAAATATATCTTGATGCTATAGACAAACAGTTCTCAAAATATATTTTTTGTTTTGTTTTGTTTTTTGTATGTTTTTGAGACAGGGTCTCACTGTGCAGTTCAGGCTGGTCTTTAACTGACTTTGTAGCCCAGGCTGACCTCAAACTCGCAACGATCCTCCTGCCTCAGTCTCCTGAGTGCTGGGATTACAGGCATGCACCACCACGCCTGGCTTCAAATATATTTTTTAAAATACCCTAAACCTAAAATGCTAGAAAAGATGGATAAAATGAAGAGTTCATTCACTCTTGTCAGTAAGAGTGAAGAGGTTTGTAGTAAAGTATGAGATGTGTATAATACATGTGGATCTTGAATATGTAACATTTAAAATATATATGAAGAACTTCCACAAGTTAAGAACAAATACAGCTCAGTAAAAGCTTGGCAAAAGACTTGAATGGACATTTTATAAAAGAGGATTAATGTCTCCAATAAGGATTCAAAATAAATTTCAACACTATTTATCAGGTAATAAAATGATAATGAAATACACCATCCAGAATTTGTGTTTTACAAAGCAATACCAAGTTTGGGGGATGATCGGAAGCAACTGGAGCGTTCATTTACTACTGGTGGAGATGTTGAGAAGGAAACTGGACGTTATTGCTAACACTGAATGTGTACACCATAGTGACACACCAGTTCCACTTGTTCATAGGCATATACCCCACAGAGATGTGTGTTTACACACGCATGAAAAGTCATGTATAGATTTGAAGATAACAATATGCAATATAACAGTGATTGTTAATTTCCTATCTTGTGTTGAAATTCCGTATTTTTTAATGTTTTCTAAAAATTTTTATTCTTTTAAAATAAAAAAGACATGTATAGTAATATTTATTGAAGAATTATCCAGCATGTCTCCAAACTGGAAACAACTCAAAGGTTCATCAAGACCGAAATAAACCGCAGTGTATAAAACAGTGAAATAACATACAGCGTGTAAAAGGTCAACTGACTACATACATCATGGGGAGGCTTGACGGACATAATATTGAATGAAAGAAGTCAGAAATATAAAAGAATCTGCACATGCACATGCACATAAAACTTCCAGTCATACTGGCACAGCATTCAAAAAGACAAAACTAAGCTATTATAATACAAAGCTAAATAGTGATAATGGAGGTTAGTGACAGAGGGCTGCAAAATGCCAGCAGTATTCTGTATCTTGATGTGCTAGGGGCATATTTTCTCTAAATATTTACTAAGACATAGCCTTAAGATATATACCCTTTATTGTACTCATGATATGTTTCAATGATAAAATTAGCAAAAAAAAAAAAAAAAAAAAAAAAAACCCACAAAGCAACACTATTTGTTCATACATATATAGCATACATGTCCTCTCTCTCTCTCTCTCTCTCTCTCTCTCCCTCTCCTCCCCTCCCCTGAAGTGTGAACTGGAATTAAACATCTAAATTCATAGAATTCTCTCTGGGGCAGTGAGTAAGAGGCAGGGACTAGAAGAGAACAAAAGGTGATTTTAGCTTTGGGAAATCATTTCTAACTGGAAAAAAATTACAGCAAAAGTTTCATTGTATTACAATGTGTTCATTCTTTGCTAAGTGATTTTCTAAATTTATTTTCAACTTTTAAAAAATGCAGTCACAACAGGGAAGGGAGCTAATCCTGAGAGCTGTATGGAGTTAAGAATTGGAAGGCCAGGCTGTAATGGAAGGCTGGGCTTAGGAAATGATTGTACTGTTCTAGGAGAGAAATGACGCAGACAGGAACCAGGCTGACTGTTAGGGGAGAGAGTGGAACACAGATATATAACAGGTAGAATGATAAGACCTTGGTTATGACCTGCACTGGGAGACCAGGTTGTGCACACTCAGAGGATTCTCAGAGAAGGTGGTGCTATGCATTCCCCCAGATGTGGGAACAAGGAGACCTGTGCATTTGGGTGTTGGGGAGGATGTGTGCAGAATTGGAACATTGTTTGAAGCCTGCATTTGAAAAGCCAGAAAACCAATGGATATTTCCATAAGACAATTGAAGTACAGATCAGATTTGATAGACATTTATATGAACTGATCATTATGTATATTTGCTTAGAAAATGGCAGTGGTGTAAGAAATGATAATAGTCATCCCATGAACTTTGTAAACTTGGGAGAAAATATGTGTAATTAGGTTGGGTTGGAACTAATTCATGTGAAATAAAGTATTCATCTTAGAACAAAGAATTTACATTTCTTTCACTGTGCTTAGCCTAGGCTAGGGTAGAGTTCATGTAGGGTTAATAGATGAAATAATGAAGACAATTTTTCTTGTTCCCTTGTTTTTTAAAAAAATCAGCTTTGTTGATATATAATTCAAATTTCATACAATCAACTTATTTAAAGTTCAGAAATCAGTAGTTTTTAATGTATTCAATGGAGTAGTATAATCATTACCACCATCAATCTTGGGAAATTTTCATTGTCCCAAAAAGAAACCCCATGTCTATTATGTGTCATTCCTAACACTCCCTCATCAACCTATAACCCAATGCTATTGAACTACTAATTTATTTTCTATTTCTATAGATTCTTTTTATCTGGGTATTTCATACAGATGGAATAATACAGTACATCTTTCTTTATGACTGGCTTCTTTCACTTAGCATTTTGTTTTCAATGTTCAGAGTTGTAGCATTTATCTATACTTCATTTCTATCTATTGCTGAATAACATTTCATTGCACAGATGTACCACATTTTATTATAACTGTCCATCAATTGATGGATAATTGATTCACTTCTACTTTTTTGATATTATGAATAATTCTTCTATGAAAATTTATGTACAGGTTTTTATGTCCCTTGGAGATCATATCTGTATATATGTGAGTGAAAATGTGTGTCACATGATGATTTTGTGTTTAACCTCTTAAGGAACTTCCAGGCTATTTTCTAAGGTGGCCGCATAGTTTTACCTTCTTACCAGCAGTCTTTGAAGTTATAATTTCTCTATATCTTCACCTGCCCCTGTTATCTGGGTTTTTAATAAAGCATCCTTGTGTGTGTGTGTGTGTGTGTGTGTGTGTGTGTGTGTGTAGTGATATGATTTGCATTTCCTCAGGTTGTTCTCTTTTTACTTGTTTTTTGACCATTTGTCTGTTTTTGT
>NW_004955429.1:5216927-5229949 GCF_000276665.1 Chinchilla lanigera | reverse complement strand
TAAATTGAGTTGCCTTTTTATTATTAGTTCTTTACATATTCTAAACACATTTTTATATGATTTGTTCTATATGTTTTTTTCATTTTTTTACTTTCTCCATGGTGCCCTTTGAAGCACAACATCGTGATGATACTTTGTTTTTTTTCTTTGATAGACTCAGAAACCATTGTGTAATCCAAGGACACAGTCCTGTTTTCATAAAACAACTTTTATCGCATTTTGCTACTTTTATGGGGTGACAGGTCCTGAGAGCGAGATGCGATGGATGAAAAGAAAAACAAGAGAGACAAAATTATTGGATCAGGTGGCTACAGCCTGCAGGACTGAAGCCTTGATTACAATCTTTTTAAGCCTTTTATTGGGATACAAACAAAAAGTAGCAACAGGAGAAATGGGAGGAATCATTAACAGGATTAGCGAGGACAATACAGCTTAATTATCACAAGAACAGACTTTGACTTAGTTAGCCATCATGTTATCATTCCTTCGGGCTTATCCCGGCAAAGCATGTAGCGTTGTCCCAGCAGCTTTCCACAGAGACTAAGGTCCTGCTGTCACTTCCTTTTACACTAATGATTTTGCTAGACTTCCTCCAGAATCAAACAATCATATGGCTTGGTCAGGCTCAAAGTCCCACATAGGTAATACATTGAAAGGTAAACTATAGAATGTCCTTCTCCACATTTTAAAACTCTTTTGTTTATTTATATATATTTTTTAAAGAATATATACCTTCGTCTGTCCTTTTCCTTCTCTTTCTTCTTTAAATGAGATCCTCATGTATGTAATGGTTTGCTACTGTTTTTCTCATTTAAAATCTGTAGTGAACATTTTCCTGTATCTTTCAAAAGATTTGGAAAAGGTCACATAAAATAGCTGTACATCCTACCATGTAAGTTTATGTACCACACTGTACTTAACACTGTTCATACTCTTGCACATTTATAAACTACCTTCAGTATTGTGGTAGTATGACTATTAAGGACCAGTGAGCATGCACATAAATATATCTTGATACAAAGGGCTAATTCTTTGCTTAGAATAGATTCTAGTTAAGAGGTGGAAAAAGTGGGTCAAAGGGCTTGCATATCTTTCTAGGTTGCTTATACTGTTTTCTAGAAAATTAGACCAATTCACACCCCCTCAGAAAGTGACTGTTACTCTGCATCCTTACCAGCATGGTATTATTTTAAATGAAGTAGTAACGGTGTAGATGCTTGTCTTTCCTCCTCAGGCCCCTGTGTTTACTTACAGTTGAGACTGCAGCTGCTGATTCAGAATGATATAGTCCTCCCAGGAAACTATAAATTTTGCCACAGCTTTTACAGTATTCCCATGACTTTTCAGTGACTTTATACTTCATTTTAAGAGGTATAAAATAATTACCAGGTCATTAGCACACACTTTTCCAAAGCAGCTTCAAGAATTTATTGTCACAGACATGGCTTCTGCACTGGTGTTTTATTTGGGTGGGTGGGTGGGGCTGAAAGGAATAGTTCAAAGGCAACTGTCAGAGTTACAGGGGAAACAGTGGACTGTCCTGCTGCTGTATTTGGGTGATTTCCTTAGGGCAGGGACTGTAGCTTTCTCTAGTATTGAGAGTCAATTTTCTCCCTGGTGGATCTTAGGTCTGCCAAGTACATACTAGGTTATCCATGGTAGCTATTTTTCACTGTTGTTCATGTCTCAATCTTTAACAAGGAAGTAAGCACTGGAGATGGCCAAAACAGTACTAAATACATTAGGAAATGAATAGATTATAGAAAAACTTTAAAAAGTGTCTATGGAGGAAGCTTCCCAATTTTCCATTTTATAGGCCACTCATATGCATTTCAAACCTGAGTCATCTCATATGCGAAAATTTCCTATGCTGTTATCCACTTAGGCATCGTTGGTAAGATTTTGCTTGGAAATAAATGGTTATTTGTAACCTGCCATGTTTATATTCTTGCAGGGATATGTGTTGCGCATTAGTTCTGCTATTTTAAATCATTTAACAGATATTCTCCAAAATCACTTAAGAGTCTGATTTAATCAAGAAGCACAGGATGAAGGGTGACAAATCCAGTGTAGTTTGAGCCTCAGCTTTGATGAGGGCTGCATAAAGATAAAAGTGAAGTGACCTTTCCAGGTCAGAACTTTATGCCTCTGGTAAATTTCCCAGGCTTAGCAATTCCATTGAAAACATGCAAGTAAGAATATGAGGGTCTTTTTTTCCCTCCAATGCTATCTTTCCAGGGGGTAGATGAGATAATGGGCAGGAATGTACTTGGAGAAAAGTGAAATTTTAAAATTCTAAAATATTGTAATTGTAACGTAGTTGCAATTAACACAATAAAAATATGGATTTAAAATTGAGGCAAGATCATTTTATTTCTTGTTTCATAAGATCTTATAGCCAGGTAGTCAGAAGTTTTATGTTCCAGATTTCTCCCTTTTCTATATGAAAAAAGAAGACTCACATGAAGATCATCTTATTCAAAACTAAGCTTGTTACTCTACATTGAAAACAATGGATGTTAAAAATTGATCCTTTAAGATAGACATAGAAGACTATACTAATTATCTTCATAATGCAAAGAAAATATAACCTCTTTCTGTTTATTTCATTTGTAAAAGGTTTGAGTGCATTTTAAATGTTACGTCCGAAGGTAAATTTTAACTCTGAGTAAGACATTTCAATTATAAAGTCTGTATTGGAATTGATCATTTTAGTACTTTCAAAATGTTTTTGCTGCCTAAGCATGATAAAGTTGACATTCTCGTTCTCCCAGCGTGCTGTAAGTTTGCCAAGTAGTTCCTTTCTTTGGAGAACTGCTTACACGAAGGGTGCTGGCTTCCCTGGAGGTTAATTTACATGGAAATTAATAAAAGTTAATGACAGCTCTCAAGGAGTTTTTTCTTCCCCCTGTCCATATTTAAAGTAACTACACCACTTAAACAAAATTTTAAGAAAGTTGTTTCCTCCAGCTACCATTCACATCATCTTGGGCTGTAAAGGTACTGAATAGGAGGTACTGCGTAACATTTTGAACACAGAAAATCAAACAGTAGATGGCTTTTTCTTTTTTGCAGGTACAACTTTAATCTACAGGAGGAGCAGTTTTCGGCCCTCTTTTAGATGTTACTGTATTTAAAACGTGATTCTCAGGCCAGGGATATAGCTCAGTGGCACAAGCGCCTGCCTGGTAAGTGCAAGGTCCTTAGCTCAATTCTCTGTACCAAAAAAATCCCCCGAAAACCGCAATTCTCCTTTATCCAACTGTGTTTGGAAACACTGAAGAGTAAGAGGGAGAAATATACCTCACTTGAGGGACCTCTACAGAGTAGCGCATTTTACTTTTATAATTTGGAAGGCAAGTGGATAAGGGGTTGGAGGGTAAAGTTGCTGTATAGCTCATCACTAACTGACAGTGGAAATCAGCCACTGGACACTGCTCTTTATTCAGCAGGGTGGGACACACAGAGATTCTGAAAAGTGCAACAGCCAAGAAGTGGAAAAAAGGATGCCTCTGCTGTTCGCAGGCGGCAGCGGACCCTACTGCTCCTGCTGCTGTGAACTGAAGGAGCACTGAGGGCTGCAGCATGCACACTAGGAAGAACTTGACATCAATAATCCTGCACAGTTGAAAAGCAGTAGGATGCTTTTCCCAGTGCAAAAAGACACAATTCTACTTCCAGAAGCTGTCCTCTCAGACTACTACGTAACACTCATTTAAAATGATTTGAAGTAATTTTAATTGGTACTTACCTGGAAGGCTACATCACTTTTCATTTCACCAACTCTCTTCAAGTGCCACAGTGAATTGCCTCTCCTCGACGGCTGTGAAAGTGTGATAAGACAGGATGATGTACACAAATGATTTCTTCCTCAGTAGAACTTATCCAGAATTGTCAAAGTATTTTTAAGTGGTTGTAGGTCTTATTGAAACATTGCAAGAGAACTTTAAACCTTCACTCGGAGTGTGTGACATTGCTGTTTGGTAAGCCTATCAAAACTCTAGGTGTTTGATCTGGGACAGCCTTGAGCGATTATCTTTTCTAAAGCATTCAGTTTTTTCAAGTGAGATAACAGAGACCTAGAAAAGTTAGATATCTTGAGGGATATACGGTACACCGGAGGATAAAAGGAACCTTGAAAAATCCAAAAGATTAACTTACCTAATTGATCGCGAAGAAGAATGAAGGGTGTCTAAGATTTCAATAGCAAGAGACAAGACATTGGAGGTGGGAGCTGTGGAAAATGGGGAGCAGGTTGTTAAAATGAGATGTATTTCATTGGCTTTGGTTAAATGTTGAAATAGTACTAGTGTCATTTAAAGATAGGATGCCAGAAGAGTTTTTGACTCAGAGTAATGTAGCTTTTCTATATGAGGCACCACTCATTTTGAACAGTTATCAGGGAGGCCTGAGGGGATGAAGTAGATCCAAGTGAAAAACATTTTGCATTTACTTAAAACCTCAGCTTTTCGTTACTCTTATTTTGCAGATTCCCTTTCCATTGTCTCTCTCGTATGAGGTAGTCTCCACAGGAAAGTGTTGGCAATCTTAGTGTTTGTGGAATCAAGATATGGGGATTTCTGTGGCAGAAGCAAAGATCACACACCTATTTACTTACTTCAGAGCAGCCTTTTGCTTCCTTGGGCTTGTTTGATTACAGCACAGGTGCAGAGGATCGCCTGAGAGTGAAGGGCCTCAGTTGCCTTGGCAATGACTTGACCTTTGGCAGGATTTTAGAAAGTAGGAAATGCAGGTAGCAGAGGCTGGTCATACTCTTAATAAAACTGCTCACCCCATAAGATCTGTTGACAAATGTTATGACCTGGTGACTAATTTCTTACTCTATGAGGAATTTTCTAAGGCCCTGGGATGATTTTCCTGCTATTAGTATCACTAAAGCAAAGATGTAAGCTTATAATGATTACATTCTAATATAATATTCCTTGCATACAAAGTGTTTCAGATGATTCAAATGATGCTGGTTCATATTACTTAATCTATATAAATCACAATGTTTCATTTTTAAATATGTATTGTCTTGACCACTTTTGCTAAGATGCTGTACCCAACACCCACAGTTTATAGAAGAGGTTTATTTTGTCTCATGTTGTTTAAAGATTTCAGTCCATGGTTGGCAGTTTCCACGGCGGATATGGCATGCTGGAAGGGTCTACCACAGAGGAAAACCACTCACACCAAGGTGACCAGGAAGCAGAAAAAGAAGAGAGGAACCAGGGAGAGAGATACACTTCCAGGTCATGCACCAGGGAAGCCCCTTTCCAGTAGGCACTACCTGCTATTATCACATTCAGTTATATCACCCTTATGATCCAATCTCCTATCAAAAGGCCCATCTCTGAGCACATGGGAGTTTTGGGGGTCATTCTTGTTCTTAACCGTAACATGCATTATTTGCATAATATTAGCCTTTACATTGAAGGAAAGCAATGGAGGAGATATTGGTCTAGGATTCTGTGGGAAAGGATGCTGATTACATCTCAGATGCCGTCACTCCTTCTTGCCTAGTGAAACCTCTGTTTTCGCCTGTTTGCCTTAATAAGAGACTACTTTGTTCAAGTCCTGGGTACCCGGGGAGAGCCACATGACTAGGTTTCATCCAAGGTGTTTGTAAACAGAATTCTTGGTTGAAATGTCTGAAAGGTCTTTCTAAATGAGAGGAGTGTGCTGTTTCTCTGCCTTTTCTCTTTGCTGCTGAATTCCGTGGAGAGGGAGCTCTAGGATCAATCTTGAACCCAAACACAATATGAGAAAGGTATGGAGTAGCTTAAGGAGACAGGAGGAAGCCCAAAACCAGGGATCTCCACACCAACCCCGGGTTCCTGGTGTTGGACTTCTTTAGGTAACAGAAAACTAAATGTGGTTCTCACTTAAATCAGCACTATCTAGAGATCTCCGCATGCATTCACACAAATGTATCCTAAATAATACACATCATAAAATAATATGCAATACACTTAGCCCATATAAGGAAATCATCAAGCAAAAAGTTTTTCCAATACACACAAAAATGTTTCATTTAATATTCTTATTAAATGTTTCATTTAATATTCTTAATATGATGCACTGTACATAGCAATTGTCTTGATAGTTGGTGAGATTTTTTCATTATTGAACTTCTGGACAAGATGTTGCCATACGCATCCTGAAGAGGAATGCTGCATTCTGGGCCACCTGTGTTGTTTCTTTCTTGCTATACTGCTGAGTCAGCATTCTGAGCTCAGTTTCCCTTCTCTGTAATTCTCTAAATCTTGCAGGCTGTAAATTTGTGATACTGACTTTAAAACTAAAACTGGTTCTGGGTCCCAATGATGTATGCAAATAGAGTAGGACTCCTATTTCCACAGATTCTACCTCCAAGGATTCAACCAAACATAGATAGAAAATACTTCTTAAAATTACATCTGTACAGAACACATACAGCCATTTTCTTGTCATTATTCTATAAAAGCACAGTACAACTATTTACCCAGCTCTTACATTGTATTAGGCATTATAAATAATCCAGGATGATTGAGAGGGTGCAGAAGGATACAAGCAGATTATATACAAATACTACACTATTTTGTATAAGAGATTTGAGCATCTGAAGATTTTGGTATTCTTGGGGTTGGAAGGCAACTTAGAACAAATCAGCCTCAGATGTGGAGGGTTAACTGTGCACAAGTACAAAGTAACAGATGTATGTAGACAGTTACCCGATTTTGTGTTACATGGGATATATATGTGTTGGGAAAGGAAGGCCACAAAGCCCTCTGATTGTGTGGAAAGCTATACAAATACCGAATCACAGAATTTTGAATGACCTGTGCCTCCTGATTCAACTTCAGCACCGTCTTTCTTACTCTACTCTCCTTTCTCATAGAGCTCCAGCTGTTAAACTGAGAGAGGTCTGCTAGCTCAGTAACTTGCAGGAAGAATTCTTTTAAAATTCCAGCAACTTTGTTTAATACCACAAAATGCAGCTCTATTCTGTTATCACCCACCTAAGACTAATCAGCTGGCTATGATACCCATCACTCAACCTCTCTCTAATTAACTGTGCTGCTACAGCTACTTGTCAAGGAGGGCAGAATATTCAGCTGTTCACTGAATGCCCCCATGTTGAGTTGCTGGGATAATTAAATCAGAAAAAATTTTCTAGAGGAGGTGAATTTTGATCCAGAGTGTTAAGGAGGTAATAAATTTGGGCTGTCAGAAAGGTAGGGAGGTCCATTTCAAAGGGGGTGTGGTAAGCACAAAGATGAGCTGTTGTGATCAAACAACAAGGGATACATGGCAGTCAGATCAGCTGACTGGCTGGAGGGCAGTGAGGGGTGGGAAGGCAGGGAGAGCCCAGAGCTTCGTGCCTTTGTTCCTTTTCTATCATGGCTCTCTTGCTGGCATGAAACATTACGTTGAAGCCCAGTTGGCTGGGAGTATGGAAGGAGCTTAAGAATAGGACTCTGGTGGAAGTAAAGTTAAAGCTACAGAGCAGGAAATGGCAAAATCCTCACTGCAAGAATGTGCCTCTTTGTGCAAGAGATATTTCATTTGCATATTTGGGTTTCATGCTTCATTGTGTGCTTCTGCGGTGTGGGTGAGATAAAGTTGCAGACGGAACTTAGAATTGCCTGACTTCTGAAAGTTAAGTCAGCTGTGACTTGCCGCTAATAAAATCTCTTCATGGCCTTAATTTTCTTGCAGCCCTGTGTGCATGCATGTGTGTATGTGTGATATTTAATGGAAAGGGAATAAATATGCAGCTGATGTATTGCCAGTAGTGTGTTTACCTGAGTGTGCCATCCCTGAAATTGTCTGCAGTATTCCAAGTAGAAAAGTCAGAGCGTCAGCTTCAGTCTTCTCCTTCTGCTGCACAAACCTCAAAATATGACAGTTCACAAGCATCCATTTGGACATTGTCATAGGAATAAAACACATAGCCATGCTATGATAGCATGATCCATGGCAAACTGGAGTGGCTGACAAAAAGAATACATGCAAACCACACATCAGAGTTAATACTGGTTGTGTTTATTCTCTGAGGTAGGGGAGCAGCTCTTCTTTTGGGGGTGTCTTCCAGGGTTCTCGTCCATCTTGCTTTTGGCCGATAAGTATCCCATACGAGGTTTGTTGTGCATGTCCACAGATCCAGAGGCTGGAGAACACCGTGAGAAGCGCAAGGAGGTAGGATCCTTTTACTGCACCCTCCTTTGTACAGCTCATTTCTTGGATGCCTTTCTTCACTCTTCCTATCTATTCACCAGCACACACACATCTGGTTGGCATGAATTCGCTTCACAGTTGTATACAAAAATACCTTTTATATCCTCTGAGTTCAAGGGCACACCCACCGTCCTTGTTAGAGAACATCCACTGCCATCTCTAGACTCCAGAGTCTCAATAAGACTATTGTTCAGATTTCTCCTGCAATTTCTGTTTACAATTTTTAAATATAAAAATTTCTGGGAGTCCCAAACTCAGAACTCAAGAGTCTTTTCTATTTAGGAAAAGGAGAGTGAAACTCCCCTTATTTTTTGTAGATTCTATTGCAGTAGCAGAAACTAAGCACGAATTTGCATTTGAATAGATTATCTTGAACACACACATCACAAGTGTGCAGGAACTTGTGGTATGTGGAGCAGATAGATAGGAAGTTTTTGAGCAGTGGCAAAAGGGCAAATTTTAAAATTTCTTTCAATTGCTGACAATATGTCTTTGAGTTATGAGGTATACAACTTTTCTGAAGATCAGTTTAACTGATAAATTGAGTCAATAAGCAGAATCTTCTGGCTGTTTCTGCGTCACAGCTCTACCAATCTCTTGTTCCATTTACACAGTTTTAATTTTTATTATCTTCTGGTGAAGTGGTAGGGAACAAATTATGTCCCTTGGTTGCTGGAAGAAGCAAAACATTTGCCTTAAATCTCCTACAAGGACAGGGGGTATGTTAATGAAACCTATGTCACTGTCACAAAGACTTGAGGTAATCCCCTTTCAGAGACAAAAGGTTTATTTGGGATCACAGTCTTGGAAGTTCCCACCCATAATTGATTGGTCTTATTGCTCTGTGTATGTGCCAAAACACTCATGTCCTATCCAGGAAACAGAGGCGACATGACCCAATGACCTAACATTTCCTACTAGGCGCCAACCATGAGAGGTTCTACCACCTCCTGATAGCACCACAGACTGGGGCTTGGAGGAACTTTGAAGATCCAGACGATATCAGATAGCAGAGAGCTACCTAGAAAAAGCCATAGAAGATTTTTCCTAATGCGTTTTCTGAGAAAAAGAATGAATCAAATTTTGACAGTTATGATGCATGGCTTGAGAATGAGACCCTAAAGATTACTAAGTTTTTTCTTTGATTGGAAAACATAACAATGATTTGAAAATCAATTAGCACATATGCCCCATGTCCAAATTTAACCTAAATTAAAGATAAGAGGAGGGAATCTTCTTTTATATATTTTTTATTTTTATGGAGGTACTCAGATCTGAAAATTGAGTAAGGTTAAATATCATTTATTTTGTATTAGATTTCTATTGCTGCTGTAACAAATTACCACAAATTTAGTGGTTTTATCTATGTGTTAATTAATAATTCTGTAGATCAGGAGTCTGATTACAGTATGCCTCAATTGGGGCCTCCTTAAAGTTTTATGAGGCCATAATCAAGGTGCTGGCTGGGCTGTGTTTCTTCCTGGAGTTGCTGAGGGAAGATCCACTTCCCAGTACTGTTGCTAGAATTCAGTCCTTTGTGACTATGAGATTGAACTACTGCTTTCTTGCTAGGTATGAGTGGAAGACCACTCACTGCTCCCAGAGGCTCTTTTGGTCCTTGTATATGGTCTCCCCCATCCCATAATCCCCTGCATTTCAGAGCCAGCACAAGTTTGAATCCTCACCCTAGACTCTCTTTGCCTTCCTCTTTTACTGCATATCTTCTGCCCTTTAGATAGGGGAATTTGTTTACTTTTCAGGGTTCATATAAGTAGACTGGGGCCACCTAGGTAATGCAGGATAACTTCCTTAAAATACATGATCTCAGTCATCTTTGTGAAGTCTCTTTTGCCATGTAATGTAAAACATTCACAGGTCTAAGGATTAGAGTATGGCAGAGCATTCTGTCTACCAAAATGGCCCTTTCAAATTATATATACATAATTTGTAAAACTATTTGGTAAAATTAACAAAATCAAAATTCTAATTTGGTCCAAGTAATGGTAAGTTGGGATGACTTGATAGGATGAAGGTAATATAGAACCTTGATGAGAGAATTTATTTTTTAAAAAGGAAGGAAGGGAAGGGAAGGAGAGAGAGAGCTGCAGAGGGAGGAGGTAGAGGCAGGGGAAGAGGAGCAAAGGAAAGGAAATGAAGAGAAAGAGGGAAAGGAAGAGTAGAGACTAGAAAGAAAGATAGGTGGAGATGAAAGGGGAGGGACAAAACACAGTGTAAAAAATATATACAAAGGTTTATAAAGGAGAAAATAGATGCACAAAGATGTATGAACAAGGGAAACGTTCAGGAGGCTTTGAAGGGAAGATTCATTGAAGTCCTTTGAACATTTAGAGTATTCATCATCTGTCTCTAATTTGCCAGAGCGAGTCCTGGATGAATTGTCCAGACATATTTATTAGTGGCATTTTTTTCAGTCTTATAAGTGTCCTGATTTGGACAGCATATTATATGGTAATCGTCCTTAATGGGATTCTATTTGGAAAGTACGTTAACTGTTTACTATTTTTTGCAGCATTTAAGATGCTATCAGCAACATCTGCTACACATGAGTTGGTCTCAGAATTCTGCAAAATGCATGAAATTTGTCAGTGCCTGAGTCTGGTCTCTGGATCAGGTTTCCAATTCCTGAATTCATCTTTTGTTTCTATTTGTCTCTGACATTCACAGTCTGTAAACTCTATTAGTGGAATTAGAAAATATCTGTGTTCTTTCTCTTAAACTAATTTCCTTTCTCCACTCTTAATATATCATTGTATAACACCCAGTTTAAAGTGTAATCTCATGCTTTTTGGAGGAAGAAAAAGGAAAACTCATTATCTCTTAGATGTTAACTCAGAATATGTTTTTCTGGCATTTTTGTTTTGCCACGTTAAAATGTCACCTTTTCCTTATCATGTAGGCCCTCTTTAAAAGGTTTAAATGCTTAGAAGTTTCAGGCTATGCTTGCATGCTAATTAACCTGTGTGGTGAATTTGTGTACATAATGGCAATAAATGAAAGAGTGGCCCACCGTAGAAAGGCTATCTCTGGCTCTGATGCGCTGTATTTCAGGTTGTTTTTGGTTATTAAATCACATAGAAAGCTCTTGCCTTCCAGTTATCATACTCCACAGGATGGTTATTTGATTATGAGATATGTGGTTTAAATAAAATTCATTTTCATGAGCTACAGTTCAGTTCTATGTATTATTCTGGACTACAATGACTTCAGGAAATAGTGCATAAGGGCAGTATTTGGTGTGCCACAGATTAAAATGGTCTGTGCTTTGTGGCGGGATAGTAAAACACCAACTTCAGTGTCAGGAAGACCGAGATTAAACACTGACTCTGGCCTTTGGGGCCCATGTGACCTCAGATAAGTTGTTCATTCTTTCTGATCCCCAGTATCTTCATGGGCAAAACTGGCACATTAACATTCTAGGCTCTGGGGGACTTTAATACAAATTCAGTGAGAAGCAAATTAATAAGAAATCCCTAGTGCAGGTTTTAGTATACAGACTTTTAAAAAAAATTATTAGTTAGCATTTTCCTGACTTTTGCAGTGACTCATATGCTAAACTTTTAACTTTGGCCTCCTCATAGTACCTTAATCTGAGCTTTCTTTAGGTGATGAAAGAATTGTTCTGTCTAACTACAGTTGGATTTGTTTGTGTGTTACACCCTCAGCATCCACTAAAAGAAGCTTAAGTATTGCACATAATCGTGTTCCAAAGAAACAACATAAATGCTTTTTTAAACAATTAGAAATTATACATTTTATAACAGGTCCAGAATCAATACCATTTTATTACTTACATTAAATTGGTCATTTCAATAATAGATGTTGCCAAAGGTCTTATGATGAAGAACTCACTATGTAGTGTGAGTCATTGCTCTAAGGAATAGCAAAAAACTCCTTATGTTGTTTGTCTTGTGGAAGAAAAGAAAATAGCTTCAACCGGTGACCTGCAAATGCAGAGGTCCTCCTGCATCCTCTTTGGAGCCTGGTTCGTGGCCTCTCCCCAGGATGCTCTTGTCCATGGTGCTGAATGGCAGACTTGGGCTCCAGTTTCAGTATTTATAGACACGGGTTCTTCCATGCTGGGCTCATAAACAACACTCCTTGGTTTGTAGCTGCTGCTCTTGTGTGTCCTGTCTAATGTAGTGTTAAAGCTTTGCTTGGATGCTCCAGGTGCCCCAAGTTGGATCATATTCCTGAGTACCGATTTTAAACCCTCATGTAGTGTCCTGTTTTATACTGTATGCCAGATTTTGAAGTGTTTTTTTTCATGTTCAACCACTTGTTGAAATTCCAGTCCTTGCAGTCATATCTTCATTCATTTATTCCACAAAATGAAATGACTCCCTGTGTTTAGGGGATATTTCTGCAAGGGGAAACAATGTAATACAGGCCACATATTTCATACGATTACTTATAATAGTCACCCAGAGAATGATATACAAGGGCCGGGGATATAGCTCAGTGGTGTAAGCACCTGCCTGGCAAGCATAAGGTCCTGAGTTTGACTCCCAGTACCAAAAAAAAAAAAAAAGACTGCTATACAAGAGAGTGCGGGAAACCTGTCCACACACCATAGACCAGGAATCCAGCTGAGGGCCTGGATCCTGTGATAATGTCCTGCATGAGTCCAGCTGAATACTTAGAGCCCAAAACAATGCCTCCCAGGAATCCAACTGGAGGTCCAGAGCCCATGACAAAGTCTCATGCAGGCCTGTTTCACAGATCTGTGCTGGGAAGGCCCAAAGGTCAGTGGTGGAATCCAGGAAGTCTGTGACAGTGGG
>NW_004955429.1:5180792-5216522 GCF_000276665.1 Chinchilla lanigera | reverse complement strand
TCTTCTCAGTTCCCAACAGCCTAAATTCTTCTTCAGTTCTGCCTTTTATGCTGCTGGCAAAAATCCCCAGGTGGTCCTCCCACACCCAGCACCATGCTTACTCAGTTCAGCTGGGGGTTATAAGTTGACCACCAGTTGTCAATCCACTACACTCCCTTTACAGGGTAAATTCCTATCACAAGCATTATAAGGAAACAAAACTTGAATATGATTCAGTCTCTGACTTTAAGAAGCTTAGAATCTGATGAGAGGGGGAGACAGGAGAGAGGAGAGAACCTAGATAGAGTGAAAGGATAAAAATCTTGATTCAGCCAAGTGCGGTTTTGTAAGCCTGTAATCCCAGCCCTCTGGGAAGCTGAGGCAGGAGGAACATCAGTTCAAGGCCAGCCTGGGAAACAGTGAGACTCTGTCTCAAAAAAAGTATAAAGATTGAGGATGTAGCCCAGTGAAAAGGTCCTGAGTTCAATCCTCAGTACTGGAAAGAACATCCTAATGAATATGCTGTATTCCAGACAAGTTCAGAAGCTCTGGGAGCGAAGGTCAAGGCATCAACATTTTTAAAATCAATTTCAGGGGCTGGGGATTTAGCTCAGTGGCACAGCGCCTGCCTGGCAAGCGCAACATCGTGAGTTCGATTCCCGGCACCGGAGAAAAACCAAAAAAAACAAAACAAAACAAAAAAAATCAATTTCAATGATCCTAGCAAGCAAAGTTGAGAACCTCTGGCCTAAAAGACAGCTTCACAAATTCTAAGTGGCTTGATGGTGAGCTAATAGTAAAATTTCAGGTACTTTCATTTGCATTGATTTGTTGTACCTGTATTCGTGTTATATCTTGGATAGTAATAACCTCCTAGCACAATGTGGATAGAGAACTTGTATATATTTATTTCTTGACCAATGAGCACCTGTTTTTAACTATCTCCCCTTTATTAAAAAAATGCCAACCATTTATTGAGCACCTACTGTGTTTTAGTCGCTATACTGAATCGTGGCATTACAGCAAGAAGCACAATTATGTCTCTGCCTGGGTACTGTGGCTTCCCCTCTGTCAGGATGTTCTGGGGAGCTTGTCCACAGAGCTGGTCCTTGGGCCCTTCTATAGACTGCTGATGGAGACATGGAGGGTGAGGTCCAGAAACCTTCTCTGCTTGTGAGTTGCCCAGATGATTTTTATGAATACAAAAGCCTGAAATCACTAAGTAATGGCACATGCAAAGCTGAAATGACAGGGCAGATCTGGGTGGACAGTCCTGTGGGTATTACACCAGAGAAGCTGACTTCTCTTTGGGGAGCAAGAAAGGATCTAGGAGGAGGTAGCCTCTGAGGAGATCCGGAAACATGAGTATTGGCTCACGGTAATAAAGGAGGAAATCCATCTCTGCATAAGGAGGACTGTGTCAAAGAGACAGGAACGGATATGGCATGTGGAGGGGACTGGAGCCAGACTGTGAAGGGCATTTGGTAATTTTAAGCTAATTAACCTTTATTGATTTTCTGCAGTGATTAAGCCATGTGGGCAAAGAGCGTGATGAAATGCTGAAGAACAGGGTGTTCCTGGGTCTGGTTCCAAGCCCTGGTTTTTTTCCAGCAGAGAAATGCCAAGCTCTGAAAGTTTTCTAAGAACAGAAAGGCCATCTTGGGTCATGGTATGACAAAGCAACATCCCAGCATGCATGTGTCTTCGTGAGAAATTAACTTGTGGAGACTCCAAGCAGAGGTAGCTGGGTTTGGGAGGCTAGGATGGGAGTTGGCTGAGACACTCCAGCAATCCACAACCAGTGACCTTGTTAAACTGGTGGTCTGGTGTAAACCAGGCTATACACACTACTAGTAAAGTAGGCTTTGGTAGCTTAACCTGGAACTCTAACTTTTTGCCTAAGGAAAAGAGGAAACCATGTTCCAAAGACTCAATTTGTTTGAGTGACAATAACTTTATTAACCACTTACCAGGCACCTGGCCTCAAATGCATTACTTCTCATAATGATTCATTTGCTTTTCTTACCAGTCCCCAAGAGAGACAGTATCATTTCATCTGCTTTGCAGATTTTGTGTCTTATAAGTGACAAAGTTGTCGTTGTTATGTTTTTCTCTGATGTATATTCTATAAGGGCCTGTTGAGTAGTTAAAATAAATAAATTTCCCCAGAGTAAACAGCAAGAAAAGCCCTACCCTCTTCATCCAATACTATAGTGCTCACCGCTATGCACAAAATCCTTTTCCTTGAGTATTCTGGCTTAATGCCAGGGAAAGGGGTAAGAAAATGTAAAGCTACTCAATTACGTAGGAATTGCAGCTTAGATTGAATATCCAATTACTGTGCTCCAAGGAGTGTTTTCAGAGGTGGATCCTGATTCTGCAAAACAAAATTTGGAAGGTGAGGACGGATTCAATTGAGTTATGAAAACAAGTACTTCAATTTGTTAAGTACACTCTTTTATCATCTGATTTCCTCTGGTAGCTACGGGGTTACCAGGGGCTTGGGTTGCAGTCTGCACCTGGGCATTTCTTGCCCACAAAGGCTGTGGGTGAGGTGTCAGCTGCATCAGGTCTCCCTGCACTGTCAATGCCACAGGAGAAGTACAGATGCTGCTTTGGCAAAAACTTATAGTTTAAATATTGAAAAAGAAAAAAAAAAAAACACAGAAACAAAATTCCTTCACAGTGCTCTGGAATCTTAGTGATATTCAATGATTATACATGTGTTCCTTTTTATTCAAAAGATGTCATTGTTTTCACCCTTACATCTGGTGCAGGGCTTGATATTTAATCCAGCTGTCTTGTTTGATCATTGGGTAGGCTAACCTATTTTCCCTCCTTCCTAATAATCAGCACTCTCTACAGTTCCTATTATTTCAATACTGCTTTACTGAAAGCCCTCTATGTACTATTATATTTGTAATATTTTTGTACACAGTAATTTCAGATAGCAAGGGGTTAACAAATATTGCATAGTGGTTAGGCATTTCAAAATATTTGTGAGGTAGATATGAATTTACATGATCTCTTAGAAAAAGAAATTAATTGAGCTTATGCTGTGAAACTAAAGAAATGAAGGAAATGGTGGGGTTTACTAGCGGAAGTAATTACATCAAAGAATTCACTGTTGTACTAAAGTTGCCTCTGTTTGTTTCTGAATGGCTGCTAATGTTTACATCTCTGGGCTGCCAGATTTTTACTATTTAGCCAACACCACTTTCTGTGCTCCAAATGTTACTGGAAAGCTAATCAGAGGCAGTAATTGATTTAACAACAGGATGACTCAATAGTTGCAATCTCCTGTAAAATCTCTTCTCTTTATAAATTTGTAAGGTAAACTGTCAATTTATAGATCTTCTCAGAATAGCAGCTCTCTTTGCTCCCTTAAATGGAAGAGTTCTCTGCATTAACATTTATTTTGGAGTAGAATGTTTCACTTCCAGAGCTCTGTGCTGGAGAATACACAGACCTCCTTTGACAACTGAGTCTCCCCGGAGATAGTAACACCACATGGCAATTACATAGCTGGTCAAAATTGCGCATAATCAGAGCAATGCAGCCTTGATAAAAGATGACCTTGCCAAGAGCCTTTTAAGAATTCTATAGTAGAAGGTTGTCTGGTAAAGGTTTGGTGATTTTCCATTTGTTTGCTTGTTTGTTTGGCTTTCTCTACCTGAATTACCTATCCTAGCCCCTAAAATCACTCTTCAGTAGACAACTGCAGCTCTCCCTTTGATAGGACAGGGTGTGTAGTATGAGAGAGAGGAGGGAGGGAAAGACAGATGATAGACTGATGGATGGTAGAGAGATAGGTAATGGATAGATAATATGTATGCTCATATTTGAATATATATATACACACACGCTTAGTGACTAGAACAAACATGAGAACTGCAGATGTTATGTCCAGCCTGGAGGTCTCTACAAATACTCACAAGCACTGAGTGTGACACAGGGTTTATGGTGAGAAAAGGATGGGGTGGGAAGGGGCACCATGTAGAAACCCTTGCTTCTACAATGTGTCTGTTTTACTGAATCCCACATAATTAGTACCTTCTGTCAAACTACACTATTATCTCACTCTGTATATAAGAATAATCTCAGTGGACTAAAAGTGTCAGTTTAATAAACCATGGAACTGAAATTGTATAACAGCTTCACCCCTAGCCACCTGCCCTGTACATCCCAGCCTCAGCGACGTGTGACATGTACATGGTCGATGTTTGTGTCACTTACATTCTCAAAGGCACCTTTTCCTGTTGACATAGAGCAGTTGGGTGCCTTAGTCTAGTTCTTAGTCATCGGACTCATGAATAGCACGGTTTATTGCAAATGCAGACACTTTCTTTGGGTCCTTTGATTGTGTTCGAGGCTTACCACATAGTCTTGGTCCATTGTCTCATTTCACTACTGATCTAAGTCCAAGATGAGTCATTTTCTTACTTTTATTTTATTCATCCTAATTCTTGGTTGAAAAATGGTGTTATTTTCCCATCACACTGGGGTAAGCGCATGACTAGAGACAGAGTGCCAGGTTCAGAATCACGTTTTTCAGAAGTGTGAAGGCGCTGCTTACAATGAGGGAGAAAGTAATGTTTCTTTTTTTTATTTTAAAGACAATAATAAAAAAGCAGAATAGCAAAATACCAACAACATAGACAAAAACAAAACAAAGCAAAAACAGTAAAAATGATACAGGGTTTCAGAACAAAATGATAGGAATTAACAGTGACTGTTACATTACATATTGTTATCTTCAATGAAATTGCTCAGATTACCTGATGTAAGAATGCAAGATTCATCAAACCATTAAAGAGAATAAAAAATAAAACCAAAAAAAAAATTAGAGACAATACAGAGCTTCACTAGACAAGGTGATAGGAATTCACCAATGGTTGCTATATTGCACATTGTTATTTTCAAATTAGTTGTTCAGATTACCAGATACAAGCATGTAAAATTGGTCAAAAAGAAAAAAAATTAGGCATTAACTATTCCTTTCAATAAACCACTAGACATCAGCAGTACAGTTATCCCAGCTATCTATCTATATGTGTATATATTTTTTCCTTTCCTTCTTTCTTTCAAAATGCAATCTCAGACCTCCACACCACCCAGAAACTGGGAAAGTAATGTTCCTAATGCCCTGTGTTGCCAATGAGAGTGAAATATCTATTGATTTTGTTGTTGTTGTTCTCTTTGGGTTACTTGGTTTCCTCTCTGAAAGCTTTAAGACTGTTATTTATTTTTCTGAGATGTCATGAGGATGTGTTTAAGTGTGAAGGGGCAAATTTACCTTTGACTTGGTTCTCAGAGGAAGATTCTAACATTTATTTACCCTATAAATACTTTCTTTCATCATGATTTAGATTATTTTTCACTTCTCTAACTTTGAACATTCTGTCTTTTTCAAACTAGATGTTGACACATAATTATTCTCTATGTTTTTTAATTGTTTCTAATTTTTGGGGTGTGCATGTTTACTCCATATTGTAGAATTCATCGGCTTCTCTCCTACAGTGATTAGTGACAAGGCAATCACACATTAAATATCTAAGAACTCATTCTTTATTTTTCAATGAGTGTTTTTACTGCCACAGACTCATTTTAGTGATCTGATGCCTATTAAATCACCTAATTAGATTTTCAAAATTACATTTATTTCCCTAATCATATGTTTCCTTCAATGTCTGTTGTCATTTTTATTATACTTGGTTTTCTTTTTTAAATGATGTGATAGGTTCCTATTTGCAAATGTCTAGTTTTTCTTTTTTTTTTTTAACACAAGCAGCAGGCATGGACACCCTCTGACCTTAAGTACGTCATTCTACATAGTTTTACTAAATTGTTTCCTACATTGATGAAGAAAATGTAACCTGTGCAAGTAGGCAGCAAGGTGAGAGTCTGAGTATTAGGATATGTGGACCAAAAAACAAGCAGGCGGGTTGAGAGCATCTTCCCCAATCTATTCCCCCCAAATAAGGACATCATTGAGGAACACTGCTCCCCCTGTAGGGAGCCAACCCTTTCCCTGGAGAAAGCATCATGCAGCAGGTGGGAAGTTATCTTTCCTGGTGGACAGCTGTGCAGAGGGACTGCACCCAGCATATGGAGAATTGGGATGAGAGTGACTCTCCTTATAGCGGAGTCACTACTTAGTCCTGCCTGCCTTTGGGCAGTTGTCTCCATGCCAGAATATAAAGTTAGTCTTTAAGTCAATGCAAAAGTTCCATGGAAGTATATTTGCTACAATATTCTGGTAGATTTCATTATACAGAAAAGTTTTGAAGGTAGTTTCCTAATCATACTGAACTGTAAAAGAACCCCAGAAAGTGATTGGATTGAAGAATATTCTGCTGGAAATACTTCTCCTTATACAGACCTCGGTTTCATAGGTAGAAAATGGTGAATCTTACCTGAAAAGCCTCTTTACTGACTTGTATGAGAAACTGGGAGGGATTCTTGATCTGCTTGGTTAGTTCACCCAGCATATATTTTAGAACCCAAAACAATGACAGATGGCAGTATTTTCATCAGATTTCTGTCTATGAAGTCAACACATATTACTTTCATTGAGCTATCAACAGTAATCAGAATAAATGAATGGTGAAATGCATACACAATAACTAAAGAACTAAATCACAATAGAAATGTAACATCCCTGTTTATGACCATTAAATTTTTTTAACAAATTAGACAAGAACATTCTGCGTAAATATCTCTGGAGTATAAAACTTAATTTTGGAGATAGTATTACAAAGATCCAAGTTATGACTGACTTTTAAAATCGCTTCTTGCAAAATCTATGGTCTGAATGTTTTTATTTGTGTGTGTCTCTCTCACCCAAATTTATATATTGAAATGCTAACCTACCATGTAATAGATTTAGGAGTAGGGGTCTCAGAGAAGTCACTGAGTCATGAGGGTAGAGTATTCCTGACTGAGGTTAGTGTCTCTGTCAGAGAGGGTCAAAGGAATGTACAGAGAGAAGATACAGCAGGAAAACCCTGTCTGTGAGCCTGGTAAAGTCCTCACTAGATTCCTCATCTGCAGATACCCTGATCTTGGACTTCTGAATGTCAGAACTGTGAGAAGTAATTCTCTGCTGTTTATAAGCCACCCCGGGTCTAGGGTATTTTGTTATTACAACCCAAACAGAACCTGAGGCTAGAAAGCAAGAGAAGCTGTATTAATTAGAATATGTTATTTTCTAAAGTTGAAAAATATTCCTAATTACTATTGGTATTCATGATGAAAAGCAACCACTGACTTCCAAAACAACTGCCAGGGGCAGAGAGAAGTGAGAAACCATTTGGGGTTATTTTTACAATGGCTCTTCAACTCAGCCCTAGAGGGACTGGTAAGTCCATTTCTTATGGGTAGAAAGAGCCTCAGGGAATATCGAGCAGTTGCAAGAATCCGGTTGTAAGTAAACTACTTAGATTTGTTTAAAAGATGCTTGTAGCTGAAATGACATTTCTAGTAGCAGAATACAACATTAAAAAGTGATAGGAAATATTGCTGGTATGAATGGAATATTGCTGTTGCCAAGATAAAGGGAGGAGTACTAAAATATTTGGGGCCAAAACTTTTAGAATTTTAAATAAGTATTAGGTAGTAAAATCTTCTCTGTCCCAGTAAAGTCTTATGATTTTATTTATGGTAGGTGCCAGGATAATAGTATAATCCCTTAAACATAAAGCAATGTTCTCAAGCTTCATTCAAACTTGACATTTTAGAATTTAGGGGTGGTGTGAATATAGAAATTGATACCCTGAAACACTACACTGAGGTTCTCTCAAAGAAACTGAAGTATTTAAAACACCCATCCCAACACTTGAATTCTGTCATAAACGTTACCAGTTCCATTGATCAGAGTTCAGTTGCAGAAAATAGAGTGAGCGTAGCTTGTCTAACACAAGGGGTACTTGGGAAAGACAAAGAAAGTTTGTAGACTGCGCTTTTAGGAACTGGATCACACACAACGTGGTCACCAGTGGGCTCTCCCACCATGGTTACAAAACCGCTGTCTCCAGAGCATCACACCCACCTCTACGTCAGGAAAACTTCATGACTAAGGAGGCCACCAGGGCCAAATCAATGCTATCAAAATAATTGTTTTTGGTAGCTTTGTTTTGTTTTCTAATTTTTTTATTTGCAGTACTAGACAGTGAATGAACCCCTGTGTGCTGGACAAGTGCTCTACCACTGAGTTATATCCCCCGCCCCTTTTAAAAATGTTTATGAATGTTTTGAGATAGGATCTTACTAAGTTTCCTAGGCTGCTCTTGAACTTTTGATTCTCTTTCCTCAGCCTCCTCAGTAGCTGGAATTACAGGTATGCATCACCACACCCAGCTTGTTTACCATTTTGACCTTATTCTTTAATGATATTTAAATGGATATAAAATTCTAAGTAAATAGTTATCTTTCCTTGGCATTTGGAATATATTACTCGACTGTTTCATTATTTTTGAAATTGTTGATAAAAAACAATCTGTGCTGTCAAATATTAAACTCCCCATTCCAATACATTTTTTTCTTTGTCCTTGTTTTTTTTTTTTTCAATTTTAATATTTGTGTCTCTACTTTTGGATTGATTTTTATTTGTTATTTTGGTGCTTAGGGTCTACTTTCATTCATTGTCTTTCTATACATCTTAGAAATTCTTATCCACCAAGTTTTCAAATATTCTTCGATAACTTTTCCTTAGATTTTGAAATTTCTACTAAATAGGTAATGTAACCTCTAAGTCTGTGCATCTTTGTTTTTGAATTTTTATTTCTCGTATATCACAGCAGATCTTTTAAAAGTTAACTTTTCTTATTTGATTGCCATCTGTTTGGTTTAATAGTTTATTGCTGTGGGTAGCTCATGAGTACACATAGTTTATGTGCGTTTTATTTCTTCATCTGTGTCTTCAACCATCCCTTTAAGGGTTTTTGACTGTTAACATAAAATAACATTCAGGTATAGCGAGTGTGTGTTTTTCTTTTTTTTTTTTTTTGGTTTTTCTCTGGTACCGGGAACCAAACTCACGACCTTGCGCTTGCCAGGCAGGCGCTTTGCCGCTGAGCTAAATCCCCAGCCCGTGAGTGTGTGTTTCTGTTGTTATCGCTGTTGTCCTTTTGCTACTTTTGTTAGGATTAGTTTTTTCTTTCTGTTTTAGAATTTATAGTTGTAGGCTAATTTTGAGTGGGAAACATAGCTTTTGTTTTGTTTTACTTTGTCTTACTTACTTACTTTGTTTTACTTTGTCTTTACTTTTTGCTTTGTTTTACTTTGTCTATCTGCTTGTCCCTGGAGTCCTAGTCTACAGAAAGATTTGGTTGTTGTTTCGGCACTCTTGGGAAGTAGTGGGAGTTTAAGGGGGGGTCTAATGGAAGCAAGGTCATTGGGGGGGCTGGTCTGTTAGGGTTTATATTTAGATGTTCCCCAAGAGCCTTATGCACTTGCAGGTGAGGCTTTGGAAGGCGATTGAACCATGGGAGCACCATGGCTAACTTGCTGTTAGGAGGTGGGGTCTGGTTAGGAGACGCAGGTCACTAGGGGTGTGACTGGAAGGGTTTATCTTCCTGTCAGGTACCTCTCTTCTTTCTCCACTTCCTGGACATGATGACATGAGCAGCTTTTCTGTGCCAGACCCTTTCACCAGCTTTCCGACCTTGTAGCCAGCCCCCAGTGGATCTAAAAATGTGAGCTATGTAAACCTCTCCTCTTTGAAAGTTGTAAGTGTTGGGTAGCAATGAAAAAAGTGACTAAGACAATGCCCTTGAAAGGGATACCAAGACACTTGCCTATTTTCTCTCAGTCTTGGTTCCTGGCCATCATGAGGTGGGCGATTTCCTCTGTCACATGCCCCCTGCCGTGATGTACTGTGCTGCCACAGTTCCAAAGCCACAAGGCCAAGTGACCATGGACTGAAATCTCTGAAGACATGAGCCAAAATAAGCTTTTTTCCCTTTAAATTGATTGTCTGAGGTATTTTGTCACAGAGGTATGCACTCTGGAGTTTGAAAGAGACATTTAGTCTGTGAGTTAGAACATATAGTAATAAGGTCAGGAGACAGGTCACGAGTGAAGTCAAGAAGAGAGAAAATGTAATAAAGACAGACACTAAGTAGATCTGAGGGCAAGTCTCTGGCCTATGCCCACATTTAGAGGTAGAGGAGATGAACAAAACTGACAAAGACATAAAAGGAGATGTCAGTGAAGTACTCGGAGAACTAACAAGGAAGGAGACTCAGGATGCCCAGTGAAGAAAGCATTTCAAGAAGAGAGTACTAAGCCAGATCAAATGCTAATAATAAAATGAATATAAAGGTTGAAAAGTAAAGTGGAACAATTTAGTAAACTTCATGAAAACTAAGTGGTTTTCTTGTTGTTATTGATGTTTTGTCTTAGGTTCTCTGGGAAGAGAAGGGAACCATCTCCCATCCTTAGGACATTTTAATTCCTGGGATATAACCACCCTGACCCTAGTAGCGCCTACATTAGCACCCAGCAGGGTGGTCATCCTAGGCATTGGTATTTCTGTCCTTTTCTCATAGAAAGTGATATTTATACCTTTAAAAGCCTGTCTATGCATTTTTGTTTTCTGTTTGATAAGATTGATATTCCAATAGTGGGAAAATATGAATCTACAATACCATTTTGACTGAAATTGAAAGTTCTTTCTGCTATATCTTTAACTACTTCATCAAATATTCATCTGACCTTTCCTGGCTCACTATTCAACCACTAAGGATGTGATTTTTGTGGTCATGTCCTCAAACAGAGATCCTTTTCCTTACCCTACTCCACAGACAGTTGTGTTGGAGGTGACCAGTCAGTTAGTCATTTCTTCTCCATTTATGCTCATCTCATTTGTTATTCTTATCGTTTTACTTATTAACTTCCTGGTCCCTGTGATGGCCTGAATTGTGCCCCTACAAAAATTTGTATGTTGAATTCCTATTCTTCAGAAGCTTAGAATGTGACTCACTTGGAAGTACACTGTAGAGACTTTTAAGGAAGTAACTAAGGCAAAATGCTGTCATTAGGATGGGACCTCATCCACTATAACTGGTATCCTTACAAAAAGAGGAAATTAAGAAACAAACACACAGATGGAAGGCCATACCAAGAAGGCCATCTATATGCTTAGAGAGGCCTCGGAAGAACTCAGCTTTGCTGATGCCGTGAACTTGTTCCCCCTCCTGGAGTGTGAGAAAGTAGATGTCTGTTGCTTGAGACACCTAATCTGTGATCTCATTGCAGAAGCCCTAAGAAATGAACACACCCTCCTGCCTATTTGTGGAAGATCTCAGCACCTAGCTCACAGATTTCTTTCTAACCCCTGTGCTGCCTTCCTCTGGCTCACGTCAGTGTCTGTGGAAATGGACAATTTAATACCTTAGTAATTCAATCACCACCTGTGGTGAATTGATAACTGGTCTACTTGTAACACCCAGCTGAATTGAATCAGCATGGTGTTGGGTGTGGGAGGCCCACCTGAGGATTGTTGCTGGCTGCGTAAGAGGCAGAACTGGAGAAAAAGAAGGAGGCTGTGAGAGGCTGGTAGAAGCTATTTGAGAAGCTGTTGTGTGCTGTTAGAAGCTGTAAAGAGCTGTTGGTTCTGTTGGAGGATCTTGTTGTGCTGGCTTTCCTGATAAACTCAGCTGTTCTCATCTTCCAAGGAGCTCGGGACTTTGAGAATGGCTTCCGTTCACTTTGGCGGAGCTCTGGTCCTCCCTCTGATCATTGCTTCCTGACTCCAGAAGGGAAGATGGTGCACTGCTCGGTCTCCTGGTGAAGCTTATCATGTTGGCTTTCCTGATGGGAACTTGGTTTTCCTGATCATCAGAAGAGCTTTGGACCTCACTGTTGCTGAGGATGGCTGTGGTACTTTTCAGGAGAGTCCTGGTCCTTACTTTCAGCATCGCTTCCTGGCTCCAGTTCAGATCCCTCAGCCTGCTAGCACAGGTCCTTCATCCTGCTGGCATAGACTTTCTAGCTTCCACCACTGACCTTTGGGCCTTCCCAGTGCAGATCCATGGAACAGACCTACATGAAACATTGTCATGGGCTCTAGGCCTCCAGTTGGACTTGTTGGAGGCATTGTTATGGGCTCTAGGTCTTCAGCTGGACTCATGCAGACATTACTGTGGGATCTTGGCCCTCAGCTCTATTCTTGGGTCTATAGTATGTGGACAGGTTTCCTGCACTATCTTTTTGTGTATGATTCTTTGGGTGACTGTTATAAATAATCTTATAAAATATGTGTCCTGTGTTATATTGTTCCCCTTGCAAAACCCCAAACTACAACACCACCAGAGTTCTCTTCCGTTCTACTCAAGCTGGGCCTTCCCCAAGCCAGACTCTGGTTTCACCCCGAACTTGAAGTGAGACCTCCACCTTTCCAGTAGTCTCATTCAATTATTTCTTTTCTTTTTTTTTTTTTTTTCTGGTACCGGGAATCGAACTCATGACCTTGCTCTTGCCGGGCAGGTGCTGTGCCGCTGAGCTAAATTCCCAGCCCCCTCACTCAATTATTTCTAACACACTAGCTTTTCTAAATTTTCTTCCCTGCTTATTAATTCACTCTTCATGACTTCCTCCTCTCCTTGACCCATTTTTTCAACTTAATCCTGCCAGTAACCCTTACTGTTTTGTTCTCTTGTCTTGCACCTGGTTGGTCAGCCCCAAATCTCTAGGAATTCAAATATGAATCTACAATTTCTTGCCTCTTCATGTCTCCAACTGGAACACATTAAATGTGTCATTGTTCAGTGACTGGGCACATGGGAATTGCTTTCCATTTTACTATTAAATAATACCATGATGAATATTATTGCCATATATCTTTGTGTGTTTCTCTGATTACTTAAACTAAATTCCTAAATGTGTAGTTTTAAAATCAAAAGGTTGAAGACTTTGGACATACAACATCAGGTTTCTTTTCATTTTTTGTAGTGATTTTCCATGAATGATATATGAAAATATATATCTCATTACATATTTCCCAAGATTGAGAAAATAGCATATTTTAAGATTCTTTTCATGAATAGGAAGATAAAAGTTATATTTTTATAACTTGTTTTTAAGTACTGTATTTGGCTTTTCTATTGTTCATTGGATTTTTTTTTTTTTTTTTTTTTTTTTTTTTTTTGAGACAGGGTCTTACTAAGCAGTTCAGGCTGACCTTGAGCTCACTTTGTAGCCCAGGCTGCCCTTGAACTCACAATGATCCTCCTGCCTCAGCCTCCCAAGTGCAGGGATTGCAAGCATGCACCACTTCACCCGGCTAGCTCATTGATTTTTGTAAGGCATCTTTTTTCTCATTAAACAATTATTTGATATATGTTGACTCAAAACTTTAAAACTCATAAATATTGTGTTCTATTATTGTTTATTTAGGGCATTTTAAACACATAAATATTTTATTACAAATGTGATTTTTAGTTCTGTAATATGTTATTTGTTGTTATTAATACATACCCCTATTTTCCCCTTTCATATATGTTGTGGTCTTTAGTGCCACATTCATCTATATTCTTTTCCTCTTCATTCCAAAAAGATATCTCAATTTTTCGCATTATATTGCTCTTTCAATATTTTCAGCTTTTAAATTAATTTTATTACAGGTTTTTAATTTGACAATAAATTTCTAGTTTCTTCTAATATTTCATTTTATCTAGCTTCCTTTTTTTCTCTTCCTGTGTCTCAGATACCTTCCTGTTAATTTCTTGCTGTCTTCTTCCTTTCATATTTTTACAGAGTGCTTAAATTTTGGGAGTACAAAATTTGTATTGTTGACCATGTTCCTGTAAATTTTATAGTAGAATGTTGTTGAAGCATATGGTTCTTCTTTATCTTGAACATGGCATTTCTCTGCTTTTGGGTTGTAGAACATTTTCTGTTGGTTTTCTTTTGTCCTGTTTGATATCTTGAATGAGGCATTCTCCATGTCTGTTTTTGCTGATTTCCAGGATGAGTTCATTCTCTTTGGTATCCTCACTGCGTGCCTGTTTGTTGTTAGAATTCTCTCTTATGTAGGAGCCTGGATTACTTTATAGAGCTGCTTTTCTGTCTTCTGAGTCCAGTGGTCATTTATATATGGCATGACTGTGCTTCACTGAAGAAGGACCTTCTGTTCTCCCATCACTTCTCAAAGCGAAGAAGAATTTATTCTCAGATTCTCAGAAGCATCCTATAGATCATCCCTTCCAGAAATAGTGCAAGAAAAACTACTTCCTCCCTAGCTTGGATGGCTCTCATAACTCTTTCTTCTTCTTCTCATTTTACAATCAATTTTGTATGCCAGGATTGATGTCCCACCACAAATCTGTCTTTTCCTAGTCCAGTTCTGTTATAAGCTTACATATCCAAACAAGTATAGAAAACAAAGGTGTACTTTTATTTGGTAAAAGTTTTTGGAAAATAATCCCCAGTCCTACAGAACTAAGTGCCTATGTTTACTTGATGGATTCCCTCATTTTGATCAGAGAAAGCCCCAAAACCAGAAGTAGGTCTGTCTGCAAGCCAATGGGGACCTCCTAATGTCCATGCCTGGTTAGTGCATTAGCTTTCCCATCACTGGGACCAAATACCTGACATATACAATTGAAAGGAGAAAAGATTCATTTTGGCTCGCAGTTTCAGAGATTTCGGTTGCTAGTTTGCTGGCTCCAAGGCAGAAAGATCACGGTAGAACAGCAAGGCAGAAGAAAGCTGCTCAACCTGCAGCAAGTAGGCAGCATGAAAGGAGAAGAACAAGCTAGAGAGGAGATGCTCCCTTCAAAGCCAAACCCCCAGTGAACTACTTCTCCCAACCAGTCCCACTTTCTAAAAGTACATTCAGCTATGACCTCATCAAAGGATGAATCCACTGGTAAATATCGCACCCCCATGACCCAACAACCTTTCATAAACTTCACCTCTGAACACATGATCCTTTTGGGGGACATTTGAGATATAAACCACAGCAGTTAGTATGACTGGCTAGTATAACTTGCCAAGTAATCATATTTCCAGTGCTCTTGAAGTTACGCTTCTATTCTAGCGTTACTGTAAATATTTTAAGGACAAGATAGAAAAGTGTGGATGTGACACACATTAACTACTTTTCAGCTCAGTAGGGAAGTGTACACTTTTCCTAGAAGTTGTAAAATGTTTTAAAAGGGATAGATCTAAGGGAGGGAAAGAAACCGAGTGGATTAATGAACTTTCTATATTATCTTCAAGTTGCTCATGTAAAGAAAAAACCTTAAACATGGAATTACTATCAATTAGTTTTTCACCTACTTAATACATTTTAGATGTTTTTCATTTATGAAAGTACATTCATTATAAATTACACATGTTCCATAATTACTAATATTTTCAGATGGTCTTTAGTATACAAAGAAAAATCGATTCTATCAATCTTAGTCAATCATAAAATTGACTAAGGACATAAAATATTTGATTTTCTAAGATGGGAAGAGTTTGAATGAACTGACAGCACTCTGCTGGTAGTTGCAGATTCCATTTTAAGAACCCTAGGTTAGTGGTCAAGACCATAAGCTCTGGAACTAGAGGACTTGTATTAAAACTTCAGATACAGCAATAACTACAGATCTGAGGACAGGGTTACTGAACCTGTCTTTGTATTTATTTCCTCAAAATGAATAGATTCTGTTCAGTATATCACTAAAAGTATTGTGATGGTAATTGCAAGAAACAGGAAAGCAGCTTGAATTAACTGAAATTTGACAGGTAATTTATTAAAGTATTAGAGTGCCTCATAGAATACAAAGATGGGATTCCAGTTAAAGTTTAAATACAGCAGGAATCTGACACCCTCATGGCATTAGTACTCTCCTCATTTCTGTATATCTGTTTTATTCCCTCTTACTGCAAACTAGTTTTTTATTTTCAGTCTACGTGATGGGAAAAATGGCTTCTGCCAATAGTTCTTAAAGTCACATCTCTCCAGATTTCCAGAACTGACTGTAATTGGCTGAGCTTAGGTCAGGTGCTCAACCTTGGACCAATCACAGTTATAAGGGTAAGTCAGAAATAGGTCAATCATAAAAGAGATGGTGATGATGTCAAGAGGGCAAAAGTTAGGCAAAACAATCATTCTGTTACATAGAATGTATTTTTGGATTAAATTATCATCACAAACTTAAGGGGCTAAGGAATATCACTCATTTCATCAGTAAATGGAACTGGGATTTAAACAAAGTCTGTTCTTAAGTACTATACTATGCAACAAACTTTTAATTACATGGCAACTGAATGAAATATTAGTGCCTTAATGTGATTATATAATATATAAGACTCACAGGCTCAAAAAGAATTAAGCAGATTCAACAAAAGGAATTTCCAAAATGAACTTTTAGAAACTACAGTTAATAGAATCTTCAGATCTATTCCAGGCAAGCAGAAACCTCTTGTCCCTATTCTTAAGTTTCAACATGGATATGAAATGAATTATAAGGTAAGTGTTAGAAAAAAATTTTAAGAAATGTTTATGTCTGACAAAGAATCAAGTGAAAATATTAACTTACAAAAATCGTTTTCTAAAGTTAAAAGGTGTCAGGCAAAAGTTAAGGTGTATTGCTAGTGCATAGATAACATTTTGAGACCACTTAGGGTTAGCTTGGGGGTAGAATAATGTGTTAAATATTATCAGTGCAAATGTCTCCAGCTTACTGGTCAAAGAGACATAGTTTGAGATTTAAGTAATTTTGATTTCTGTCCTTCTTGCTATATAAATCTTTCTATGATTTATATATGAGCATGAAGATACTTTTTTATCAAAATACATGAGCCTTAATTAAACAAACTGGTAGTTATCTTAAGTAATTTCATTGAACAATTCAAAATTTTCTACCTCAAAAGTAAATTCTACACATCAGAGGGGTTTTTATTAAGCTTTTTCCTAAATCCCAGACATAGTAGATTCTTTTCATTTTAAATCAGTCCCAACAGAGACAAATTAAAAACCAACCCATATTCTTACCTGCCTTTCTGTTCAGCTCTGCTTCCAAATGTTTTCTGCCAGTTACCAGAAGCATACTTGCAGTAGTTGGCCTTCCTTAACATGTTGTCCTTTGGGGACAATATCCTCCACTGGCCGCTGTAGATCCACTTTATCCTTCCCCATTTTGCTCTCTACCCCACGGGGTGGATCCATTAAGGAGGTTCCTTACCTTTTATCTTCTAATTGAGTCTGATCAATGGAGATACTCAGCAAAAGATTGGAGGGAAGGAAGAGACTAAGGTCAGATTATTGTTCAGTGTATTCCTCAGTGTAGGATGATAATGTTTGACTTGTTTCTGTGGGGAAGACCTGTCGTCATTTTCTGTGGCTTTTTACTCTTGGGCTCCTCAGATTTCCCAAAGAAGACTCAACCCATCTCTTCTTACCCCAGTAAATGTGACTATAATATGCATCAAAAAAGAGGGTTGTGGGTTTCAACATTGCATAAACTCTGATTTACTTATCCTTTATTTATCACTGCATGTATCTTCCACTGCACCTAGGCTCTTCCCAACTAGAATTCTTCTGTTTTATCCTCTGCGAAGATCGAACTTCCCACTTGTGTGGGCATAAAGGAGGGGCAACTGGGCAGCTACAAAATAACAAAGGTCTATATGGAAGTTTCAGTGCTTTTAAAGTATTTTTCAATTAGTCCTCATATGTCTAGCATCCCCTTCATCTTCACTTTCAAAGGAACCCAGTGTCACAATTTCTGAAGCTTCTGGTGAGTTCTGATAATCAACTCTATTTCTAATTTGCTTTCCTATCAGTTTAGGATCGAACTTTTTAGAATTGTCAGTAGTTTGTATCTTGTTTTCCTTTTTCTTTGTGAATTGATGTCATTTATTTCTTTTTTCTTTTTTTATTTTTTCTTAGTGGAGGTTTGGAAAAGAATGGAATGCAAATCTGTTTTTAATCTACCATCTTGAAATAGTGGTCTCTTCCTCCCCTTATTCTACTCAGAACAGCTTCTGTCTCTACTATGCCATTACATTGTCCTTCTAAGTCACTAATAGCTCATGCTATTACATCTAAAGTACAAGTCTCGGGTTCATTGTACTGGGTACTTCAGCATTGTTTTAGGATGTTGACCACTTGCTTTAGAAAGTCTACTTTATGGATTTCAAAACCTCACACTCTCCTGGTTTTCTCTCTGTCTTTTGTGTCCCCCTTCTCAATATGCTCTGCAAGAGATGCTAACACAAATCGGGGGCTCTCAAGGCTCAGGTCTTTCGTACTTCTTACTCTATACTATCACCTTAGCAAGTCTTAACCATGCCTCTGCCTTCTGTTTTCTCCCATTTCCCCATAACGTCTAAGCCTTCTGTTTCCAGCTGGATGTCATTACAGAAGCCCTAATGTTCACCCAGCTCCTCTATCTGAATGTCCTAAGGGGACCTCAGTTTTACCAGTATGTGTTTTACCAATATGTGTAAAACTGAACTGAAGCAACTCCTTCAGCGCGCGCGTGCGCGCGCACACATACACACACACACACACACACACACACACACACACACACTATCTGTCCCAAACCATAGCATTTCATATTTTAGTTGCCACTTGGAGGACAATTACTATTAGCACTGGAGAGTCACATGATTCCATACTGTATTTTTTTAAACAAGAAATACACCTTTGTTTTCGTAAACAAATGAGATGTTTAACTGTGTCGTGGACACAGCATAATTTAGCTCATCCAGAATAATACAATATCTATCACGGGTTATAATTACACATTCCTTTTAGTTATTATCATCGTCCATCACTACATTATTAGATTTAGTGGTACAGAAATTGTGTCTAGGTTTTGCATCACCAGAATCTGCCATATTCCTAGCACATGAAAAGTTCTTATAAATTATATGTTCGATAAATGAAGGAATAAATAAAATAAGAAAACCCAAAGCCTAATATTATGTTGATATATTCCTTCATAAATATTGGTAGAGCAAATGAATAAGTTGATTTGTGCTCTAATTTATAATCACTTATGAATGGAAGCCTGAAATAAATGTCTCCAATCTAGAAATAGGGACTGTATTTTCTATGAAGTGGTCCTTGTTTACACAGTCGCTATGCATCCAAATTCTGTTGTCAGGGAGCTTCGGTGGAAGTTCATGCTTGTTCTCTGATCACAATCTCCTGGGACAAAGACCTTGGATCTGTGTTGAAAAGGAGGGAAGTGAGGTCACTGCTCTACATGCTCCCAGAGTAGCCCTTGTTTGATAGAATGTTCCTCCACCTCTGTCTCCTAAGGAATATTCTGCAGCTTCATATCCAGACAGCATTCTCTAAAGTAAGTATGAACCTCACACCTCCCTAATGACTTAAGGTTACTCTCAATGGGTGTCCTTTCCAGTCTCTGGCTACCTCATTTCATCTCCTAAGAAGACTTTCTGTTCTTGGTCTCAGCTCTGATGGCTTGAAGTCTCCCAGTGTGACAGTCCTTGTTTGACCTTCCTCTCTCTTTCTAGGGTCCTCTGCCAATTTCCAGGTACTTACAAACATCACCCATGGAACAGATATATTGCAATCTTGCTTATTCTCTAATGATGAGAAGTCTATAAGTCCATCTTTCTGAGACTGCTGTGAATTTTTTATTGTGTTCTCAAAGTGGGAGGCTATTTTTAAACATAATTTTCAAATTGGACTTTGGAAAATGAGGTGGACCCAATTCTAGCATTTTCAACAAATAAGTGACTGAAAGTCCATCCCATTAAAGAGTTTTTAATTAAAAAGAACAACCCACAGGTGCCTCATTGTTCAAGTATACTGGCTCATTCAGCAGCCTTTGGAGAAAACAGAACAGTTCGCTGCATGGTTAACATCTTCTAGACTAAATTAACCCTCACACAAGAGCAGGGCTGGTCATTAGAGGCTAAGGTAATTTTGTTTGAAGTGCTACTGGCTCTTCACTTTCATTTCTTTAAGTCTCCCAGAATAGCATAGAGAAGAGTAATCATGGCCTCAATTCTTTTATTTCCTCCCAACTCCATCATTTTCATATGAATTTCAAAGAATCCCAGCTGACAATACCACTGTAGGGGAAAAACCAGAAACAGAAATCTAAATAGGCAAGGCATAATTTTCCTCTTCATTTCTAAACTGTGATCTCCATGAAGGAAGCGACAAAGATTAACACCCCTTTGAAGGCCCAGTACCTAGTAGAGTACATTGAATATAGTAGCCATTCAATAAATATTTGCTGAATGAATTTCACAAAAGGTCTTGAAGTATCTTCAATTAATAAATTATAATCTCAGAAAGTTCCCAGGTTTTATTAGTTTATAATGGATTTTGTGGGTCAGTAAATTTTATTCCTCAGGTGATGAACGTCTCCTTTGTCGCTGCTCCTGAGCCTTCTGTCTGATGGAGTTGATCAGGTCACTTTGTTTAGTAGAGGAAAAAGGACAGGACATAAAGATAGAAAGGAGTGAAAGTCCAATAGTCAGTTAAAGAAAGTGTTTACTAGAAGGAGCTCTATCATTAATAATGATGATATTTAGTCATAACCAGAACAGATTTATAAATTCATTCGGGCCTGTGTACTTTCTTTTTTTTTTTTCTGGTACCGGGAATTGAACTCACGACCTTGTGCTTGCCAGGCAGGCGCTGTGCTGCTGAGCTAAACCCACAGCCCCAGGCCTGTGTACTTTTGAGGAGAGGTCCTCCAGCCCATCTCCACATCAGAATCACCTGGAAAATGATGACCCACCTTAAAAATATTGAATCAAAAGTCCAGACCTGGGAATGTAGCTAAGATGTAGAGTTTGCTTAGCACATGGGAGGCCCTCAGTTCAATGCCCAGCACCAGAAAAAAAGGCCGGGGCTGGGGACCCAGGAATCTTCATTTTTTTATGCTATGGTTTGTATGCATTTCTGATGCACAGCTAGTTAGATAACCATACTGCCTCTAAGAATATTTAGGATGAATGGACTTCTACCTCTCCACCTTTATGAAGAAGGGATGAATCTTTCCTCAAGAACTTCACAAAGAATCAGTTATAGCAGAAGAGAAAGCAACTTAGATTCCAGTATGCATGGATGTATTTCCCGAGGATAGAGCTATGATTAAAAATACTTTTAATTTAAAAGTTGAGAGCAGTAAAAATAAAGTTTAATAAGTATAGATGAAGAGCATTTTAAACATTTCTAAAAGAAAGGAGTAAGTCAAGAGACCCAAGCAGCACACTGCAGAGATGAGACAGGGCAAGAGGGTTTGATGTGGGAGGGAGGGAGGACAGGGCTGTGCCTCTGGGAAACTTTTTCAGGGCCTGGTCCCTTTTTTCCAGTCTTGCCCAGTCTCAGTTTCCCTCCTGAGAAATGAGTCAGATGGAGAACAATGTAAAACATCTAGGGTTTATTGTACATATAGATTCCTAACTCCCTTTTTGTGAAAGCAGCCCCAAACCTGTGGAACGAGAAACTCTGGATGAGAATTTCTCAAAACCTTTCCAGCCCTAATGCTAAGAGCCGCTGAGGTCTCCTTGACTTTGACATTGACCTTGACTGACAACTTCCAACAATAGATGTTAAACTCCATAAATAGTGATGGGAACAAGTTGGGGCAGAACTTTCATTGTTGATGGGTTGACTGGTTTTCTTACCTGCAGTAGAAAAAAAAAAAAAAAAACCTATTCTGTGCTATTTTTGGAAAACTAATACTGGCACACCTTTTATCCAACACATCCCTTGGGGTATTCTTTGATCTGGGTGCCAAGGGATAGCAACTACCTACAGCAGGTAAGACTGTGGCTGTAGGGATATATGGGGTCCTTCCACCTATAAATAGTTGTTCAAGTTTGTGTCAGAACTGTATTACTTTTGGCCGTGGTATGTTAGCTTTCAATACAAAGAATAAGTTAATGCATGTATTAGAAATGGTTAGATGCTTTCTGAAGACATTCTAAATATATAAACTTTAAGAGATGGGTTTATTAACCTCATGAAAGTGTCACCATGTTTAGACTAAAGTGTCTAAAGTTATTTTCCTGTGATTTTTTTGGCAGCCACTACAAAAGGAATTTACTCGGAGTCACAGGCTTGGAAGACTTTCCCTTCTGAATTAGAATGTCATGTAGAATTTCAAAGGCGTATGCACACCAGGAATGGTGGTGAATGCCCATAATTTCAGCACTCTGGGAGGCTGAGGCAGGAGGATTGCAAGTTCAAGACCGGTTTGGGTAACTCAGGAACTTAGGGAGACCTTATCTCACCAATTAAAAAGGGCTGGGGATGTTGTTCAGTGCAAAAGCCCTGGGTTCGGTCCCTTGTGCTCACTATCGTATGCTCATCTGAGGAATGGCATGTGCGGTCACAGTGCAGAATGTCACTAGTCTTGTCGGAGAGGGCTGCAGAGAAGCAGCAGAGTCATTGTGCCCAGGCAGCGATGCCCCTCTGAAGTGCTGACTTCTCCGGCCTTTTCCTCAGAGCTGTGCACAACTACTAGCTGGACCCCCACAGGGCAGGACCCCTTGGCCTTCTTGCTCTGTTTGCTGAGATTTTCTTCCTTGTGCTTCTGAGGTAGCCTTCTTTTTCTTGACACTACATCCCAACCAGCCTTAATGATGAAATCTTTAAAAATTTATACTTGTGGTTTCCTAGGTGATAATTTAATATCATTACTCCTTGCCTGCAACCTACTTGGAAATGATTCCATTTCATTTCAGTCCCCTTGTTCGTGTGATTTTCAGTATGTAACTTCCATCAACATGACCGGATTCCCTTGCCGTCTGTGACAGCAACATCATTTAAGGATGCTACCCGCACATGGTAATGGAATGTTTTTATGTAGGACCAACCATGTTTAAGAATAAGTGAATTAAACAAACAGAGCTTTGGAGTTACAAATTGTTAATAAGCATTTTCCTTTCTTCCTTTGTGAACAATTTAGGTATCTAGTTTTTTAAACTATTCAAATATATTACTATAATATTAATAATAAAGGAATTGTTCTTGAAGAATGCCAAGTCTTGTGATAGCTTACTTTCAGTTTGCTTTAGGCAAACAAAGGCCAGTAAACATTAAACTCTTTTTTTAAAAATATTTTTTATTAGTACATGTTTGCGGTAGAGAACAGTCACGTTGGTCATGGGGAGCTTGGACGTGTGTAACAAGCCTAACACTTTTGTTGTCGCATTCCCTCCTGTCCCTCCCTGCTTCTTCCAAGTCTTGTCCCTTTCCCATTCACAAAAGCTCGCTTTATGTTTTTTCCTTCAGTTCTCTCTTTTGGCATCTTTTTATCTTCCCTTCATCGCTCATTCCCCTTCATTTACATTTTGGGTTTTTCGTATAAGATAAACCATGTGATAATATTTAAGCTTGTGTGTCTGATTTATTTCACTTATGGTCATTATGGTCTCAAGGTGTGTCCATTTACCTACAAATGACTCAAGTTTATCTTTCTTTATTGCAGGTAGTACATTAAAATGTTCTTTTTCATTTTCTTCCCACTGTCCCTATGTCATACAAGGAAGCTAAACTAACTCTTTGATTTCGTGGTAGGAGATATCTTGTCTAGTAACACAGTCAGGAGACTTACAGGAAGAAAGAGAGGCTTCTAGAAATTTCAAGTTAATTTGGGTTGAATGATGATGTATACAAACACAGTAGGTTTATAGGTAGGCAGAATGGATTTCCAAAGATGTCCATGCCCTATTCCCTGGAAATTATGACTTTAGCATATTACATGGCAAAGGGGACTCTTCAGGTGTAATTACAGTTATATGTCTTAAAGATAGTTTATTCTAGATTACCTAGCCAAGTCTAATCTAATCCATGTAAATCTTTAAGAGCTAAGACCCTTCCCCAGTTAGAGTCAGAGAGATATGGCAGAAGAGAAGCTCAGAAAAATTTGAAATATGAGCAGGTTCAGCTGCCCATTGCTGGCTCTAAGATAGAAGGACCATTATAATGAGAACATGGAGATTTGAAGGATCCCAGGGTAGCCCCCACATGGAAGTCAGCAAAGAACTGGGGACCTCAGTCTAAGTTCTTCCTTCCAACAATGAGAACGAGACTAGAAGTGGGTTCTTCCCCAAAGCCTCTCCTTAAATGCCCAACCCAGGCAAAATATCAACTCCTGCCTTGTGAGCCTTAGAACCAAAAAACAAAGTAAGCCACCAAGATTTCTGATCTACAGAACTCTGAAATAACAAAATTTGTTCTTTAGAGCTTCTAATTGTGTGATAATTTATGACAGCAATAAAAAAAATAGCACAAATAGGAAGGCTGGGATGGAAATCATAGATTCTGTCTCTGAACTGACCAATTTTGTGAAGATGAAACCTCTACATTATTATGAATAGGATTAAAATGTTAGACCCGAAGTCTGGGCCTGGACACCTGAGTGCATTTAGATGAATTCAGGAACAGCCTAATATGCTCAGTGGCTCCCAAATGGTTGGCTTGCATTTTATATTAGCTTCTCTCTGCCTAGCTTCTTTTATCACATAAAAGTTGTATCTGCAGTAAGTCTTAAAGAAAGGAAGGGCATTAAGTGAAAATATTAATAAAGGTTAACTTTAAATTCATTGGACTTTTTTTAATGTATAGATTATAAACATGGTAATCATGCATTTTTAGGTTTAACTTGAAAATAAAGAATTGGAGGTCAAAAATTGGATGATCAATGAAATGAAAGTCTTCTATCTGCAGTTATTTACAGATGTCCATAACTCTTGTTAACCAAATACTTCAGGTACTAGAGAATAAAATTATTGGTCACTTTCTCATATCTTGGACAAAATACCATAATTAGACTATGTGTGTGTGTGTGTGTGTGTGTGTGTGTGTGTGTGTATGTGTGTGTGTGTTGTAAGAATACTTAAAATCTACTCTCAAAAATTTTTTTCAGCATACAGTAAAGCATTGATTTAGTCATCTTTCCTGTTGCTGAGACAAAATACCTGAACTGACACTTGGAAGTTCAGATTGGACAGGTTGATTTGGGCTCGTAGTTTCAGAGGTTGTAGTCTATAGTTGACTGGCTCCAAGGTAGACATCATGGAGGAAGGGGATAGGGAAAGAAAGCTGCTCACCATCAGGAGATCGTCGATGATGAGAGCCCAGAAGAAAAGCAAAGCTGGATGAGTAAGGGAAGAGACATGGGGTGGAAGGAATGATATTTCATTTTAAATATAATATATAAAACAAGGTTTACTGTGGATAATTAAGGTATACATTACAATGTTATAGGGTACATGTAAAGAGTTAAGAAATTGTTATAGGGAAGCAAATTGACATACCCATAACCTCACATAGTTTTTCACTTTTTGTTTTTATGGCAAGAGCACCTAAAATCTCATTTAGCAAGAGTTTATATACAGTATAATTTTATGACCTACCATTGTCCTGTTATACATCAGCTCTTTAGATCTGTCCACTCAATTTATCTACTTCTTTTTACCCTCCTATCATCATCTCTCCATTAATTGTCTTCTATTTTGCCCCAGAAACCTCAGTTGTGTTTTCTATGTCTATACATTTGAATTTTTTTAGAGGAATGCTTTCTTAGATAAGTGGGTCAGTGAAAGCCTCCCACAAGGATATATGACAAAACTAAGTGTAAAATGTGCAAACCACTGGAGGTGGAGTGGGCCAGGCCAAGGAAACAAAGGCACATGAAGTCACTGTGTGTCCAGGAAAAACGTGAGGCCACAGAAGCTGCAAGACCACTAGGCAGGGAAGAGCGGCAGGTGATGAAGTCAAAGTGGTAGGTGGGGGCCAGGTCAGGTGGAACCTTGTAGGTCAAGAGAGACATTTCGTTTTGTTCTGAGAAAAGGAAGGTGCCATCAGAGGAACTGATTCAAGCAGAGGCCAAACATTTCAACTGCCTTATTTCTCCTGCTCTTAGATGTTATATTCCTTGAAAAAATAGTCAATATTTACCACCTTTTCTTCTGTGTGCTTTGCTTCTAAAGCCACTGAAGTCAGACCCTAGCAAGGATAAGATTACCACCCAGTTTCCAAATTCAGTGTATGTTTTCAGCATTCACTTTTCAGATGGTTGGCAGCCCTTGGTGCCTTTGACATTGGCCTCTGCTTTGAAGTTCTCTTTGTCTTTTTCTTGTTTTTTTTTTTTGGTGTTTTACTTCCAGTACCAGGAATTGAACTCATGACCTTGTGCTTGCCAGGCAGGCACTTTGCCGCTGAGCTAAATCCCCAGCCCCACTCTCTCTTCATCTTTTTATAACTCAATTCCAGCAATTGTTATCTCCGTGGCCCTGGGAAAGTTGGTTATCCCTCTATTCTTCAGTTTCCTCACCTGTGAAATGGGAAATGGAATTATAACAGTTTCATAGGGCCCTGGGAAAAGTCATGAAATATTACATATTAAACATTTGAGAAATACTAGTGATTATTACATCCCAAGCCAAAATCCCGACCTTACCCTTCTCCCAAACCTGTTGCTCTACTATTACCAGGGTCAGTATCCGTTATGGTTCAGTATGTCACCTCCAAAATTCATGTTGGCCTGTGTGAAGAGATGATTAGGTCATGACAACTGCTCCTCCACTCATGGGACTAAGGCCCTTTTAGGAGACTCTTTGCTCAGCAGTGAGCCAGCTAGCTCTTTTCCACCCCTACCATGATGATTGGTAAGAAGCCTTTAGCCAGGCACCTGAGGCGGTGGCTTTGCTTGATCTTAGATGTCTCTGTCTCCAGAATCATGAGAAATAAATTTCTATTCTTTACAAATTACCAAGTCTGTAATTTGCAGCACAAACAGACTAAGATACCATTGAATTAAAAAATGTCACTATCATCCTCAGTAATGAAGTTCTCCTGTAGGTTGAACCTATAAGACCCCCCTTCTGTCCATTCTCGTGTCCCCGCCTCTTCCTCTGACCACAAGTACATGGACACGCACACCACTCTCCTTCCCTTGTACTTGGGTTTCCTGAACTACTCAGTCACCCACTTAACTGTTTCTTTGCAAATTTTGCTTGGATTTTCCTAACAGTCCTTTAGGAATTTCTCAAATAGTCATTAAACAACACTAGTAATAAATCCAACTATTTACTCCATGCCAGCAAGCAGCATTGTGCTCTCCACCTATGATCTCATGGGATACTCACACACTCTCATGAAGTCGGTGTTATTATTACTCTTCTATTTTACAGATAAGGCCAGTAAAACTCGGAGTAATTAAATAATACAGAAAAAGTCACACCCAAATAAGTTATGGAGCTGGGATTTGAACCCAGTTCCACCTGATATCAAAGCCCAAGCTTCCAAGCACCATACTCTTATTATACCTTAAAGGAGCTTATCTTAGAAAATTCTCTTCAAATTTTTCTTGTTTGTGTATTTTAAACCTTTGATGACTTTCTACTGTGCACAGGACAAGACAGTAACACACTTTAGCCTGGCATAAAACACGCTTTGCTTTTGTGTCCCAGCTGATGTTTTTAAAATTTAGTCTTTCTATTTATACTTGTTTGGTGTTATTGTACTTTCTTTAATATCATGCTATTTCTGTTTTGCTGTAGACATTTTTCTCTTCTTTATCAACACACACACACACACACACACACACACCAGTATTTTCAGCATCATACAAGTTCTTCCTCAATGTTCTGCATATTCACACAGACCTATGCGAATATAACTACATTCACAAGTCTAAATCAAACATTCATGAGTTTTGTTTATAGCATTGGAAATATAATTTCAATACTATATTAAAAAAGAGAGAGAAGAGGGAGAAGGGAGAGGGAAGAGAGAAGAGAGATTTTGAGGAATTAGCTTACCTAATTGTGGAACCTGAGAAGTCTGAAGTCTTCAGGGAAGGCTGGGAGGCTGCACCCCTGCCGTTATGGGTCTGGAAGCAGTGTGGAGACAGAATTCCCTCTTTCTCTGGGGCTCTTAGGCCTTTTCCTTCTTAAAATCTTTAACTGATTGGACAGGGCCCACCCAAGCTCTGCAGAGTCATCTGCTTTATTCAAAGTCAGCTCATTTAAGTGTTAACCACATCTAAAATCTACCTTCAGTGACATTCAGACTGGTGATTGACCTGATATCTGGCCGCATAGCCTAGTAAAGTTGCTACAAAATTAACCATTGCACTGCATTTCCTCATCCCTTACCTTCTCTCACAAACAAGGTGTCATTGGTATTTCTTCTTATCGATATTTACAATCATAACACTTTCATTTATTTGGTTTTGTTTGTTTGTTTGTTTGTTCTGAGACAGGGTCACACTATGTGGTTCAGGGTGGCCTGGAACTCACTATGTAGCCAAGACTGGCCTCATACTCATGTCAGTCCTCCAGCCTCAGCTTCCCTTAGTGCTGGGATTACAGATACGCACCACTACACCTGGCTGAACTCATTGTTTTTAATAGCTGAATAACATTTTATATTTTATATAACACTATGACATATTGTAGTTTATTCAGCCATTTACCAATTTATGAATATTTAATTTCTTCTTAGATTTCTTTGGGTGGAGGTAGATCAGTACAAATAATGCTACACATTGCACCTATTTAGTTTCCTTAACTTTAGTATCCACTTTTCTGCCAGCAACGTGTGAGAGAACTTTCACTTTTTCCCAGCTAGCACATGAGAGTACAGCTCTAGCTAATTAATGTCAATCTAATATAAGAACTATCCATGTCATTGTGCCTTTAATTTGTGTTCCCAAGACTACTGGTGAACTTGAGCATCTTTTAATGTAGTTATTAAAGCCTTTAGGGGGCTGGGGATTTAGCTCAGTGGCACAGTGCCTGCCTGGTAAAGCACAAGGTCGTGAGTTCGATTCCCAGTACCAGAAAAACAAACAAACAAACAAACAAACAGAAAAAAGACTTTAGACACTTTTTCATGAACTATATTTTGAAAACCGGATTTTGAAAATTGTTCCTTGCCCATTTTTTCATTTCTATGCCTTTTTATTAACTTACAGAATTTAACTCCCAAGCTCTTGTGGGGTTTTGCAAATATGTGTAATTTGTCTTTTCATATTACTTGTGAAATAATTTAACATTCTAAATGCTTTTCTTAAAGTTCTTTCTATAGTCAAACTATTTTGGCTTTATAGCTTCAAATATTCCTATTTTGCTTAAGGACTCTGTTTTGTCTAATTTTTTAGCATTTAAATCTTAATTCTTCGAAAATTTATTTTTGCCTTTCCTGTGGGATGGGGTCCAACTATTTTACCTCAAAATGGTTTAATGCTTGGTGCCAGAAACATTTACCAAACTTTATCAAATTCTAATTTAGAGGAGGAAACACTGAGCTATTTTTTTCTCCTAAAAATTGAAATAATATTTTGTCACCCGTTAATGTCACACAGATATTTAGATCTTTTCCTGGATTCTCTATTCATCTATTTGTTTTACTCCTGTGCTGGTTTGATTAAAGAAACATTATAATGAGTTTTATAAACAGTAACACATAACATCAGCAGCTTCAGACACACATACACACTATTTGTCCTCTTAAATCTCTTGTGGGTTTATTCTTCCCTGCAAACATCAAATTATTCCACACACTTCCAAAAGCAAAATAAATGAAATAATCTCTTCTGTACCAAATCAAACACACAGCCCTGTACGATTCCACATATAATTGCATTGCATTATATGTTATTTAGGAGAGACGCACCATTGCTTTCCTGATACTACATCTTCGTGTCTCCATCGTGTTGCATATTTGCTGAATGAGTACTGTAATACACGTTGTAGTTTCAAGGTGATCAAGCCCCAAGGAAAATTGCCCAGTTGGGTCTGGATCATTCTATTGTATTGATTAAAAAGCACTAAAAAAAGGTGAAAACTTTGTAACAGGAAATTTTATGTTATAGTAAGTTTCTTTTCTAGATAAAACATAATGTTTCCCATATATTTCAGAGAGTGAGGAATACGCTGCCTGGAGTGGGAGCCCCAGGTCCAGAGCTTGGTACTAATCTTTCTGGTCCCCTGGGGTGGCTGCACCCTTGCTCTAGGCTTTATCCTGCTTCCTAAACTTGCAAGCTAGGTGCCAGGCAATGTTCCTGATGTCCCTCTCACCTGCCTGTGCTCCCAGCACTCCTGGCCTGGCAACACCATTTTCATGCCCTGCGATTTTGCCACGAAAAAGATCTAGGTAGTGCCAGGCTCACTCCTGTTGCCTCTGCAATAGCCAGGGCTTCGCAGGACGCTCTTCCACGTGTTTCTTTCTTTCCGCTGGCTCAGGCCTGTTTGCTTTTGTGTTGCTTCCTGCCCTTTCTCCACCCGTAACACAACTCCTGACCACATGTTTTTCTTTGTTGCCAAGAAAGCAGCGCAGATGTACTGCTGCCCAGTTAAGCCAGTCTTGGCAGGAAAGATCTGAAGGCGGACCAGCAAATAGCTTGGGCAAAGCAGAGCCTGGGCAAAATTTGCCCAGATCCAAGGGCACAGTGACCCTCAGTTAACTGCTCACATTGTGGCTGGGTCTTGAGGAAGAATGGGAAAGGAATGGATTTGTTGGATCTCCGTCCTTATCTGTAGAGCTCTCTGTGTGGAGGTTTATTTTTTAATTTTTAAAAAATTTTCCCTGTTACCAAACCAGGGTTCTCCTGGATGACAGCCTGGGTCAATATGCAGTGGTTAGTTCCTTGTTCCTTTTGAAGGCTGACATTTTCTAACATCTGCAGCCTAGATATTGAGCAAACAAATGGCTGTCAATGTACTGAGAGAGAAGAATCTTCATTTCTCTGGTGACCTGTGTCTAGGACATGTGGCAGGGCCTGAGCTGTCTGTCCTTATTAGCCCAGTTTCCAAGTTCTCATCCCTGCTGTGCTCTCAGGATGTCTGCAAAATCCTTTTACTGGATATAATAGTTAATAAAAAGTTATCACTTGATATCACATGTTGAAGCTATACTTTCTGTGCATATTTTTGAATAATATTTGAAAGAGGATCTTCCCTGTGGAAAAACTAGACTGTCTTTTATAAAAATAGGCCTGTTCTAATGTCAATTTTCTGCCTGAATAAAAGTGAATGAATATTAAACATTGCTGCAGGCAACCTTGTCATTGAAATTAAAGATTCTCTGCTATAATAAATAATTTTGTAAAAACGCAAATTTTGTCTAAGCCATGATAAGTCTGATTTTTTTTTCTTCTGTTAAAAGTATTTTCAGTCCAGAGTAAACACATTTGCAATGTAATGTGTGAACATGAGATGTTGATTTTAGAATAAGTCTCATATATTTTGAAAAAGCAGTACAGCCACCGTGCCGTTACAAAGTGGTCCAGTGGCTAAATGGGGAAGAGATGACTCTTCCTAGTGGGAAGATGGCATATGTCTTGGAAGAAAAGTGAGTCACATTCTGCACTATGAAACTGTTTTTCACTGGAATAACATATTAGGCCTGCTGCAATGCGATGTGTCCTGTAAAAGGAGCTCTAGACCCAAATCAGCTGACTTGGTTTCAGTGGGTGGCCGGCTGCTACTTGGAGCTGTGTGACCTCTAACAACTTATTTATGCTCTCGGAGCATTACTGTTATCAACCACAAAGGGTAAGGATCAGACTAGCTGGGAGTTCTGACTGCTTGACTTCACATAGTGGCGTGTCTCAATCGGTTGTGAGGTAAGTAATTTATTGCTACTGGAAATAAAGACCTGACTTTCGCCAATAATTTACGGTTGGAAATAAATATTTATGCCTATGATGTCATTTTGCCCAACTTACCTTCTGATGTGGTTTCTGGAGACAAGAGTGTGAATTATGGTTGCCATACTGATAGCAATATTAAACTATGTTTAGTATGCAGTTACAAAAAAAAAAAACCAGGGTCATGATTAATGTCCTTTGTAAATAAGATGAGCGCCATGCTGCTAAGAATTTCAGATGAGTAATTTCATTATTTAAGTGCCTATAACATGTTTTCATGGATACTGTTTCCAATAACTTTCCGACTGTTTGCCTTCCAAAGAGATAGTTTTTGTCACTATTTTGTTGATGTCTGAGTACTCACTGGAGAAGGAATTAATTCTTAAATATGACCCAGTGTGTATGAACTGCCGGGCTGATTTTCTGTGGCATTTGTTACCATTAACCACCATCTGTGCAGTGAAGGATCTCCCACACCTGGAGTGGAGTGGTCGGGAGGTTAAATAGTGACTATAACCAGGGGTAGAAGAACTAGACTGTAGAATTTGTCTTCTATTTTCCTGATTCTGTTTTTGCTGTTCACTGCTTAGCCATGGAGATTGTAATTTCCTAGGGTTTAAAGATTTTTGAATTTCAAATTCCGTATTTTTATATTCTAGATTTTCTTTGCCTCAAGGAACCTGAGCAAAGGCAAGAGATACTGAGTTAAGCCCTCATAACTCTCCACCTTCCCCTCCTGCCGGCAAACCCACACACCAAAAGAAACAGCAGTGAATGATTAAATGGTTAAGGCACCAACAGGGGGCAGCAGGTGAGGACAGGCAAGGTAGAAAGGACTTAGCCCATCACTGTCTAGGGCTTATTTATTGCTTCCTCGGTGCTAGGCAACGTACTTTTTTTACATACATGAATTCACTTAGTTCTTGTAACAACTCTATGAGGTAATAATGAGATTGGTGTTTTATGAGAAGGCTGAAGTCATCCGACCAAGTGGCAGAGTTTGGCTGAGGTTCACACTCGGGCAGTCTGGCTCCAAAGTCTAAGTCTCCTGGTCAGTCCTCTGTGCCGCGTCATGAATACCCTAAGCTGACCGAGCTTAGGACAACTACATTCATGTATCTATCTTGTGCTGTAGCTCTTGTTATCCCAATGCATATCTGAGGAACCAGGGATCAGTAAGTGTAAATAAGTGACCAAGACCACCCAGCTGGACACACTGACAGGGGAAGAGAAGCCGGAATTGGAACCTAAGTCTCTTAGACGATAAAACTGCACACTTTTCTCATCATGTACTGTTTTCTGTAGAATTAAGGAACCTGATACAAATGAACGTGAAACACTCCTGAACTTTTTCCCCCTTGAAAAGATCATTTGTTCTAAATCATTGAAGTTTTCATCCATCTATAGTGTGGAATCCCTGTCTAGTGCTTATTATCATTACGATTTCACTAAGCTCAGGTTCTGAGTATCTGCAGAAGGTTCCCTTTCACTAATTGCAAGTAGAAGAGAGAAATTTAGTTCTCGGCTCCGCCCCCTCCACCTGGAGCCAATCACAAGCAAGCCTGACAGTGCATTGGCTCTTGGCTTCATTTACCCCTGCAAAATACCTACAGTGGCGGGTGTTCACATTAAGGGAAACGCTTAACGCTTAAGTTAGCTAATGTTTTTACCCGGATTTTCTCTTTTCAACTCCATTTTGCCCAGGCCTCTTTGTGAGCTCAGGGTTCAGAAGGTTTGTGAACATATAACATTTCAGAAAAGCAACCCAACTGAAGACTTGCAGTAACTTCTAATGACAGTTCTCAGCGGAAGATCTTTATATACTTACAGACATTTAATTGTTAGAATTGTAAGAGAAATGAAGCTATCTTCTCCATTGTTCTTTCTGGAATTTGTCATTGATTGACATTCACTAGGAAAAATATCCATGAGGAAATAGAAGCTCACCCATCTGGAGGTTAGGCTTCCAGTATTTTCAGAATGAAATGAACTCAGAATAGACAAGGAAATAGACTGAAATAAAGTACTAGTCAGTACAAAAGTATGTGAAAAAGCCCATGTATTTTCTTCAGTTAGAAATATATAGGCTCCAACTAACTAGAAACTATTTTAAATATAAGAATCAAATTAAAAGTAGGATATTCTGGTAGGAAAAATTGGGATCAGAAAAACGGTAAGGACAATAATCTGGGCTCATAAATTATATGGACAAATAACTTTCTATACTTTAAAATCCTTTCAGAGCATGCGCTTTTATATAAAATAATTGCTACTCATACTTTTATCTTTTCAAGATAAAATCAAACTCTGTCTAGTATGTATATACTTTTTAAAACTGAAGGTCATTATTAATGTTCTTTATCAGTAATTTAATTAAAATTATAACTTCTCTGAAAGATCTCTCAAAGGAGTAAAACATCTAAAATGAGTATATGTGTAACATCATTTCCATAGAGATGCTAGCTGATGCATTGCCATATATCATCGGACATATTGCATCCTACCTTCCTTGTAAGTTTAGGCACTGAACTCTATTTTAAGATGGGAAAATTAGTCATAGGTGAATGGACTTAATATTTGAGTTGATGAATGCCAGTACAAGACACTGCCCCATTTTCTGTTCCCAATCTGGTCCTCTGTGAGTGTGATTGGAGGGTAAACAAGGACAGGCTCACTGTGGTCATCTCCTTGACCCCCTGACCATTCTATCTGTCTCTGTGTCTGGCTGTCTGTCCCCTAACCCCTCACTGCTCAGAAAGGAACTGAAGAAAGGACCCCTCACCTTAGGTAAATGCAGATCACAAAATTTGAAGCTCCGACCATTATGTGGGAATCACATGAATACACATGCAGTAGGATAGTAAGGTCTTCTGGTTACATGGCCCAGCTTAGCCCAGTTCAGTTTGCTTTGGCATCATAGCATCAGTGGCATAACCCAGCACTGATCGCTATTTGAGCACTTGGCATATACCCAGGCACTGTACTTTACAAGGTAAAACATAGCTAATATGCATTTTGCTTATGTGGTAAGAACATATGCAGTGTTTTAGGGATCATTCTATATTTTACCCAACCTGGAATGTATTTAATATTAAGCAAGTCACTGTTTTGTTTACACCCTGATGTTCACCTGTGAGCTAAGACACTTTGACCCCCAAACCTCTACTATTCTCCTGTGAGTCATCATGGATTTGTCTTGTAATCTGTCCTTGGATGGGTATTGCAGGGTTTACCTCTTGATTATCGTATAGTCTGTATTTTCTGAACAAAGCTGTTGCTCCTTTTTGTTTAAGTCCTAAATTCTCTCTGTCTCTCTTAGATATCAGGGAATATCCCAGAGAATGAGAATCCTATCTCTGCCTCTAGTGTGCTCTGAGAGCTTAACATCCCTAGATTTCAATTTTCTTACCATTCTGGCAAAGGGTATCCTGAATCTCTGATGCACTGTATCTTCCAGTCCAAAAATCTGTTACTTTGGTGTCCAGTTCACATCCTTTATGATGCCATAATCTTTCCTTATGTTTCCTAATTATAAGCATGTTCAACCTGTGGCCAGTAGGTTGGGCAAGCCAGTATTATAATAAAAAATGAGATTTTGATACCTATAGAAATTAACCATATTAAATATTTTGTATGCAGCCCAAGGCAGTTCCTCTTCAGTCAGTGTGTCCCACGCAAGCCAAAAAGTTGGAGACTGATGTTGTCATTTGGAGGTTTTTTTTTTTAAGTACCAAATGCTCAGTCCCTACTTCAGATCAATTAAATCTCAGGGTGGAGTCTAAGAATCCTATTTTTCTAAAGCTCTGACGTTGATTCTGATGTGCAACCAGAATCAAGAACAACTAGTCTTCCCTAAAGCATTTTGATTTTATCTTTGGCCTGTCCACTGGTCATTATTAAAATAACCAGATAAGAGAGAAGGAGGGGATCGTCTCTCTTTATAGAAGCAAGGGAGCAAGGAGAGAAGAGTGAGATAGGAAGAAGGGAGCCAGTAGCAGATGAGATAACACTGCTTGGGCCAATATTAGGAAGGAGTCATTATTTTCTGTGTACAGAATATAACCATCTGTAGGCTTGACTGGTTAAGTTCTAGGACACCCAATGAAAATAGTGTCTGGTTTCCATTTGTTTTTTTTTTTTTTTTTTTTTT
>NW_004955429.1:5162610-5180692 GCF_000276665.1 Chinchilla lanigera | reverse complement strand
TTTTTTTTTTTTTGGTTTTTCTCCGGTACCGGGAACCGAACTCACGACCTTGAGCTTGCCAGGCAGGCGCTTTTGCCGCTGAGCTAAATCCCCAGCCCCTGGTTTCCATTTGTAATACTGGTTTTTAACCTTGTTCTAATTTGTCTTCCTCATGAAAATGTACCTCCAATTATATAAGGTGCAGCAGAGGGTATAGAAGGTGCTGTATAATTCTGCTTTGGGGTCAGTGTTGCTGAATGGAGCTCTTCCCCAAACATGGGACAGACACACATCTATTACCATCCTGGGTGCCCCACCCCTAGTCACGCCGTCCCTCTCCTCGCCCTCCCCTCAGCCATTCTGCTGCTTTAGAAAGCCATCTGGGGCAGTGTGGAATCTGTGATTCAGTGCTTTCTCCTCTTTACTTTGAAAGTTTTCCCTATATTCCAGTAGAAGTGGATGTATGCTCAGTGGTAAGACTGCTATGAAATTCTACAACTGTATTTGATAATGGCAGTAAAGGTTAAGTTATGACAGGTCAGGTTTGAATGATTGGCACCCAGTGCAGTAGAAAGGATACTGACTTATGGGGCCCCTCCTTCTGGAAAAGAGCCTCACTCTGCAGCTAAGTGATTCAATCCTGCCAATCTTTTTAACCATCAAAAGTTCTCTGTTTTAAAAACAATAGGATGTGGGAATGTGACGTTCTTCTCTTGGGTCCCTTTCTGCTGTCGGATTTTATGGTTTTAAACTCCTGTGCCAATAGCTGCTTTTTCTTTGGCTATGAAATGGACAGTCTGTCTCATTTTCTTCTTCAGGTGATTTTGAAGTTTGTAAGACTTCAATAAGATGCTCACCTGTAGGGAAGAGCACCCATTGGCCTTCCCATAGCAGAATTAAACCAAATTGCCTGAGAAGCCTCAGCCAGATGACTGTTAAATTTAATTTCATATAACCTTTTCTATCTGCAAAAAACCTATGTTTTTATATGCCTTCATATGTAGACTCTATTTATTATTTTTAATTTTTTTAGGACTATTCCCTTGGACACTCAACTTAATGTCTTCCATCCATGAACACAACTCTTTCTGCAGCAAGAAATATTGAATATGGGGTGAGTGAGACAACTCTATAATCGACATGTTTATATTAACAGTGTGTCTGTCTTGGGATCTTGAGAAGTTAATATATTTTTGCTTGAAGTAATTACAGTTTCCCTAGGAGAATATTTATAGGTTTCCATGGGCCATGCATCTTTTGCTGTGTCACATAGGCACAATTGCGTCTTTAAAAATCAGGAAGCTAATTCTCTTTGATAGCAGCAGAATAAATGTTCACTCTTACAAGCTCTAACATTAGATATAAATTGACACTTGAATATAAAATAGGCTTTTAAAAATCTATCGTCTTATTGGGCTAACATCTGTTTTGTCATATACTACATAAACACAGGTACATAAAAGATTCATCTAGCTGTGCTAATGCTCGTGGTGGAGGGTCACAGACACTGTGAAAAATCTTTGATTTGCAGCCACACAAACACATCAGTTTTTCCACTGTTTCTTGTCAAGCTCCCGTGGAGCCTCAGTGGGAGACAGATTGCCCGGGACACACAGTTCAGCTGGGCCAGCAGCCAGTGCAGAGAAGTTACCAGGTAACACAGATGCATGTTGTCACTGTCAAGAGGCACAAGGCTCCTCTGCTTTTTTCCTGAGAGGAAGGCTGTAAAACAGGAAGAACAACTTAGCATGAGACACTGAACCTGATGATGGAAAGATAAGATGTTGTACATTAAAATAACATGCTGTTCACTCCTTGCTCTTTGGAGGAGGCCTACTTGTGCACCAAAAGATGTTTTAGGGCTGGGGATACAGCTCAGCAGCACAGCACCTGCCTGGCAAGTGCAAGGTCCTGAGTTTGATTCCTGGTACCAAAACACAAACAAACAAAAGATGTTTTTTCTTTTTTTTTTTTTTTTTGGTTTTTCTCCGGTACCGGGAACCGAACTCACGACCTTGCGCTTGCCAGCCAGGCGCTTTTGCCGCTGAGCTAAATCCCCAGCCCCTAAACAAAAGATGTTTTAAACTGTGCTGTCATACAAGTGGAGAGTATCACATAGTGACATTTGAACCACAGCCTTAGCTAGCCCTTCCTTCTTCAAATGCCTAGACTCTATTCTGCTTGATTCATTTCTATAATTTCATTTACAGACAGATTTATGCACCAAGATATTAAAACTCAATCATTCATTCAGCAAACACTTGGTGACCAACTATTTTGTTCATGTTATAGGTTTATTTCAAATGTAGGGCTCTCTTGAGCCTGTGTTCTAAGGGAGACACAATTAAGAAACAAATGGGGTTAGGTGGGTAGCCTAGTAGTACAGTGCTTATGTATGTGCTCAAGGTCTTTGGCTCAATCCCCAGCACTGCAAAGAAAGTGAAGAATGTGGTATGTTAGATGGCACTAAATGCAATGGAGTAAAATAAGTCAGAAAGGACAATAAGGTATGCTGTGACGTGGTGCTGTTTTCAGTGGGGCAGGCAGAGACAGCATCACTGAGTGGATAATGTTTGGGCAATGAATTAACAGAAGAAGCAAAGAAGACATCCATTGGAGGGAAAATGATGGGGGTTTTGGTAGTAATGGAGGTGATGAGCAGTGATGGGTTCTCTTGAACTATTTTGGAAGTAGAACTGACAGGATTTTGATTCAGATTGGATTCACGGTATGAGTGAAAAATGATGAGATGACTCCAAAGTCTTTGGCTTGAACAACTGAAAGATGGTCTTATCATTTTTTGGCAGGGACAAGACTCAAAAACAAGTTTAGATAGGGAAGATTTAGGAATTCTATTTTACAGCTGGAAAATTTTAGACATATGTTTGATATCCAAATGTAGAAATCAAGCGAGTAGTTGGGAATTCAAGTCTGGAGGTCAAGGGCAGGTTCTGGGATGAAGACACATTTTACAATATCAGTTCTTAGAGAGTTTCATGGCTGAGGCCAGATGAGATTGTGGGAGGGAACAATTTTCCACCAATGCTCTTCTTCATCTTAGAAGTTCTTCTTAAATTGGAAGTAGTGGGTTCCATGCTTGGGTATTTTTAAAGCCTCCTCAGATGAATCACATTTGCACACAGATTAAGTATATCTGAGTGAGGGACTAAGTGTGGCTAATGACATGTAGTGGCCATGTGACAGAGTCCAGGGAACACTAGCATTTAGAGGTCACTTTTGATGAGTTTCTGTATAAAAGTGAGCAGAGAAAGGGGAGTTAGCTGGAGGGGAACTGGAGATAAGAGACATTTGTTTTTAAAATGAGAAAAGTGGCAACATATTTCTATTCTCTTGGGTTTCTTTTTTGTTTTTGTGGTTTTTTTTTGAGACAGGGTTTTGCTATGAGGTTCGGGATGGCCTCAAAGTCAGTTTTGCCTGCCTCAGGATTATGGGTGTGCACTACCACACGCAACTGTGTGCTCTTGGAAAGGATCCAATACACTGAGAACATGATAGATGAGAAAGGAACAATTGCATTAGGCAGAGAAAAGGCGGCTTTGTGTGCAGTGGCTGCTTCTCCAGCAGAGAGTCTGGCCAGTTGCTCCTCCTTACAGGAGGGAAGGCTTGAGCACACAGGGCAGCTGCCGGGTAGGTCGGTGCTTACACAGCAGGTGCTGGAAGACACTGTCTTTGGTTCTGTTTCCTCAGGGGAAGAGGAAGAAGGATCTTCAGTTAAGAGAGGGGTTGGGACGGAAGAGGTAGAGGCTTGAGGAGAGACCAGAGTATGAACTATATTGTTATGGTTTGCACGTTGACTGTCCCCTCAAAGTCCGAACGTTACAAGCCTGGTCCCCAGGGTGACATTATTGGGAAGTAGTGGGCTCTGTGAGCGGTAGGGCCTGGTGGGAGGTCCTTAGATCATGTGGGAGGTGTCCTAAGAAGTATGTGGGATCTCAGTCTCCATATCTCTGGTTCTTGGCTTGTGATACAAATGGTTTGCTCTGACCTATAGTGCCCACCATTGCATCGGATATGCTCGCCAGAGGCCTTAAGGAATGGGACAACCCAATCGGACTGGAATCTCTAGAACTGTGGGCTAACTACACTTCTTCTCTTAGTCAATTCCTGGGGTGTTTTGTAGTGAAAAACAAAGCTGGCTGCTATATACACATAAGGGAAATGAATGGGTAAGTGGACAGAGAAAGTAGAATTGGTCAGTAGATCAAGGGTCATGGCTTTGGTGCAACCTGCAGCTTTATATCTGTGTTTCTCAGCCACATTCAGCTTTTGCCTGGTGCAGAGAACCAGGAATCAGATTAGGCATGGGTGTAGTTTCTTCCAGGTGAAAAGACTGGAAGAAGAATGAGCTACTGCATTGAAGCTATAGGTAATGGTGTGATTATACTGATGGACCTCACTGTCTATGCTGCATGGCAAAGTGGGGGAAACTGAGTACTTCAGAGGAGTGAGCAAGTGAAAGGAAGGCAAGATTTACATATTGGAGGCCTACATAGAGGCCCAAAATTGCTGAAGGTGGTCCTAGGAGTTGATTATGGCATGAAACGACTGTCGATTATGATGAAAGGTAAGCATATTCATGACAGAAGCTGATTTCACTTTGAATCTACTTAATTAAGTTTTCACCCATTAAAATTACTTAAGTTATGCAAAAAAGGACCATAGCTTTGAACATTAGTATGCATTCTTTCACTTATAATTATGAAATGAATATATTAGTGTATAATCTAAAAACAATTAGTGATTGCTAGAATACATCTCAGTAATCTGTCTCTTGTAAAGTAATAAATTGCTTAAGACAGAATTAAACCATCCTGAGCACTTTTTAAGTATTTATGCTTTTTTGCAACCCCAGTGGTTTGGGAAAATGATGACAAACAACATAATATATATCTCTGCCTGTTCGGTAAAGCACTTTAATTTTCCTAAATTGCTGGAAAGGGATTCGCAGTGGTTAAGAAACTTTTCAAATATCCGATTGATAAAATTGAATTATATAAGACTGATGCTAGAGTTATAAAATGCTAAATAGATATGCATAGGTGAAATTTTGTCTGCTACAGGTCGCTACTGCTAAATGTGGAAAGGGGGGACTGGGGATTTAGCTCAGTGGCACAGCGCCTGCCTGGCAAGCGCAAGGTCGTGAGTTCCATTCCTGGTACCAGAGAAAAACCAAAAATAAATAAATAAATAAATAAATAAATAAATGTGGAAAGGGACCTCTCACCCCTCATGGATGTTCTCCCAATGCCTGGATTTCCTGAGTATCTTCTTATAAATTTTAACATTATTTAATTTGTGGGAAACTATGCTATAGTGGGCCCAACAGGCCAAACCAATTTAAGAGGAGTTGAATTACAGTTATTGTACTTTGGCTGGTTGCAGGAGGCCCTGTAGCCAAGTAACTAAACTGTAACCAACTGACTGGTTGATTGACTAAGCTATAGCCAATTAAATTATTTTCTATGCCTCACTTACATTTTTCTATACATTCTTCAACAGCACTGTTAGCCTGACTTCTTAGAAACTGCTCTAGTTCTAGAAATTGAGTCACAAATCCTGTTTTGCTTTGTTTTGTTCTTCTTTGCTCATATTAAATTCTAAATTTAACTAGTCTAAGAATTTTCCTTTTAGGAGCATCCTCAAAGTTAAAATTTTGAATAAATTTCAGAACAGTCAAAACACATGAAAAACCTGATTGTTAGTTTCATGAGTTCCTGGTCAGAAAGAGGTGAATCCAGTTTTTCATGTATTGTTCAATATGGCAAGTGCTTCGCCTCAGAAGATGATGGAGTCATCTATGCCATCTCTTTGTCTATGTAAGATTATGCTAAACGTACTCGCTATTGTCAGGATACTAAAGCCCAAACGCACCAACTCCAAATCTCTTACCTTCAGTCTTACCGTGCAGCCCAAATAGGCCCCTTTAGCAGCTCTGCATTCAATCTCTCTTCTTGAACTTCTACCCTGACATTATACCTAGTTACAGGCCTCTACCAAAAGTAGTAGGATATGTATCTGTATATAGCAGATTCCTGTTTGAATTATGGTAAAACAAAACTACAAACTGTTCTCTATTTTTGCACATAAAGTGTTCTTGAAAACATAAAAAAATCAAACGCAGGAAAATCGAAAAATAGACTCAAGTATTCCAAGAGATTTCTATTTCTGTAGAGAAAAAAATTAAATCCCTCATGGCATTTCACCTATCATCTTCAGTGAAATAGTTTTAATTTTCAGGTTATGTTCTTCAATTTTGTTATTTCTTTATAATTCAACATGCTATTTCCAAGGCAAGCTCAAGTAAAGCTAGAGACATGCTGTTTTGTAAAACACTCTTAAGCTCCTTCTCAGTAGGATCAGAGCTTTCGTTTTCCTGTTCTCTCTTTATTTTTATAATGTAATCCATAGAAAATGCAAATCATGTTCACGTGTTTACTTGCACCATGGTGTACACGCGAAGTTAGTGATGTGTCAAACCTGACCCATTGACCTGAAGATGATACCACTGACTGATGATGCCCTGGCATGGTACAGAAGATTGGTGTCGGTGGTTGTGTGAAAACAACACATATCACCCCAAGGAAAGATTACTTATATGCTTTCTGAAGGAGATCCTATGAGCAAAGGAAGGAAAAAGTAGAAGGGAAACCAGGACACAGTGGCTGGTAGGGGAACATGAAAGAGTGCACAAGAGTTTTCAAAGTTTACCTTTCATGTTCATTGAACAGTGCTTGGAAGCATGACTCAGTGTCCCCTTACACTGGAGCTGATTTGTTTGGCATAGCAGAGGCTTATTGATACACGTTTCTCTATGGATTGTTTGGTTGCTTTTTACAATTGGGATACCAAATGTCACAATAATTAAACAGAAACAAAAGCTGAACTTAAATCTTTACTCACCATTCAAGGCCACAAGCAGCTTGTTTTCGGTGTTATCCCGGCAATATCACTCATGCTAAGTACTGAGTACTGGAATGGCTGCTACTTTAATTTGGTTTTAAACATTTTTTATTCACTACTGGGGATTGAGCCCAGGGTCTTTACATGGAGCTATATCTCCAGCCCTACTTTTTATTTTGAGATAGGGTCTCACTAAGTCACTTAGTTGCCCAAGCTGGGCTTGAACTTGCACTCTTCCTGCCTCAGCTAAGATTACTTATGGCACCACCATGTTTAGCTTGAGCATGTTCATAAATACTGCTCTTGTGAGGTATCATAGGGGATGAAAAATATGTGATTTCTTGTGAAAATATATTACAGTATGGAAAAAAATGTGACCAAAGCCATAACCACCCAATTAATTAGGAAACAATTCATACAGTCTGGGGCAGAGATGAAAAGACAAAATAACTGTTAATTATGGTGGAGAGCTTACATTTTTACTGTGAATTTCACTAGGGGGATAAGCCATGTTCCTTTTTTACCCAGAATGCTTTGCATAATAGGAATAACTACTTCGGGTCATGCTCCATTTTAAAAAAAAAATCAAAGAATTAAAGACAGATGCAGATATATTGAGTTATGATAATTTCAAGAGGCAACCAAATGATATGGCCTTGCACTGCATGAGGGAGCTTCGGTTAGGAATGGATTCCCTATATGACAGTGGTCAGGAAGATTGTGATGGGGCTCAAAAGCAGCTATTGCTCAAGGATGTGGTAGCTGTCCCAACATCAAGGCACAATGCGTTACTTAGGTTTGTGGTGACACTGGTGTAAATAAACCTACCCTGCTGCAGATAGGAAGTATAGCACAATCAATTATGTTCCACCCATGTACCCTGCTTTCTACTGTTATGTTGGAGTATACGCCTTTTATATATAGAAAAGCATACTGTAAAATGATATGCCATGTTTTACCAGAAGCAGCCTCAAATAACTTGTGTTTACCATGTCTCTTGTTGCATTGAGAGACCGCTAGGAGTGATTGACTCAGACCATCCATAAATCTTGTGTAAGCCCCGCATACCTTATCATCTTTGCCTAACAGCAAAATCACTAATGCCCCATCTCTCACAATGCATCTTGCTTGTTAAGCGGTGCATGACTGTATCACCCTTCACTGAAATTGTATTTCCTTGGAGTAAAGTTGTGACAATACACCGGCCTGAAATTTACAAACTGAGTCCTAGATCCAGCCAATGCCCTAACTCACTCTTGATCTTAAGTGGATAACCTACAGGAAGAGCATGACACCAGATAATTGCTCAGGTTTTTAACTTTCAAACTTTAAATTGTGTAGGGTGAAAGGTGGGATGTAAGTGAGTTATTTTGCCCCTTGCTTTAAAATTTAAATTTTAGACAGGAATGGTGGTGCACATCCATCATTCTAGCACTTGGGAGGCTGAGGCAGGAGGATCACTGTGAGTTTGAGGCCAGCCTGGACTACAAAGTGAGTTCAAGCAAAATCTTATCTCAAAAAAAAAACAAAAAACAAAAATAAATAAATTTTTAAAAGTCTTTTGGACTTGAGTGTTGGGTGCTGTGTAAAAAGCAAAACATCCATAGGCTTTTTAAAAACTGACTTTCCTTTTTAAAGCAGTTTTAGGCTCACAGGAAAATTGAGCAGCAAGTATAGAGACTTCTCACATAGCCCTTTTCCCTCCACTTGTGCCTGATTACCAATACCCCCCAAAATAGTATCTTTTCTATAACCTGTGATCATGTGTCGATGCATCATTACCACCCAGGGCTCATAGTCTATGTAGGGCTTGCTTTTGATATTATATATTCTGTGAGTTTGCTCAATATATAATGATGTGTCCAGTGTTGTAATTTCATACAAAGTACTTTCCATGTCCTCAAATCCCTCCGTGCTCCTCTCCCATCTCACTAAGCACTAGCAACCATAGATCTTTTAACTGTCTCCATAGCTGTGCTGTTTATAAAATGTTAAATAGTTGTAGTCATATAGAATGTAGCTCTTTCAGATTGGCTTCTTTCACTTAATAATACATATATTTTAAGTTTCTTGCATCTCTTTTCATGAGTTGACTGCACATTTTTTCTTAATACTCAGTAATATTTCATTGCCTGGATATATTGTAGATTAACCATTTACCTACTGAAAGATATCTTGGTTGCTCCTAAGTTTTAGCTATTATACATAGAGCTGCTATAAACATCCTTGTGCAGGTTTTTGTGTGGCCATACATTTTCAACTCTTTTGGGTAAATACTAAGGAGTGAGAATGCCAGATCGTACAATAAGAGTATATTTAGTTTGGTAAGCAGCAGGCAAGCTGTCATCTAAAATAGCTGTTCAATTTTGCATTACCACCAATAATGCATGAGAAATCCTATTTGCCCACATTCTCACAAGCATTTGGTGTTGATGTTTGGGATCTTGGCTGTTTGAATAGGTACATAGTGGTATCTCTTTGTTGATTTAATGTGCATTTCTCTGAGGACATAGGATGTGTTTGGTATATTTTTTACATGTTCTTGATTACACCAAAGCTTTAAAGGGTGTTTGGTGGATGCTCAGAGATGTTTGCCCGTGGAAACCTGCCAACAACAGGCAAGAGAAGTGTACTTTCTTGTGACTGACCTGTTCCTTCTCAGAGCAGCAAGTGGGCCAGTCATAGCCTTAGTTCATATCCTCTTTTATCTTTTAAAGCAATTTAGCCTGAAATACATTGTACGTTCAGTAATCTCAAGAGCAAAATTATTTTCAAAATTAGGGCAGCCCTTTTCTCATTGGTAGCCAGGGAAAAATAAAATTCAGCCACTATAATACATAATGTCTTGGTTTTCCCATTGCCTCTCTAATTATCTTATCATGGGCACTGACACGTGGTAGAATCAGAGGAATTATTCCCGCAGATTTGCCCTTCATCGAAGGCTTCAGGTTTGTTCTCAGCAGCTGGAGTGTTAGCATCCTGTTCTTGAGAATCACACTGCCTGCTGGTTCCCCAGGACTCTAACAATCAGAGGGCTCTGTGGTTAGCCATTACCTCCAGCGCTCGCTGCTCAATGCATTGCCTGGAAGTTTAACTTTAAGCATTGTCATCCTGGACAGCTCTCCTGCTCTCCAATCTGTCTGACCTCACCTCCCTGTTCTCCCCTGGTGGCTTAAATTGCTGCCTTTGGGAGGGAAGTATTTCTCTTTCCTCTAGGCAAGGAAGTCTTTGAATTTTATAGTTCATAGTGTACTTTTAAATATTTTTAATAATTGTACATATTGAAGGTGAACAAGGTAATGTGTGTGTGTGTGTGTATATATATATATACACCACACAAATATAGTGAAATTATTACATACAGCTAAGTTAGATAGAAATATTATAGGGAATCAGATAGGGCTGGGCCCTCCAGAGAGTCAGTACAGGAAGTGGAAACTCCTTACAACTGTGGGTGAAGGCGCATGTGCAAGGCCAGGCCTTGAGATAAAGTTGGAATGACCAGCCCTAAGATGAGTGGTAGCGCCTGGCCTAGTAAAGTCTAGATAGACATCAGTCACCTCAGTGGGTGACCAACACCCTCAGACTCATCCCTTCCTGAAAAGCTCTTTGTTCTTTCCATGTACCCTTGCTAGGAGACTTGCTTCCCCATTGGATCACTATTAGCTAAGGTCATAGCAGTAGCCCATGTTGTAACCACTGGTTGTAATCTATAAAACTTCCCCAGAGAAGTGGAGTCCTCAGCAACCCACTCAGGGCCCCTACTGCCTCTTAAGAGCCATATCTCTCCCCCTCTATAAATATTCCCTACTCTTAACGTCCGTTGTTCCTTAGAATTCATTCTTAGATTTTGGGGAACACGAACTTGGCATATCAGACATTTAGCAGGTTAGGAGTTATAATATTTCCCTTATATCATGTCAAGGTCCTTATCATTTCCTATATCAAAATGACTACCATGGCAAAGCTAATTAACATATCTCTCCCCTCACATCGTTACCATGTGTGTGTGGTGAGAACACTGAAGATTGGCTCTCTTAGCTCATTTTGATTGCATAACACTATGTTATTAACCGTAGGTAAGCATGCTGTTCATTAGATCTCTAGAAATTATTCATCTACATAACTGAAATGTCTACCTTTCAACAAGCATCTCTCCATGAAAGCCCCAACGCTGAAATTTAGGGATGGAGACAATGATGGAAGTGAGGGACATCACCCAGAGAATCTCAGAAGGAAACAATACAGGGAACAAATAGGAATGACGAATGCTCTTCTCTCCAGCTCATTTTCAGACTTGACCTCTGTAAGTCCAGGAAAAGAGCCTCATTCATTTTGTTTGTTCAGTTTGTAAGGCTTAGGTGGTGCTTGATAAGCATTTGTGAAGCTGAACAGAACAGAGCCACACACAGTTGAACCATGGATACATGGCAGTCGGCTAGGCACTGACTAGAATTAATGATGGGAAAAGGATGGAGATGTGACTGTTCACCCTTGCTTTTATTCCCACCTATCTCTCTGCTCCATCCATGTTTGAAGTTGTGTTTACAGAACCCAAACAGTTCTAAACTGATTTCAAATCACTGACATAGGAACAATTGTTGTATCCATGTTTAATGAATTATTTGTGGAATCAGAGGTGCCCTAATGAAACATTTATTTCTCCAGATTGCTTCGTAAATGTAAAGTGTTGTTCATGCTTTGAAATACACTTACATGTATTTCTGATTCACCCTGAGTCTGATGGTGTAGGTGAAGTCTTCAGTGCTTGGTGGCGGTGGAGTCTTACACGGTTAGTAGATAAATCATTATCCTGAGGTTAGCTTTTGTTCCCCATCTGCCTGTTCTTTACTACTGCTACTGCTACTGCTGCTGCTGATACTACCACTACTACTATTACTACTACTGCGTAGCTGGCACTCTAGTGGCTTTCCTTTCTTGATTTCCTTATTGCTCATTTTGTGAATGATAAAATGGAAAGAATTTCTTTTTCCTAAAAATGCAATCCTTTTGAAAGTCTGGAGCCTCACATTCATTCAAAACGATTGTCACCTGTGTGCATCTATGCCTGACCCTACCAGTCAGTTGCTTTTCCATGAAAGCTGTCCCTAAAGACAAGAATTCCGTAGTAAGCGTAATTGAGAAAAGCAATAGCAGAATGAGCTGAGCAGTCAGAATAGCCCGGAAGCTCTTTCAGATGAGGCGATCATGGAGAGGGACCTGCTGGACTTGGTTAAAGCATTTCATTTTTAACATGCACACTAGGGTGCAGCAGAGGGAAAAGTTGTGTGTTCTCCGGGGTTATTGCTCTCAGCCCCTGACGGCCCAACAGCTGACTTAATTCAGGGATGGCTACATGGGCTAAACAAAAAAAGTTCAGGTGATGATCTTTATTGTATTTTAAATGGATTTCTTTTTCCCTAAAAATGGAGTTGATAATAAATTAGTAGTTATTCAAGCTCTAGGAGCTAGGAACTCTAATATTTTTTTAACTTTTAAGGGAATGTATAATTAAATGCTAATCACTTTGAATTTTGGAATCAAATTCTCCAAATGAAGTACCAGTAGAGGATACATTTTCACCTGCCTTGTTCTGTAAGCCTATCAGTAAGGTAAGAGATTCGAGACTCTTTAGTAAAGATCTTCCCATTAAAATATTTGCAGCTGTGCAGGGGTCCCTTGTCATCCACATGGGATTGGTTCCAGGACCTCCCACTGTCACTGAAATCTAAGGGTGCTCCTGTCCCTTCTGTAAAATGGTGTGAGATTTGCATATAACCTGTGCACTTTCTCCTGTACACTTTGCGTCACCTCTAGATTACTGATGATGTCTAGTACATTGTGAATGCTGTGTAAATTGTTGTTACTCTTGTTTAGGGAGTAATGACAAGGAAATTTCATATGCTCAGTGTAGAACCAGGTTTCTTCTTCAAATATTTTCAATCTACAGTTGTTGGAATCTGCAGGTGCAGAACCCACCGCTACAAAGGGGTGACTGTACTTGAGAAGGAAACAATGAAAAGTCAGGAATCCCAGATTTTCGACTTGATATTGCCATTGCCTTGCTTCCTGACCTAACCAACATCCTCCACAGTTTTTCCAATTGTAAAAAATAAAATAAAAGGACCATGGTCTCTAACAAAATTGTTTAAATGATCTTTGTGAAATAAGGTACGTCAGAGTATTTCTAAAAAATGTAGTGTTATATAAGTGTTTTATGTTTCAGACAAGGTATAAATGCAGAAAGAGGTCTTGTAAATGCTGGAGGAAAAGGAGTATTTAATCTCTAAATCACTTTCCTTTGAAATTTTTCCATTACTGATGTTTTCTAACAAGGAGTTATAAAAGGAAAAGAAATAAAGGGAAGAAAAAGCACAGCTATGGGCAACCATTAGGGTAAGTTAGAATCAGTGTTTTAAGAATGTGAGTTTCACATCTCTGTCCTGAGGGGTCAATATTCACAGTCACAGAAGAAAAACAAAATTCTATCTGTGAATAAAAACCAGTCCTGAAATTTTCTTGTTCAGGATGTAATCTGGCTATAACTGTATTCATCTTTACTTAACTCTTTTATTACACATTTTCTGAGCTTCTTTTAAATAAAAACCCAACCTTTGGGGGCTTTTATGAAGTTCCAAATTTGACTGCCTTATGAAAGAAATGCAGGCTTAAAAATAACTAAGAAATGTTATCAGTGACTTAGATTTGATTTACTTTTGGAAATTCTTGAAATAATATTCAGTTATTGCTCAAATATTTATTGTGTCTCTTATGAAATAGTTATTTTTGTGATTGTATGCCATTAATTCTTATACATGTATGGTGTATATCTTAGGACTTTCTTCACAAGCAAGATTGTTCTCCATACATAGAGAGCAATGCCAATCTTGGTAATATTTTTAACAGAATTTTACACTTCTAATATAGAATGCAATCCATTGTGCAACTGTTCACGAGTATTTTCACAAACATTTTCACTTGTCTTATATAGGAGGTCCAAGCCATGTGCAGAAAGCTTCTTACTAAATTCTGGGACTCATTTTACCAGGCTGACATTAAACCTAAGGACTAGATTTAAGAACTTGAGCATAACACTGACTTAACCTTACTTAGTAACCATTCTCAGAATACTCAGAATAAGATTAAGATGGTCATTTTCTTGGATTGCTTTTTGCATTTCCCCCATTTCATCAACATCATGCTATTTTTGGCCAAGTGGAATGTACTACTCTTGAATAGCTAGTTATGCTTATAATTATGCATCTGAAATAGTCTGTCTGGGTTTGAAATTTGGGAACAATATTTAGTATGTTGCTTCACGTTTAACATCCTGCTAGACTTTTTCTTAACGATTTGGTGGTTCACAAACACACCAGCAAGACTCAGAGGGCTGCCTAGCACTTCTGTAGGTGTAATAAGTAGTTTTAAATTACTTTTGTGTCAAACCAGTTTTTGTGCTTTTATGCAAAAGTAGTTCTGCTAATTGTAAAACAGTCTGTGCTTGGAAAGTTTTAATGATCTTTAGCGATGTATAATTTATACCAAGTAAAAGCACTCGTTCAAAATGTATAATTAAATGAGTTTTGCCAAATGTCTAGGTCCATGTAACCAACCACCACATCAAATTACAGAACATTTGCTTTCCCCAGGAAGTCTCCTCTTGCAAGCTTTCCGTCCATTGATCTCTCCCACCTCTACCAGTGATCTGATTTCTAGCACTACTGATAGGGCATTGTATAATTGAATCATGCAGTGTGTATTCGGTGTGTCTGGCTTCTTTTGCTCAGCATTATGTTTTTGAGATTCATCAATCTGTGACATCAGTAGTTTGTTTCTTTAGATCACAGAGAAGTATTCTGTTTCATGGTTATATCAAAGTTTGCCTTTGATGAATGTTTGAGCTGAGTATAGTTGGGTTGTAATAATTACAGTTGGTCTATATTTTTAGCCCAAGCTTTAGTGTTGATGTATATTTTCATTCCTCTTTGGTGCTGTTATGGTTGATACATTGTGTCAACTTGGGCAGTCTAGAGGTTTGGCTAAGTGACTCAGCAGGAAGCCAGGGTGCTTACTTTGTATGCATCCTGAGCCTGTGGAAGAGAAGGGCATGGAGAGTATGTGAGAGCTACATGCCCCTTAGGTGGGGGTAGCCTGCTTACAATGTAAGGGAGGGAAAGAGGCTGCTTGCTGCCGTTCCCCCCTTTGTTCTGGCTGTTTGCTGTTCAGCTACCATTCCCCTCTTTGCTCTTGTTGCTTTGGTATCTTCTGCCTCGGAGCCAGCCAAGTATGGACTGAAACCTCCACAAACTGTAAGCTAGATAAACCTTTCCTTCCTTAATTTTGGGCTTTGAGTATTTTATCTCAGCAACGAAAGAAAAGTAACCAAGACAGGTGCATACTCTTGGCTTGTAGAGACTAAGTGAGTGTATAACTTTATAATAAATTGATAAATTGTTTTCTATGGTGATGGGGTCATTTTATACTCCTACCTGTGAGAGCTTCAATTGCTGTCCATCCTTATCACCTGCTGGCTTTGCCAGTTTTCTTTACTAGAGTTATTTCAATACTAGTGTTTTTTATCTCACTGTGGTCTCAATTTCTTGATGACTAAAGATGGTGAGGAGCTTTCATGGTTTTTATTCATGTATATACCCTTATTTAGAGCATTGTCTGTATCTTTTCCCTATTTATCAGTTTATCCTCATATTCTAGATTTGTAAGACTTCTTGATGCATTCTAATGTGAATCTTTTATCAGGTATGTGTTCTGCACATATTTTGTTCTCTTTTATTTGGAGAAAAATTTATGTTTAAATGAGTGAGAAAGGAGGCCAGAGATATAGCTCAGCGGCATAAGCACCTGCCTGGCAAGTGCAAGGTCCTGAGTTTGATTCCTAGTACCAGATAAATAAATAGGTGAAAAGGTAGAAATGATTTGCATTTTTATAAATGTATTATTTAAAGAGCAAACTTTTAATCTGAATTTTATTGGAGTCTATTTAAGTCAAGTTTTCCATTCTAGCTAGCCTTCTTGTCTTGCTTTCTTCTAAAAATCCTTTGTCTTCCTTAGAGTCAGAAAGGTTATTCCCCATGTTTTGTTCAGAAATGTAATTGATTTCTATTTATTAACCTTACATGATTCCATGTTGTAAAATTCATTCATTAACTGTCATTCATTTTTGGTAAATTTCTTAGTTTTTTTTTCCATAGACAATCTTCAGTTTTGTAAATAGAAAGCAGTGTCATGTCTTTCACAGGTCTTAGTAATGAATTTAGAAGTATGTTCTCCTTTAGTTTTGAAAAAAATACATATGATATTGGTATTATTTTTCTTAAACGTTTGATGTAACTTACCAGTGAAATTATCTGAGTTTAAAATTATCTGAGTTCAAATTACTTAATAGCAAGTAGCTATAAAATGCCATTTTGAATTAAGATCCAGTTAGCCTCTTGGAACTTTTCTTGGAGATTCAGTTTTTGTCAACATTCACAATTTTCAAATATTTTCTATATTTTCTATATTTTACCATTACCAATTTAAAATTAAACTCTGTTTTGATCTGGTCATATACTCTGTCAGTTTTCAAACTTTTGAAATGTTTTGAACTTATCACATAAATCCGCATATGGTCTATGTTGATGAATAAAAAGTTCATGTGCCCTTAAAACAAATGTGTATTATGTGGTTGTTAGAGATAGTAGTTTGTAAATGACAATTTGGTGGAGTTAGTTGATAGTGTTTTTCAAATAGTTTATATTTTTACAGAGTTTTTACCTGCTTAATGTATTAACTTCTTAAACTAAAATAATAAAAATTCCAATTTACTGTTTATTTCCTTCATTCTATGAGTTTAACTTCCTGTATTTTGCAGTTTTGTTTATGGTGTATTTATATTTCAACTTGCTTTGTCTTACTGATAAATTGTATTTTTTACCTTTATGAAATTTCTTCCTTTAATTTAAGTAATATTTCTTGCCCTGAGGATGATTTTAATCTTAAAATAGCCTTGTCAACTTTCTAGTCTTGTCTGTTCTTGTAGAATCTTGCTAACTCTTTTACTTTCAATAAATTTGCACATTAAAAATGCATCCTCCTCCTTTGGAAGGTATCTTATTTGCTGCATGTTTATTTAATCAATTCATATTTAATGTACAAATTGGTATTTTTATGTGAAGATACATCTTGGTCTTTCCCCTCATTTATCCCTTCCATTTTCCCTTCTTCTGTTATTCCTATATTGTCTTTTTTTGGTTTAATTGAAAAATGTATAGTTTTCCCTTTTATTTCTTAGCTGTTCTGTTCTATTGTTTTTAGTGGTTGCTCTCAGACACATAATACTCATCTAACTTACCAGTGCTTTCTTAGCTGCTTTTTCTACCAATTCACATTTTCTTCCACTTCCTTCTTCCTTCTGACACTTCACCTTACTCAATTCACAAATTAATTGTCTTTCATCATTACAGTTTCAGGTATCTATTTCTCCCAGTACTTTGAGCTAATTTTATTTTCCTGTATACTGTTTACCTCACCTTATGATGATATTATTTTCACTTTAAACAGACAATTGCTCTTGACATTACACCAAGAAAGTCTTTTACATTTGCCCACATGTTTTTGTCGTTTCATTTCTCTGGGGCGGAAATGTATTTCTGTCGATTTCCAAGAGCTCTGAGGTTTATCTGGTACCATTTTCCTTTAGCCCTAAGAGATCCTTGCATTCTCATAGCTTTCATTTGCCTTAGAATGTGCGTAGATCGCCCTTGCAATTAAGACATGTTTTTCCTGGGTTGACAGTCTCATTTTCCTTCAGCTCTTTAAAGATGTTTTTCTGTTGTTCTCTGGCCTCTAATTTTCCCTCTTGAGGAGTCTGCCGTCATTCGTGTCATTATTTCCTTATGTGCCTTTTTCTCTATTTTCAAGGTCTTCTTCCTTTGTGTTTTAGCTATGATATGCCTACAGTTTGTTTTCCTTGTATTTATCTTGCTTTGGATATGCTTATCTTTGGGGATCTGTTTATCAGAATTTTAAAATCAAACCTGGGAGATGTTTGGTTATTATTTCTTCAAATACTTTTCATGCCCTTTCTGATTCTTTTCTCCTTTTGTTATTCCAATTCAGATACATCATGTATTTTTTTTTTTTTTTTTTTTTTTTTTTTGGTTTTTCTCCGGTACCGGGAACC
>NW_004955429.1:5119411-5162510 GCF_000276665.1 Chinchilla lanigera | reverse complement strand
TTTTTTGGTTTTTCTCCGGTACCGGGAACCGAACTCACGACCTTGCACTTGCCAGGCAGGCGCTTTTGCCGCTGAGCTAAATCCCCAGCCCCTTAGATACATCATGTAATTGGATGTTATTCCACAGGTTCCTGAAACTCTGTTCAGCTTTTTTTTATTTCAATCTGTTTATGCTCTGTTCTTTCAGCTGAATAGTTTCTACTGGCCTATCTAATCTAATATTTTTCTTCCACCTCCAATATGTTGTGAGTGTTCATCTAGTGAGGTTTTCATTTTGGTTATGGTATTGTTGTTCAGTTTAAGAATTTCTTTTTATATAATTTCTATCTCTCTTCTGAGATTTCCTAGCTGACTATAGTCATCTTGTTTTTATGTTTTTGAATAAAAATAGTTTTAATAAACATTAAAACTAGCATAAAATCTCAGGTAGTGCCCTCATATCTATTTCTATTAACCATTTTCTCTCTTGACCATTTTTGTTTCCTCACATAAACAACAAATTTTTATTATATAGTAGAAATTATGTATATTATAGAAATTAGATTTTGTTTTCTTTCTGTAAAGTATATTGTTTCCTGATCCTATAGGAAGTCCAACCTTAATTAAGAAACTTTAATTAAGTTTTTTTTGTTTTTAGTAGTGCTGAAGATTGAACCCAGGGCTTTGCCTATGATAGCCAGGTCCTGTACCCCTGGTGTACATCCCTACCCCTGCATGAAACCTTTTTACATTTTGTTAGATTGTGTCTGCTGGAAGCCCAAAGTATTTCTTAAATTTTTCAATGACAAAATTTCATGTTTTGTCATCTCTGTCACTCTTGATGAGTTGTGGTATTAGAATTTGTAAAGCCAGGCGTAATGGAAACCTTACTTTAAGCTGTGCTTCTCTCTCCTGAGGCAAAGCCTTTCTGGTGTCTCAGTAGTGTCAATATTGTCTACTCAAATAGTACCAAGGCCTTTCCCACCAGATTGAGCAAGAGCTCCCAAGTCTCCCAGTGACGCTTGATCTCAGTGTCTCTGTTTGGCTCTCATCCCAGTAACAGCAGCCATCTGGTCAGGCTGGTGTATTGCTCTGCACATGCACAGCCCAACCCTGAGCAAAAGACGCTGAGAAACACGTGTTTCGACCTCGGAGTCTGTTTTCCCCACACTCTGGCAGCTCTCTATCCTCCAGGACACAGTCATTCTGGTTTCAATAGCTTCAGCCACTTCAAGCTCTGATCTCTGCCTGATCAGATCACAGAACTCCTGCTTGATGCTTGGACTCCCAACTGCTGTGCTACAGAGGGAAATGGTCTCCAGGCAGAATTCCAAGGTAATCCTGGGCCTCACCTCCAGAGTTTCTCTGCTGTCAGGGATTGCATTCTTATACTTACCATTGGGCATTATTTAGAAATCATTACCTTAGGTATTTTGTGGTTGTTTATGGAAGAAGGCCTGGTCCAGTTGAGTTCCCTAAATTCCAGTTTCCCCTTAATCCTCAGGTGTTAATTTTCTCTTCTTAATTAGTTTCTAAATCATTTTTATATTTTCAGCTTTATTTATTTTTACATTGAAAAATAAGTTGCCTTCTGAATTTTTATTTATTTGACTTAAAAATGGAAAACCACAGGAAGAACCAAAGTAAAATATATTTTATAAAGATAATTTGTGGTGTTTATAAAATGAAGAAGCATCAACTATTCATTTTTTTTCTCTAGCTTATAAATTTCTGGAGTTTATTCCCATGAAGCAGCCCCAAATTTTTATCTGAGTATGTGTCAGTTTTTCTTTCAAATTTACAGCTAGTATTCACATATATATAGTCATGAATTTCACTGTGACAACAAAAATGAAAATGACAAATACCACAAATTTTATGTTATTACAAGTATTTTTTATCCTTCTGTTGTTGAATGTTTTGAAAGTATGGTATTCACTTCAATAAGCCTCACATATGCTAGATCAAAATCTAAGGAAGAGAAAATCGTAATTAAATGCTTTAATATCGGTTTAAAATAAAATTTCTTTTAAAATATTGCTTTCCAGGTAATAACAAATAAAACAGTTCCTTTTATGAGAACATCAGCAATTTTTAAACGAACAATATATGTGTGTAGGCAGATTTATTAGACAGAGTTAGGAAGGAAGGGAAAATAGAAAAAGTAGTCTCACTGAGCAATTGTATGGGCTTACTTGGATACAGAGGTTCTGGCTGCCCTCAAACAAGGAGATTTTCCCTTACTCTGTTTCTTGTAACTAACGGGAATAAAATGATCATTACAGTAAGCTGGAAAGCTGTTTCCGGTCCCCAGTGGCACATGTCGGGTACCTTGTTGAGTTGCAGTACATCTGGTATAGCCAAGTGAGTCATCTTTTGTAATATGTTCATTGTCTGCTTGCCTTGGGACCCGAGCCTGCTCATGAGTCCTGGCCTCTCAAGTAACAGAAATAGTCTTCAAATTAAGAGTTATTAATGACATACATTAAGCATCAGCTGGCACTTCCTCCCAGGGGGAGAAATCTCATGGACAATTTGCAGAGTTGTGGTAAATGTCCAAAGATGAATTTATTGTGTGAAATGTCTTTTGACATTGATGGCTGATTTTTACATTTTATTCAAGGTTTACAATTTGGAGAGGGTCATTTGTTCTGTTGTAGACAAAAGATGCTACAGTTAAGGACTTTGATATGACTGTGGAAAAGCCTACAACTTAAAGTGTATAATGTCATCATTAATGAACAATAATACAATGGTGCAGAAAAGGACACCCTTATCCCATCTGGCTGACTTATAGTAGAGAAAAACAATGAAAACATAGCCCTGAATCCTCTCTGAAGAGTAAAATTATTAAAGGCAATAGTTCCATATTCTCGTATCAGATCATTTCATCCATTTTCCACTGTATCTCTTGTTGTTTTCCTTAATTTAATAATCACCACCCATGGAATACGATTTACATCAAATGTTTCTTCAGATTTTATTTCAATCAGTAAAAAATACTTTTGAATGAATTTGTCCCCCTTTTATTAGCACTCATTCTGCACAGTGCAGGGAGTTACTGCTATGTTTCTGTGCTCTTTGTTGCTCTACCCTCACTTCTCCCAGTCAAGTCATCCGGATTGTGATGTCTTAGCTGCAGTTCTTGCTGCTGACCACTGTGGTGCTATTTGACTATTTAGTAGGTCATAGCCGAGACCACTGTGAGCTCCTGTCTTTGGCCTGCTGTATCATTGGATATACCAGTTTTTATTTTACCTTCTTCATGACTTTGTTCTATCATACAGGTGGGGAACATGGTGATGAGGGTTTGAAAAGAATAATTTTGAAAACCAGCTCACGTTCTGGAACTGCATCAGCACATTTGGGGAGAACAGCCTAAAGACAGGTCCATCTCTTGGGAAACGTCTTGGGTAGCCAAACCTGAACGGCGCTTGCCTTCTCTGCAAGGCCATCTTTTAAACTTAAAATATGTTCACTTATCAGTTACATTTTTAAATTCTTAAAGTTTTCTGAAACCAGGCTTTTTATTTGTTTTTACAAGGTTAAACCAAGTGTAAATGAACTTTTCACAATGAAGATAGTACTAAGGGTGCGTGGTGATTCTTAAATTCCAGGGGTTAGAATCTCTTAGTGAGTACTTAAGAATTTTCCTACTCTTTTAACTTGTTGTTGGCTTCCATTTGATGAAGACAGTTTGTGGTAAATACAGTGGTAAGAGAAAAAGATATTCCTGCATTTGCTTAATAATATTTTTGGAAGTAAATGGTAAATTTCTGAAAGCTAAGGTATGTGAAGCTCCCCAGGTGTCGATGTAGTTGAACTTGTTTTCAGGATGTGTTTTTGACAGCTCTGCTGGTAGAATACACATTTGATGTAAGAAATGCTAATCCCTGTTAAGTGATACCACAGATCATAAGGGACCTTGTCATGTCACAAAATAAGAGATGTATTTTTGGGTGCACATCAGCTTCATTCTCATTGTATTTAGTGATCAAAATAAAATCCTTTTGTTCTTTCCTCTGCAACCTAGGTCTGAGTTTTCTGGCATCACTAGAATTATCTCATTGGCACTTCTTGTTTGATTTTGTTCCCCTTTGTATGCCTTCCACCTTGTCTTAATGCTTTTCACTTTAGTCTGAACTTCCCTTAGGCTTCTTAGCAGCTACTGACACCAGAAGGATGATAGACTTAGGACTCAGATGGTGAACTCCAATGGAGGCTGGTGCCCAGGTTGGAGGCTGTTGACATCTGTAGTTCTGACCATTGGTGGTGCCGGACATGCTCTTCAACCTTCACTGAACTCACAATCATCACTGAGCAACAATTCTGTAGTTCTTTTCTGATAGGAGAGCAAGTCACTGTTTTATATAGAACCAAAAATGTTATTCTTTTCTTATACATGAAAAAGGCCTTTATGTTTGTGCTTTGTACTAAGAAAGAAAATAATTTGTCAAAATAATCTGACATACTATGAAGCTTTACTTAATAGCAAAGAATTTTTAACTTGTTTCTGAAGTTCTCTCCTGGACCTTCAATTTCCCTTCTTTTACAAGTAGACTTCCATTTTGGCTAATAGTGAATGTTGGGAGATAAGCTGCCAGAGCATCTGTGGGATGGCTGTTTGCTCTGGTGCCAGTGCTTAGCTGTTGCTAAGGAAGTCCAAGAAAACAGTGATGGGTATTCATATTTTATTGAACAGGCAGCACATACAGTTTGATTTTTAGTAGGATGCTGAGGATGTCCCTGCAAACAGAATGACTTTCTAACCTCCAGCTTGGTTCTGTACACACCATCATGCTGACCTCAGTTCTGACATTCAGTAAGGTTTTTAGCTTGAGAAAAGGTTTGTATATTTGTAAAATATATGTATTATATATGCACAGCCATCAGACTGTATCTGATGCCCAGTTTAAGAGGTACAGTGTAACTATCATCACTGAAGGCCCAGGTGCCCCTTCCCATGTCATAGCATCACCTTCTCTCTTAGAATTTCACGTAGGTGGGGCTGGGGATTTAGCTCAGCGGCAAAGCGCCTGCCTGGCAAGCGCAAGGTCGTGAGTTCGGTTCCCGGTACCGGAAAAAAAACAAAAAAAAACAAAAACAAACAAAAAAAAGAATTTCACATAGGTGTTTGTGTCTGTAAGAATTATATGGCAAGTTTGCAGATGTGTGGGATTTATAAAAACACAGTTATACTCTGTGTTCTTCTACAACTTTAAAATTTTTTTAATTGTAGCAAAATCCCAAAACACAAGATTTGCAATCATAACTACCTGGAACTGTGCAGTTGAATATTGATAAATACATCACTTCGTTGTACAACTAATCTTTTCCACCTTGCAAATTGAACTCTGTATGCATAAAACCCCTCTTGCCAGCCCCTGGAAACTACTGTTTTAATTTCTGTCCGTCTGAGTTTCAGTACACTAGATACTTCATATAAGTGCAGCCATATAATATTTGTCTTTTGTCATGAGCTTATTTTTTGTATTACAATGTCCTCACATTTATGCCAGTTGTAGCATGTCCAAGAAGTTCCGTCTCTTCTCACAGCTGGATGCAACATTATATTTATGGGCTACACCATGTTAATGTATACCACTATTGTTGGTTAATTTGCATTGTTTTATGTTATTTTGTTTTATAACCATGTCATGACTTATATACCCACCCTGGTTTTTTTGGACTCTGAATTATTTCCAGTGTTGGTTTTCTGTTTGTTTGCTCTATAATCAATGCCCCTAGAAGAGTCTTATTCATGTCATCTTGTTTATACTTTGCATACCTGTGCAAGTATTTTTCTGGATTATAAACCCAGTGAAGTGCTGAGTGACAGTGTATGCACTTACGAATGTGGCTGAATGAGACCAAACTGATGTCCAAAACGTTTCCAATGATTTACATTCCTCTGTGGAAGCTCTTGTCTCACATCATGGCTAACACTTGACATCATCAAAATTCTTAATGTCTGCCAGTCTGGTGGGTGCAAAATAGTATCTCATTGTGATTTTAATTTGCATTTCTCTGATTGCTAATGAGACTGGAGCACTTTTTTGTGTGTCTGACTGGAATTTTTAAATCTATTTTTGGATTAAGAACAAAGCTAAGTTGAGGGAGAGAAACAGAAAGAGCTCTGTATCCAGCCCCTAACTGTGGAAATTATGACTCTATAATTGACTAAAACTCTGGCAGCTTTCTCCTGATTGGAGCAATTTAAATATGCAAATGAACATTGCCCTTAATTCCCCACCCACCAAATTTCTATCCCTCTGATGCTGCACAGAATCTTTGAATGAAAAGGGTCATGTGGTCCCAGAGCCAGCCCATGGGGAAGCTCAGACCAGACTAACTTTTTTGAGTCAAAAGTGTGTGTGAATACATGCAACATACATACAAACAAAAATTTCATAGAACAATTCTTAGACTTGCCAGGTAAACAACAATTTGGTATTTTTACTTTGATTTATTCATCTCTTTCTCATTTTCCTTCCATCTTTTTTCCCTCCCTCTCTCCCTTCCCTCCTTCTTTCCTGGTCACCACCAGCTAAACTGATGTTGCAATCTGATTATGTGCTGATTCCCACAGGGGACATGCTGCATCCAAGCAATATTTTAGATATTTGGGAGAGTTTCCCTGGCATTTATTGACTATGAACCAAATGTGTGATCATGGAGACATCCCCAAATAATAATAAACTACTCTTTATATCACAGATCATTAGATAATGACATAAGTAATAATTGGCTAAAAAAAAAAAGCCCTTCGAACTTCCTTTTCTCAAGTGTATATTGCAGAATTTTCATACACAATTCATATGCAAGAATATGCACTTATATCATAGGATTTATACCAGTCTTATAAGATAGTGGTGTATCGTGATGGAAGAGGAAACACCCTGGAGGTAGAGCAGATGTGGTATTTACCTGGGTGACGCCGGCCCTGTGGGAGGTGGGAGGGCAGTGTGGTGAGCAGGAGGAGAGGAGAGCATAGAATTTAGTTAGATACTTGATTTAAATCCCAACTGTATCATGTCCAGTTGTCATAGACTGGAGAAGTTATGAAACTTCTCTAGCTATTCCTCACCCACCTGCAAATGAATTAATAGTACTCATAAAAAATTTCTGTAGGGATTAAATAAAAATTTATGGAAGTACTTACAGTAGATGCTCAAAATATCAAAACTATAGGACTATTAGTAATTTTTATTTTAATATTTTTAAGTTAAATGTTTATTAAGATTTGTTACTTGACTCTGGCCCATCTTGCTCTAATATTTTTATTTAGCTATAATAACAAATATCAGCTTTACTGAATGCTTTGTGTTGGACATAAAAATTTGCCATGGATTACTTTCTTTGGGTTAATATTTGGTACAGCTCTATAAAATAATTATAATTATTATCTAGCTAAGAAAATTTCGATAAAAAGAGGCTGTGTAACTTGTTTAGGATCTCACTGTTGTAGGAATCCAGCGTATGAGCCAAGGGAGTCTGGTATCAGTGTCTATATGTTACCCATTTTGCTGTGGCTTGCTCATGTAGAGAACTGCTTAAAGTTTTTTAATACCATCTTTCACTTCACCTGTCTTCAACCTTGACACATCACTCAATGAAACTGTCCATCTAAGCAGGAAACAAAGTCTGTGCCCAGTAGGCACATGCATAAGACTTTCAAAATGTTGCAAATTGAACTTATTTTGGAAATCAAACATCCAACTCCAAAATTTAATTTGTGACCTAGAACTGGACCATATTTCTCGATAGTGCCATATCATGATAAACAAAAAACTGGAATATGAAGGAAGTGGTGTATTTGGGTGTGAATCAAGATGACAAAATCAAGCATGAAAAGAAAACTTTAGACAAATACAGAGCTACAAATCGAGAGTAGATTGCCAATTATTCTGCTTTTTCTTGGGTGGGCAAGTGTACACGTGGCATGAAGTATGTTGCGTGCACAGATGCTGGTCAAGAGCCCTCTGATATGGGGCCATGAAAAGCTGGATTTTTAGTCTGAGCTAATAAGCAATGTAAGCCTATAGTGAGCGATGGAACAGGAATTCCAGTTGGAAGAATGTGAACCATCACTACTGCTGGAAACACCATGCAATGCACCTCATCCTCCCCAGGGCCCAGATGGAGCTTCTTATGTATGGCATGTTCTTTGTGCATCACAGATTTACACATGGATGTAAGAAAGAGGTGTAGATCCCATGTTGAGCCCACTCATAGCAGTATTTTATATGTAACATCAGAGGGAAGCAAGGCTGTGCCTGACACGATCCTGTCTAATCAGTCCAACAGTATTGCACAAATGCTTGCAACACCTTAATTTTGCTGGGACCAACATTGATAGGGTGTTAATGTACAGTATAATTAAAACAGGGGAAGAGAAATCATCAGCAAGGCTGGAGGATGAGTCTGTAAGCTGACTTTATCATAAGGTACGAGTGGCCCATAGATAAGAAGGTATTGTAGAAGGAGAATATTTATTTAGCTTCCTTATATTAAATGAAGGAGAAATGACTCCATACAGTCAGCCAAGCAGCCTCAAGAGTTGGGAAACAAATTCTTGTAAAATGTAGAATTTCTGTGCTAGCACATACAGACCATGACCATTTAACTCTTGAAGTAGATGTTTCTGTATATTTTGAAACAATTTTGCAGCTCCACTCTGCCCATGATGAATAGTAAGCTAGAAGAGTTCTATTAAGTGAAAGATTTTTTTTAAGTGAGTCTGTAATTTGATGATGAATCATTATTAGGTCTTTAAGAGGCACACCAAACGTAAACGTAATCGGTATTCAGACGGTTTAACATAAAAAGGATAGTATTGCATATGCATGGCCTGGAATAATATCAGAAATTCCGTGGGTGCTCTGTAGGTATTAGATGATGGCAGTGAGGTCACACAGAAGAGCTGCTTAGTTGTCATGCAGATGCACTATACTATCATGCTTCCATGAGTCTCCAGTTAGGGAGAGTAACATACCTGCAACTGCAATAATTCATACTTATGATATTATGTTTGGCAAAGCTTTTCTTACATATATTTGTAGAGATAAACTAAGGCTAGCTGTGTTTACAACAACCTCTAGAATATTGTCTGCTTAACACAAGAAAGGTTTATGTCTCATTCATGCAGTTAGCTGCAGACTCTAGTGCATAAGTCAGGGCCACTTTTCTTGGGTGGCCATGAAGGTAGGTAGACCTCCCTTTGAGGTCTACCAGTGTCCCCATGCTAGGGAGAGAGAGACCATGGAAAACCACATGTGACTTTAAAATATTTCCATGTAGAAGTGATATGTATACTTATCTCACAGTTCATTGACCAAAGCAGGTCATATGGCTACACTGAACTTCATGAGGTCACCAAGTGTGATCTTGTGACCCAGAAAGAAAAGAGAATTATTAAAATTTGTGAATACCAGTAATGTCACCACTATTGCCTGATGTACCATTTATTCTTTCTAAGAGTTTTATAAGGTCTAACATTTTACTGTTAGCTTTTGCACCTCTTCATAATAGCCTTCCCTCTCTGTAGGATGGTACTTCTTTTCTTACTTTTTCTTGGCCCAAACTCTCTCTGTAGAGCCTGTTTCTTTTCCTACCTTTAATAAAACTTTGCTACTGTTAAATTTTTGTATTGTTCTTATTTTGAAAATGTGATAAAATAAAGAATAATAAAGGTTAAGTAACTTTGCCACAGTCAACCAGCTGGCAAGAAACAGGCCAGCATTTGACCTCAGTCCTCTAATGCCAAACCTTCCATTTCTCTCATCCAGCACAGCGATGGAGTCTGTTGCAAAGAGCCTGTTTTTAGAGGCAGCATTCACACCAATTTTTTTTAAGTAAAAACTATATTACCCTTTAGGTAGCTCTCCTTAACCTATCAGTGTGTAGGAAACTGAAGTCGAAAACTATGCTTCTTACTTTACTTCAGCAAAAGTTCCTACTTGCAGTTGGAAAATATCTGCCAGGACTCTGAAACACATGTACATTCAGCCGTCAGCTGGGTGGTCCCATAGAGAGGAGCAGAGTAGAGGGAGCCCATCCTCTGGGTCTCTCTACTTATGGAGCAGCTCTGTGTATTCTGTGGGGAAAAGCAAAGAACTGGTGGGAAGGGGCCGCATACCAGACATAGTCCTCAAAGTCTTGCCCCTATGATCAACTCCCTTCAGCTAGGACCCACCTCCTAACCCACTGATGGTATTAAAGCCCTCACAACCAAATCACTTCCCTAACCCATGAGCAGTGCATTCTTCAATGTGTCACTTCCCAGAGAGGTTGACATCCTCACAACATGAGTCTTTGGGGGAACAGTTCATATTTAAGCCATGACACTTGCCCAAGGCCATAGAGCCAAGAGAGATAGGGCAGGAGGTCCCAGGTCTCCACCATTCTCCTTCAAGAGTACCCACTGCCTCTGAAGGGGACCCCACAGAATACATTGCCACAGGCTTCCAAGAGCAGACACAAGGTCAAGAGATGGGGCATAGTTGGATCCATCAGCCAGAAAGAGCCCACTCTGTAAATGAAAGGGGGCAGAGTAAATGGCATTCTCATCCATCAAATAGTAGCATGACTACTGTTTCCAAAAACTCTGAAACATTCAACAAGAAACGTAAGCCATTTCCCCAGAAATCTTTGTTTGAGATTGCTGCAGTACCCTGGTGCATGCCCATGAGCACTGAGTTGTTTCTGCTGCTATAGCAAAATACCTCAGACTGAGTAACTTATAAACTAGGAACATTTACTTTCTCATAATTCTGGAGGTTGGGAAGTCCAAAAACAAGGTTCCAGTGGATTCTGTGTCTAATAATGGCCATACCACACTTCTAACACAGTGCCTTATTGCTGTGTCCTCATGCAGCAAAAGGAGGGAGGGAAGGGCATAGCGAGTTCCTGCCAGCCCAGATGTAAGGACTAACCCAGAGGGATGAGCCTTCATGGCCTTATCACCTCTTACTGCTGTTGTAGTGGGGATTAAGTTTCAGTATGAGTTTTGGAAGTGGGCACAGACATTCAAACTATAGCAAGCAAGCACACATATATAAGCAAACACACATACACATGTACATGTATGCACACACACACTCCAAACATATAAGGCATTTTTATAATTTAATAGTCATAATATCTCCATTACTTTTTTTAGAATACCAAATCTAAAATGGAATATACTTTAACAACAACAAATGAAAAGTGGAGAAAGTTATTTTTTGTAGATGTTTGAGGTTTTCATCATTATACGTGTCTTATGGTTTGTGTCTAGATGTCCCCCCAAAGCCTCATGCAGTGATAGGTGGTGCTTTTTGGAGGTGGTCAGGTCTAGAGTGTGTGATGCTATGTTTAAGGACGTGATACTGGAATTGATTCATGGTGCAATGCTAGGATTAAGAGTGCTAGGATTAAGGGTATGAGAGTTACCCACCCTATTGCAGGGCAGACCCTATTGTATACAGGCAGGTAGCCTATATATAATATAAGGGACAGGAAGAGGGTTGGTATCACTTGTCCGTTGCTGCTGCTTGCTGCTTTTCTGTGTCTTGCCTGCCCTGCTATGGACTGTTTCTCCTCTGTGATGCCCTTCTGCCATGCCACCCTGCCTTGGAGCCAGCAGTTATGGACTGAAACTTCTACAAACTGTGACCCAAAATAAACCTTCCCCCTTTAACTTTGGGTGTCAGGTATTTTGTCTCAGCAATGAGAACAGTAACTAAGACAATGTGATTTTAATATTTTATTTGGGGTGAAGCTATTATAGAGTGAATTCTTCCATTGATTTATGCAACAAATACTCCTACTTACCAAAAATATTTCACAAATTCTCCCATTTGAAATTTCTTATAAGATTGTGTTAGGAAAATAGTTCTGGATGCACTGTTTAGGAAATGATTTATTTGGTTTTGTGTCCAGGAGAACGGTCTGTGGGGCAAAACAAAACTGCAGTTATGGTTCCTGGAATTCTCAGAGCTGTGGAGATATCAGTGGAGGGTAGAGAAGTCCTGCTGGTGGGTCAGTGTGGAATCATCTTAGCCAAATTTCTTTTTTCTTAGTGATCATACAAACCACTGACACCATTGCAGAGTCCCCTCACTTTTCATAAATGTCTTTTTTGGAGCAGTATGAGATTACAGGGATAACTTCTACAACAGAGAATGTTTATGAGAAAAAATGCTTCTCTTAGTGAGTCTAATATTTATACCCAGAGGTGTTCATTCCACTGAGTATGAACCTGTCTGAGACAGCTTAAAGCCCTTTATGGATTTCCACATATAAATAATTGAAATAGACACTGTACACCATTCACCCCTGGGAATTAAACCAAATGACCTAAAGACTTTTACTGGGCCACTACTCTGCTTGAACTATTCAACAAATAGGCTGGTTTTCTCTCTTCTTCTATCTGTTCTTCCTTTCTTCCTTTCTTCAGAAAATAATTACTGAGCTGTATTAGGGTTCTAGAGTAAAACAAGACCATTGAGATATACAAACACAGAGAAGTGTACACACACCTGCATAGATATACAGAGAAAGAGGGCATAACAACAGGAAGAAGCAGAGTGACAGAGAGTAGAGATTTTGCTTATGCAGTTATAGAAGCTGAGAAGTTCCACAATTTGCGTCTGCAAGCCAAGGGACGAGGAAAGCCAGTGAAATCATTGAAAATTAGTCCAAAGGCCTGGCAACTAAGGAAGGTGATGATTTAAATCCTGCTCCAAGTCAAGACCCAGTAGCAGGAGCAGTGATAAAACACCTTATAGACACACACAGATATGTTTCGCCAGGTATCTGGGCATGCCTGAACTGGCCAAGCTGACACATATAACATGCCACTTTAAAGACTAACTATATACCTGCCCCTCTTCTAGGCTCTAGAGAAACTTCATTGAACAGTTGTGAGTCTCTTCTTATGGACTTAATATCCATGAGTAAAGGGAAAACTTAGCCGCAAATACAAGGAGAAGATAATTCTTCTTCCTGTGAGACAGGCGCTTGGAAATGATGCCAGATTGTGTGCTCAGGAAATGAGTCTCTGAAGAGTCTGCATTGGAAATGTGAGCAAGTGAGCATGAGAAGATAAGAGGCCTCAGGCTGCAGAGGAGCTAAAACCGAGGCAGCAAAGGAAGGTCAGCAGAGAGGAAAGGCAGCAAGCAAGGACAGCAGAAGGAGGAGAAGGCTGGCAGCAACCACGTCACGCAGGGTCCTCCGCTGCTGAGGAATTTGGATTTAAGAATCTATTAGCGCATTCATATGTTTCATCAATTTTCCATAAATTGGATTTCATCCTCTGCACTACATTTCCTCCGATTGCAAAGCACACAACCTCCCCTTCGTAGCTACTGCCCTGGCTCTCCCATGGTGGTGAAGTGTCATTTTCTTCCCGTCTCTTGCTTGCTCCTTCTCTGCTCCTATACTGGCCTCTTCCTCAGCTCAGGCTTTCAGTGTAGCTGTGCCTGGACTCAACCCTCTGCTCTCTTCTTTCTCAGAGTGTGTGCTCCGAGCACTGACTTTGAGCCACCAAATCTCTTCCTCCAGTTCTCCATCCCAGCCCAGACTTCTAAACTGGACTCCAAAGCCAGACAGACATCTGCTGATTGATGTCCACTCTTTCCAGTTACAGCCTTCTTGGTGTCTCCTTCTGCCTAGAGGTGAAGCCTCAGGTCCCCAGTAACCCTACTCCTCTGCTGCTGCGCCTGCCGTCTCATGCCCACGTCTTCCTGCCAATGCTGTTAGGCACAGTGGGGCAGCTTGTCACTGTCACCAACCAGTGCTCTCCCGAAATACAGCTTCACTGACAAAGTTGTTCAAATGTGGGGACAAGATAGAGAAGTGAGCACTCAGAGGAAATACCTGAAAGGAAAAAGAATGTCCTTAAGGATTTTAAAGGGCCCATAGTATTTTTAAAAAGGAAATTGAAGAGAGATACGATTTGGGAGAAAGGAAGAAGGGATATTCTGTTTTAGCGCTGGCTGCTGTTGCCATATTTACCTGACGGAGGAAGGTGACGTCCCCTTACCTGGGTGAGACCTTCCCTGAGAACAGGACTCCAGATTTACTGAAAATACATGCAATACTCAAAGAATGAAATCAAATCCTAGGCAAGAAATCCCTCAGTGTGACAAGTGATAAGGTGAGTAAAGACAGCTAGAATAGTTTCTTTTCCAGGACGATTTTAGCGTAAGCTGGTCCATCCACATCCCTGCTGTGAACACCCACAGGCCCGTGGCCTGGCCCTAACACTGATGTCTGGCCTAGAGCAGTGTACAGGGGTCCAGAGGGGAAAGAGCTTACACCCCTGGCTCAGTCCTTACCACCAAATGCTCAGATCTGATGGATGTGGAAGTGGGAGGCTACAGGGCATCTCCAAGGATCTATTGACCAGTATCCAATCAGAGTCAGTAATTGCCAGAACCTGGAATTATGGGGCCAAAGATGTCATGCCTGGTCCCCAGCCCAATTCGGAGTCAGTCTGCACTTAGTATCTGCAGTGTGCCAAGTGCTGCATGAGGTGCTTTGCAGCATTTTTCCACTTCATCCACACCAGTGTACCACACTGTAGGCACCACAAGGTGAGAATTTTAAAATAGGAGGAAGTGACCAGCTCCGAGTTACATCTCTGGTAGCTAAAAAGACAGGATTCACTTCACCTGCCTCCACACTGGCGGGTCTTTTCATAAGCATCTATCGCTAATGCTGACCTCATTTTCTACCTACTGTTATTGCTGGTTGTTATTTTGCCCAAAATAACCTGTCTCCATACAGCCCAAATGGGTGCTTCAGATTTGAACTGTTTTCATGACTGGCAGCTTTACCGCTTCTACCTTCACAATGCAAATAATCACCCTTCTCATGTCTACCGTAAGTTATAGGACAGATGCTGTGGGAAGCGTATACATCTTTGTTATCTGTATGTGTGTGCGGATCCATGCACGTGCACATGACTTTGCAGTGGTTTCATTTCTCGGTCTAGCCTTTCTTCCTCATCTTAGCCCCAAATTCAGAATAAATAAATAAATAATTTAAGAAGGCAAATCTATATGTCATTGGTATAACAAAACTGGAGTGATGCTGCCCAGTGTCTTAACAAAGTTCTTGATGGACCTGGTAATCCGTGGTGAGGATGAACTACCCTCCAGTTAATAGAGCTGAGGATGTCTGATGTCTTCAGTGTTTACTTCTGTGCTGTGCAGTCTATAGCAGCACGCTGGCTCTGTACAGTTATGAGTGAGATTGTCTTATATGAACTGCTTCAGGTAATGAAGAACAGTCAAGATGAGCACAAATAAACCCCTCAGTTTAACTGGGCATAGTGGTGCATGACTGTAATCCCAGCACTCTGGGAGGCTGAGACAGGAGGACCACAGATACAATTTAGGGGACTCAGTGAGACCCTGAGGTAAGAAAAAAGGGGAAGGACCTGAGGATATTGGTCAGTGCAAAGGCTCTGGGTTCACTTTCCAGTACCACATACACACACACACACACACACACACGCACACACACACACACACATCCCTCAGCCACAGGCCTAGGAGAAAGCCAGTTGTCTTGTTGGAAGGCAAGGTTCCTTGGCATGCTTCTCCTCTCTTCCTCTTCTCCCATTCACAGGCTTCTTCATGTGGTTCATTCCACTAACAAAGAAACAAGCCCCTGGCTCCTCAGGTTAGAGGAAAGCTTTCAAGGCGAATGGCCTTGACAGAAGTCACACATTACCCTCAACTTGCACTGAGATAAAGGTTTCCAGTGGATTCAGCCAGGGATTCTGAGACTTCTAGATCTATTGTTCACCATTCTCTGCCTAGATTTAAATGAGCATTGGGTAGAGCCCATTGGAAAGGTCTGGGAGTACCAGGAGGCACTGTTGTGTTTCTCAAAGGCAATTTTATTTTTTGTGCTGGGGATTGAACGCAGGGACTTGGACATGTTAAGCACACACAGAGGTATACTCCCCAACCCTTAAAGGTAAAATTTTAAGACAGTATGTAATGAAGAAGTTCCATTGCAGTATGATTAGAAGACTCTAAAACACTTTCCAGCAGAAACAATTTATGGCAATGGTGGTAGACAGACAGCAAGCATTAGACCCTGGCAGCAGGAGGAGACTGGGATGCCAACCGTCTTAGTTCCACTTCGTTGTCCTTGGTAAATAAAATGACACAGTCTAGGCCTGCCTGGGCCATCCTGCCGCTGATACTTTCTTCAGACTGTCAGTTTCTCTCCTGAGTTGTGTATATAGCATTCAGCTCAGCATTGCTAGCAAGAGAAGATGAAAGCAATGTTGTTTTCATTCCTTTACCCTTTGGAATAAAGGTTACCCCCTGGTAACTGTCCCTTACTGAGGCAGCCTGTGGGTTGACAGTGACTTGTGACAGCCAGCCAGAGTCCTAATGGGGACATTTCTTTTATGGAGGAGAATTCCCCTGAGGGTCTACATTTGCCTCCCGCACTGCAGGCCACTGCTGACTCGTGGGGATTCTCTGGGTTTGCGATAAAGAAGTTGTCATACTGAATCAATCTAGAACAGACAGCCAGTGAAGCGCGCGAGTTTACATTGGCAAAGGAGAAGATCACAGCTTGTTATGCTGTTTGATTTTAACCAAGTGATTTTCCATTCCTGGAAGGAAGGGAGGAAGGGAGAATAGAAGGAAAGAAGGAATGAGGGAAAGAGGAAAGGGAGAGAGGGAGAGTAAAGAAGCAAGTGTTCTCTTACAAATGAGACCATTTTATCCCACACTTGCTACATTGCCCTATGTGGGGGCGGTGGGGTCTTTGGGATGAGCTGAGGGTGAGTGGGGAATGTATGATGAGACTTTTGCACTAGAACTCAAAAAGCCAGAAGGGGAGAGCAAGTAAGGGGGTAACCCGAGGCCGCTAGAAAATTCCTGGTTGGTGAAGCAGGAGGCAGACTGCCAGGGAAATTCCCAGTTCCCAAATGGTACTGGTGCTCGGAGTTGATATGTGCTCCAACAGAGAATAAAATCAGCTGGGTTTAGATGAATAAAACTCTGACTTCTCCTCACCCTTTTCAAATGCCTTTGCTCATGGGAAGGAAGATAGTCCCAAAGGCAGGCATCTTTTGGGGTGAAAGACAGCAAGTAGCTGCCTCCTGCTCCTTTTACCTGGCATTCTTACACCTGCAGGGTGTTTGTCCCTACAACCTTTGTCCACTTAGCCAACATTTATTTGGGTGATTCTCCTTGCAGACCCTTGAAGGTGTTTGGATATCACAGCAATGCAAATGCATCCCTGCCCCCTCGGGACAGGGGCTCAGTACTAGCGGCCAGTCTTAAGTAAGAGAAGAGAGAAGTGAACCTCATGTGAATCTGTGCAAGGAAGAGGCCACTTAGCCCAGGCTACAGAGGGTGAATGAGCACTGGCCGGTCTTCCAGGTAGAGAAAGACCCTTCAGGTGGAGGGAAGGTGGAGCGCCGTTTAGCCTGCACAGGGTGTGACAGGACACCTCTGAAGCCAGTCAGCAGTGCACACACATCACCTTTTCCTCAACCTCGGTACAAAATATCAACACCAGCTCTTACACAGCCACTGTGGTTTTGTGCATAACAGAATACAAAGACATAGAGGAGGAGGCCTCATCGTCTGTTACCCAGCCAGACTTGGTGACTGTGTGGATACCAGACTTGGTGACCGTGTGGATACCTGAGTGACGTTCCATGCTTAACACCAAAGTGATTTAAATTTTCAGTCCAAATCACTGAGAAGGGGAAGAAGCCATTGCTTGGTCAGCTGCTTAGCGAGTGCAGTAGTCACTCTATATGTTCAGTTTAGTTACAGTCCAAACTCCCAAGCCGGTGCTGGATAAGCCATGGAATATTGCCCCACCCCGCCCCCAGAAAATGGGCAATGGGCTGGGCCAGGAGTCGAGTAGAAAGATGCAGAAGGGCCAGTGACTGTTTGTAGATAAGATCTGATGCTGTGATACTTGAGGGAGATGTCAGGGGTGGAGCAATGTCTGAGCACCATTGGACTTATTAATTAATTGAGGCAATGAGCTCTCTCAGTAAGAGTGAGAAGAAAGGGAATAATAGACAAGAATTGAGGCAGGAGAAAGAGAATTCCACGAGAAAAAGAAAAGAAGCAAAGGAAGAAAAGAGGGAGAAGAAGGGAGGAAGAGGAAGGAAAAGAAGGAGGAGGAGAAAGAGAAGGAGAAGAAGAGGAAGAAGGAGAGGAGAAATAACACAGCTCACAGGGAAAATGAAAATTATCAATGTGAAATTGCTTGGAAATTGTGAAGGGTACAGGAAAGCCACAGAGCTCAGAAAAAAGAAGTTGTCTTTGCTTTCATAAGTGGGTCGGCAGCAAAATTCCCTGAGGCAGTTTTAGTGATTGCAGGGAGCTGGTGTATAGGAAGCAAAACAGTTTAGGAAAGGCAGAGAAAGGTAGCTACCATTGCCCATGGATTTGACATAGGCTGCTGGCGTGTTTGTAATGTTGTAGAGCCTTGAACGTAGTAAAATGCTGTCGGGAAGATAAATAGGAGATTGGGGGTGGGGGAAGCCTACTGAAATCCCAATGGAGCTCAGGGTACAGAATTATAGGAACCTTAGTTCCATAACTTTGGGCAGATGTACCAAGATGGTGTCTGATGTCAGTGCCTGGGAAGGAGTATGGGGCTATGTGGGAATGTATTCTTTTTCTTTTTTTCAAGTTTTCTGGAAATCTAAAACTATTTCAAAGCAGAGTGGTCATTTTAAAATTGTTTGTCAGGAAAATGCTTGCAGGAGAGGGATGGGAGCCCTACAGAAGAGGGAGCAAGACTGGTTAGAAGACAGGGCTGGCGACCCAGCCTAGGAGGAAGCTAGAGACTGGGAGCACATTTGTAGATTTGCTGGTGGGAAGTGCAATCTCTATGTCATAAGTGACGTCTGCCTTCTCTGTCATGCGAAATCTCCTACCATTGTTTAATTCGGAGGAGAAATGAAAAGGAAGATTTAGGAGATAGGAATCCTTTTCAAAGCCACAGTATATAACTGTGGAGAGAAGGCCTGGAACAGCTTGGAAGAAGACACGAGTGCCATGAACGGGTTTTTAGGCATTTTCTTGTGCGCTGGTCACTCTAGTTACAATACCACATTTAGGTGAATGTTGTCAGATAGTCTGCTTGTTTATTCCAATGAAAAAGTTAAACTAAAGTAGCCTTATAGGTTGGCTAACATTCCAGGAGAGTGAGCTCAACTGGCAGTTGTCTAGATTCATAACTGATGTAGAATAGAGTGCGTTTATGAAGCCCTCACACTCGGCTTGGGCTGCGGTTCTGAGGAGTGAAAGAAGACACACTTGGATCACACTCTTTAGAGCTCTCTTGGTGCCTCCCTCTGGTTCCCAGCAGTCGCTCCCCATTCTCCCCACCCTGTCAGTGTTCCACCACTGCTCTTCTTGGCATCCCACCCACCTCGGACAGAATACCACCTCCTCTATGCGCTCACAGTGGTTTGTGTTTCCTTTAATTAGAAGTAGCAGTGATCTCCCTCTATTGTGGTCTCTTGTTTATTTAGAGCTTCAGGCTATACTAGACTAATTAATTTTCAAACTCTGAAGGTTATGTTTTTATAAAGGTAATAAGAAGTGATTGCAGTGTTTCTTACCCATGTAGCTTCGAACCGTATTCTGACATGCAGGTGAACTAGAATTAGAAATGTTTGTCTTTACCCATCTCTCTCTCTCTTCCACTTCCCTGTCCCCCTCTCTCTTTCCTTCCTTCCTCCCTTCCTCCTTTCCTCTCTTTTTTCTCTCTTCTTCTTTTCCTCCCCCCTCCCTTCCTTTCTCCTTTCCTCCTTTCTTTCCTTCCCTTTTTAATGGAATGTAATACATGCATACCAGTTAGTCTGCAAATTTTTAACGTTTAAACATTTTTGGGTCATACTTCCAATCCATTTTCCTGTGTTAAAGCCAGCCTGGTGGCTCCCATGTCAAAATTAAACAGGCAACAGCGGAGGAAAATTCAGATAGCAACAGCATTGCACACAGAACGGCAGTCTTGCTAAGTTGCAGTTTCCACGTGCACAACTGTGACTCAGCGGAAAGGAACATGATTATTTCCATCCGGTGAGTTGTTAGGGCAGTAGGGCAGCCAAAGCAAGAGGCTCCTCAGATCTCTCTTTCTCACACTGAAATTCTCAGATGGTTTGCGCTGTGCAAATTTGGCAGCCAGCCTACGTCTGGCCCCGAGGGGCAGCAGAAGTGGGAAGAGGAGGTTGAGCTGATGTACGGGGAGGTCAGGGGACAGGTGTGTTTGAGAGGCACAGCGAGAAGCAGCAGGATGCACTCTGGAGCAGAGCACTCTGGCTGGGTAACTAGAAAGTGGCTTGGGTTTTAGTCTGGAGATATTATCTCCCAGAGCTTGTCTGGTGTAGACAATATGAAAGGTCAATGGAACAGAGCCAGCAAGAGAGTTCCAAGATGATAACACAGGGCTCTCCCCAGCTGGCCAAACAGCTGTCGCTGACAAAGGATGCCTGGTTCTCGCTCCCTCCTCGCATTCTAAGTCCTGAGTGTGGTCACCAAGGGGTGGAAAACTAATTTCACTGTCTGAGCTTCGAAGGGACTGAGACTAGAGAGTCTTTGAGACTGCAGTCCCCTTTGAGAGAGGTTTGTTTATTTGAGCACTTTTTTTTTGGATTTGTATTATGTTATTTATGTTATATATGTAATACTTATATACATTATATATACATATATATGTATATCTGCTGAGATGCATGTAAATAATGAGCTAGATTAGTTTTAATTAATCCTAATTTAAATGCATTAAAATAGGATTCATCTTTTCAATTGTAAGAGAACATAATTTTTACCCAGCAACTCTTAAGGGAAAGAAAAGTTCATGAGAAATTGACTTATCTCACCCATGGAAGAAGTAATTAGAAAAACAGTCACAAATGGATCTTGTCCAATTAATGTAACTGACCCCTGACTGGTCTTTCTAGGAAGCTGTTTTGAGCCATGATGACCTTCAAATGAGACCTGCTGCAGTGCTAGGTCATGGCCGAGGTCTCTGGGAAATGTCACCATTCCCATGGGAGGTTCAGCATTGCTCTGTTGAGGACTTGCTGCCGACATGAGACTGCTACCGAAGGGTGTTTGGGGCACAGTCAACCAAATGTGGCGTGCACCCAGTGTTGGCTGGACTCTCCAAAATTTTATATTCCTTGCTTGGTAGCAGTATTGTGATCACTGAGAAGTAGAGAAATGACAGTGCTCCCTTTGCTCCCAAAAGCAAGTTTGCTGATAGCACATGCCAGGAAGGTTGTCTTTGCACCAGTGGGGCTGCTATTGAAACAGAACTGGTGTCTTGAGGCTCTGCTACAGTCTGCCCCACACAAGTCTTAAATGAGCATATGGGGTTGGAACCAGGTCTCTGAGTGGTTAAGGAGGAAGACAAGAGCTAGAACAGGGTCCAATGGACAGGCACAAGCCATGGATTCATGTGCCCCATTGCCTGTCATGCTGAGACAGCTGGGGATGATCTTATCCCTGTCACTTAGCATTCGTTGTCATTGATGGCAATCTTTTTGGGTGAAGCTTTATCTTACCAATAGGAATCTGGGAATTTAGAAGTCCCCCATGAAGAAAGGTGCCAAATACCAAATGTTAATGTGTCAACTTTCCGTTGCTGATGCAGAATACCTGACCGACATAACTTAAAGAAAGAAAGGTATGTTTGGCTCCTGGGTTCAACCTGTGGCCAGCGAGCTCCATTGCTTTCAGCAGAAGCAGCATGCTGCAAGAGTGATGGAGAGGAAAGCTGCTCACCTAACGGCAATGAGGAAGTAGAGTCAGAGAAAGAGAACCTGAGAGGAAGGCACCAGGGACAAGGTTTAGTCGCCAACATCACACCTCGTGACTAGTGCCTTCAAGTCGGCCCCATCTCCTAACAGTGCACTCAGCTGATGAATCCATGGACGAAGTTAATGCCCTCGTGACCCAGTCACCTTCCAATGTCCCAGCTCAAACCCGTGAGCCTTTTCAGGGTTATTCTTGATCCAAACCATAAATTAACTGTGTATGTTTGAAGCTGTAGCCAGAGTCTTTGAAAAACAGTTATTCATTTCTCCTGGCTATAACCACTCCACACTAAATCTCTGAAAACTATGTATTACTAAAACCAACAGGGATGGAGTATGCAGATTCATTCATTCATTTCACAAGTATTTATCCTCATATGCTGAGTGCTAAGGCACTGTCCCAGGCTGTAGGAGTAGCTAGTGGTGTTCATTAACCTCAGGCTTTGATCTCAAACCCTATTCTACTAGTGGCCACGAAGAGCTGCCCTGAATCAAGAAGATCCTCTTTGACTAGACTAGGACTTCCCAAAATTGTGTCCCCTGCCTTCTTTCATGTTGGCCATGCCTTTTCCAATAAAGAACACTCTGTCAAACTTGCTGACGGTTTAGAAGCAAAGTGTTGTATAGGACACAATCCAGAAATAGAGTCTCTAAGAATGGCATCTAAGAATAAGCTCTCCAAGGGAAGATTCTAAACTGAGAGGCCTTACAGAGGCCTTGCAAATACACACACACACCCAGCAACTCTAAGACAGGACCTTCTTACCTTTGGCCTTGACTCATGCCAGTGCTTCTGTCAACACAGGGACTCCCATCTATTTATGTCCCAGTCCTGTTTAGGGAGGATTCAGACGAAAGGAGAAGGACAAGGTACCCCCTTCCAAATTCATCTGGGATCAGCCTTGGAGATGCAGATTCAAAATAAGCAGTGAGCACTCTGGTGCTCTGACCACTCTGTTCCAGCCTGTTCTCTCGTTTGGAAAGATCTCTGGCTGAGTTGATTATACGTACTGAATTTCTAAATCAGTACAGTTTCATGCTGAAGGTAACCGGAGTAAGTTGGGAGGCCATGGAATTACCTGGTCCCTCTGAGGTGTTCCAGGTTAATAGTTTAATATGAGTCATCAAAGCACGCCAGACATGGGTTTAGAATGATTGAATACCAAGTTTGTGGGGACTCTTGAGAATATTAAAGTTAATCCCCTCTCTTATCCCCCTATTTGTCTTTTAAATCCCTTCTGTCACATTGAGAAGTAGCTGTCTGATCTCCTTTTGAGTGCATTGACAGGAACTTCTCCATCTCAAGAAAATGACTGTTTTAGTACATTTTCTCCTGAGTAATTTATAAAGAGTAGAAAAGTATTCAACTCATGGTTCTGGAGGCCAAGGGGCCCAGTCTAGTGAGGGTCTTCTTGCTGGTGGAGACTTTCTGCAATATCTCAAAGCATCAGTGGGATAGCTCTGATCTCTTCCCCTTTTTTAGCTACTGATAGCATCATTGGAGCCCCAGCATCATGACCTCATCTGATCATAATTATTCTGTTAAGGCCCCACCTCCAAATACCATCAACATGTAACTTTAGGAGTTATGTTTCTAATACATGAATTGCAGGGACACACCCAAGTCATAGCAAGCAGCCAATCCATCAATAGCTTTGATGGAGAGAGGGTTCTTCTGTTGTGTGAGATAGATTTCAGGTTATGGAAAATTATTTTCATTTTAAACTCAATGTATCAGTTTCATTATATAAGACTATTTCAACAACTTGCAGATTTGTCTCTGGAGAAATGCATGCGTTGGGATTTCTAAACCCCAAAAAGAAATGAAAGGTTTCTCCTAGGGTTAGAGAGAGAACACTTCTTCTCTACCACTGGAGCCTGAAATGGCCATCTGTGGGTTCCTTATGGCCCTATTTTCTGATCTTGTGAGCAGATCCCATCAGTGAGAGCATTTTTTCCTGGCTTGGCCTACTTGAATGATTTAGTTTGAGTCAAGCACATTGTTATCACTTCTTTCCCACATGGTTGGATTAGTAATGCCTATCTTCTCCTAGATGTTTCATGTACAATGCAAGAATATTTCTTTAAACCTTGCCAAGAAGATTAGAACACAACTATCAGAAGGCTCATATAGGCCCTGTTCAAAGTGTGCAGTGCAGATCTGGAGATGGAGACTCAGCATGTTATTCTCAATGTAGGCCAGGGATTTCCTTCCAGGAGGGCATTCAGGGACGAGTGCATATCGCCCAGAGATGGTTACACTAGTGACCATTGCCTTTTTATAGGAGTTTAATGAATTTGTTCACAGTGACACAATGGATGATGGGTTTCTTGGAGGTAGATTCCAGATTCTTATGCACAAAGAACAAAAACTTGCAAGTTATGCACATGATATTAAAGAAAAAAAGCAGCTACGTTCACTGAGGTTAATGGGGAAGGTGTGCTCAGAGTGAGTGAGTTCATGCCAGCAAAAGTGGAAACTAGCCCATGTGGGGAGAGAGGTGCTCTGGGGTAGTAGGGGATAAGGAATGGAACAGGGATACTTCTTGATTAAACCACTGGCCATTGGTGATTGAACTTAATCCTACAAGTTGTAAGATAGAGCTGAAAGTTCAAATAGTCTAATCACAAAATTGGGATTTTTGGCAACCCTGTCGCCATCATAAAGCCTCCCTAATCCCCAGCCATCTCTTTCAGATTTGAAAACTTTATGCCCCACCTAGTGTGCCTCTCATTGGGTCTTTCAGGATATGATTGACAATAAGAGTGACAGATGCTGAGACATCTCATTTGTATCTGCCTTGCACAATCTTTCCCATCATTTGCTCAATTATAATTATGTGCATGATATGCAGTATATATGTATGAACCATCAATAAATTTTGAGTGAGAGAAGGTCACTGTAGGTCATGCTAGTGCATCTAACATGCAATCTGAGTTGGAAGTTTCCTGGGTCTTCATTGTTCTTATTTCTGCTTCCCTTATGACAGTAGAGAGGGGGTTGCTTCTGGAGCATTAGCCAAGTTCAGGAGAATGAAGGGGGAGTGGTCCCACAGCCTAATTGTGCTATCTATACTGATAGCACTACTTATTATTAGAAAACCAAAAAACTGTGCATTTGATCTTCATTTCTGGTTTCCGACTAAAGAGCTTTTAGTTAAAACCTGTGTTGGTCAGATGTCCATCCCTGTTACCAAATACCTGAGAAAAATTAGTTAAAGAAGGAAATGTTTATGTTTGTTTATGGTTTCAGAGATTTCAGTCTATGGTAAGCTGGCTTCATTATTGCTGGGCCTGTAGTGAGGGAGTACGATCATGGCAAGAGAATGCAATGGAGCAAAGCTTCTCACATGATGGCATCAAGGATATAGAGAGAGATTATGAAAGAAGCTTCCTATCAGTTCATTTAGCTATGAATTTATCAATGGATTGATCCATTTATTATCCAATCATTTCTCTAGGCACCACCTCTGAACATAGCTACATTAGAGATCAAAACTTCAATATATGAACTTTTATGGGACTTTCCAAGTACATATCTTAAGACTCTTGGAATCTTTGGAATTATTAACATATCTTTGTGTATGATGTACGATGGCTGGGGATTAGGGAGGCTTTATGATGGCGACAGGGTTGCCAAAATTCCCAATTTTGTGATTAGACTATTTGAACTTTCAGCTCTATCTTACAACTTGTAGGATTAAGTTCAATCACCAATGGCCAGTGGTTTAATCAATCATGCATAAGTAATGGAACCTTCAGAACCCCCCTAAAGAAATAGGTTCAGAGAGCTTCTGGGTTGGTGAATACTCGCTAGAGTTGGGAGGGAAGTGCACCCAGGGAGGTCACAGAACTCAGGCCAGCACTTTACTTATATTTACTAATTTATTATAAAGGGTACAAATGAATAGTCAGGTGAAGAGGCACATAGGGTGGGGTACAGGAGGGAGTACAAAACTTCCATGCTTTCTCTGGGCATTGGTGGAAATAGTAAAGTAAATAAAGCAACTCGTATGTCAGTAGTGGTGAATCTATGGCACATGTTCTGTTTTTGTTTTAAGACAAAGATGTTAATATATGAGTTAAACCAACAATTGCAGTGTTGGCACTTTGGGTTTAAATAAGTGGGTTTGGGTTATAGTTTGGGCCTTACATTAGTCTCTAAAAGGTTCACCATCACTGCCTTATGTTCTGGATGATGGAAAATCTGGCTTATATCTGCTAACCAATAGACCATCCCACACTGACTTTGAGAATGTGCCTACTTACCCACACTGCAGGACTGTGCTTCTAGACCAGGCCAACTTCCTGCTTCTGGAGAAGCAGGGATCAAAATCAGCCCAGGGATGTTAGTCCTCAGGATATAGAAGGAACAGATCTATACAGGTGCAATATCTCTTTCTTACCCCTCCACTAGAGTAGGCCTGTTATCTTCCCCAGGAGTAGCTTGTGGGTGAAGAGGCAGAGAAAATCAAGGAGTATATGTTAGGTTTCCAGTACTATGACAAATCCCCAAGATGATCTACTTATAAGGAGAAAAGGTATATTTGGATGTTTCAGAGGTTTCAGTTCACGGTGACTTGGTCCTGTTTCTTTGAGTCTCTGGGCCACAGTATATCATGGCAGGTGCACATAGCACCTGAGGGTGACTGGAAAGCAGAGAGGAGACCAGTGTCCAAATATCCTCCTCAAGGGCACCCCCTAGTGACCCAACTTCCTGCTACTGGGCTGCACCTGCCAGAGGTTCCACTGCCTCCCACAGGCTAAAGACCAAGCTTTTAATACTTGGGCTTTTGAAAGATATTCAGATAATAGCGAGTGTAACCAATAGGGCTTCCTGCACATGGAAAGTAGACGTCTGCACATGGAAATCAGACGTCAAGAAAAGTCTCTAGTATTTAGATCTCTCATCTTCAAAATGGAGTTAATACTCATTCATATGAATATTATAAGGATTATAGGAAAGACCTTATATCAAAGGACCTTGAAAATTGTTAGCCTTGGCCTCCCTCCATCCTTCTGTCCTCCCTCTTTTATTTATTTATTTATTTTTGGTTTTTCTCTGGTACCGGGAACCGAACTCACGACCTTGTGCTTGCCAGGCAGGCGCTTTTGCCACTGAGCTAAATCCCCAGGCCCCCTCTTTTATTTTTGTTTTTTCTTTTTCTTAAGACAGGGTCTCACTATGCAGTTCAGGCTGGCCTAGAGCTCTCTTTGTAGCCCAAGCTGGTCTCTAACTTGCAACAATCCTCCTGCCTCAGCCTCCTGAGTGCTGGGATTACAGGTGTGAGCCACCAAGCCCAACTCTCTCCTCCTCCTTTTACAGCATTTCCTTTAATCCATATCTCCTGTCCTGTGTATTTAGAAGAAATTACATGAGATAACAATCTATTCTATTTATTTATTTATTTAATTTTTTTCTTCAGTACCGGGAATCAAACTCAGGACCTTGAGCTTGCCAGGCAGGCACTTGTGCCACTGAGCTATATGCCCGACCCTATCCTATCTATTTTAGCTGGCTGAAAATTTTTACTACAAGTGAAATTTTGTTGTAGCAATAGTGCCATTTTCTCCCACCTGACACTCCTTAGGTAGTCATAAAAAATATATCATTGTGGACACATGGGTCTGTGTGTGTGTGTGTATGTGTGTGTGTGTGTGTATGTGTGTGTGTGTGTGTGTGTGGCCAAAAGTTGGTTCTAAGGTAAGGTTCTCTTTGAGATACTACTGATAGCTGGTCTGTTTAAAGTATAACATGGACATAACCTGTGAAATAATGCTACATAAAACTTCAGTTAATCAGAGGTAGAAGTTTAAAGAATAAGATCAAATTTTATTACACTATAAAAGGATGGTTCCCTGCTGTGAGATGCTCATCTATGGTGGAAACTGATGATGTGAGTTCATGAAAGTAAAATTTTAAGGAAAATAAAGTGATCAGGCACCAGGATTTTGTCAAATATTTTCAGGATAGGGTTTTTAAATCCTCTATCTCTGTTTAATACTTGCAAATCTCTTTTCTTTTGAACTCCCTGAATGTCACCTGGTTTTGGTATTCAGGGTTCTATAGCAAATTCATGTATAAACAGATGTGCTATTCAGACCTCCAGAGATGGTGAGATTCTTTTTTCTCACTTAGTTCTGAAACTAGTGCACAATAAACCAAATGTCACACTCAACACAAGACTTTGGAGGGAACTCATGTGTAAAATAGTTAATTAAATTGGGGGAAAAGTTAACCATGAGCTTGAATCTTTCCATCATTGATGATCTGGTGCTGCTGAGCTTTATAGAAGAGAAGCAGCAACTAGTTCACACAGCAAACTGGCTAACATTTAAAAATATAGCTCAAAAGAAAAATAGTTGAGCTGTTTATCTCCTCAGGTTAGCTAAAAACGCAATTCAGTCTCTTCTGGAGACACTATGCTTTGTATTTCACAAGCAAGTAACCTCTGGAAGCTCTTGCTGAGCAACCAGGGGATCCCTCATGTCCTGTAGGCTTGGTTAGGCCATGTTCCAGATCTACTGGTGGAAGAAACATTTTCTCCAGCTCTTCATTTTAGAACCAGCTAATACAATATAGTGGAAACCATTGCTTTAAAACCAATTATCTGGGCTGGGGATATAGCATAGCAGCACAGTGTCTACCTGGCAAGTGTAAGGTCCTGAGTTCAAGTCCCAGTACCAAAAATAAATGAATAAATAAATAAATAAGACCAATTATCTGAGAATATGTAACTTCCTAGAAAATGTAGTGCATTCAGTTTTTAGTATCATGGTAGCTATTTGTCATCACTAATTGCCATGCATCTACTAATTTGTTCATTTTCTTTATGTAAACCTATATGGCCGTCCATTTAGTAAGCAGCTATTGAGTGCCTACTGTATGCAAGATCTTATAACTTGGGATTGTGTATTAAACCCAGCACAGTGCTCGCTTCGGCAGCACATATAATAATCACAGCATAATAAGCTCCTTGTTTTCATGGGACTCAGAGACTCTGGATGCTGGATGAGGAAAATAGTCCACAAACAAGGAACTGTAGATGCACACTATGTGGTTCTCTCCACCTGTCCTGCGCCCGGCAACTTTATGAGGTAGATGCTAAAGAAGCTAAGGTCCTCAAGGGTTCACACAATTACTAAAGAACTTGAATTGACCAATAATAAGCTTCAGTCTGTTTTATTCACTTCCCCATTGGAAATTACAGTATGGTGAGGTGATAGCTAGGGGGTGGCCAGATCACACTGAGAGATCTTAGAAGGTTTCACTGTCTAAGGAGATGTCCTGTGAGCTACCGTCTGAATAATAGGAGGGTGTCAACTGCGCAGATGGGACAAGGTACAGCAAGGGCAGAGACTCCACAGCCCAAATAAGCTTGGCAAGAAAGATGGTCAAAAAGCAGATACAGGGACAGGCTGGAGGAAAGATGCTCCAGTAGAGGTAGACATAAAAAAGCCCAGGCAGGTCTGGCCTTGCAAGCCCAGAGAAGGGACTGGAATATTTATTATTATTTTAAAAATATTGCTGTGCCAAAAACTACAGTGAAATAAATTTTAAAACACAGAAAACTTCTATTTATTTTCAGTGTTAGCACAATTCTTCATAGTTGTACCATTCAGTCTACAACAGTAAGAAAAAAAATGTGGACATACTGAGAAAAGGGGTTGAAAAAATCAATCCCAGGCTTTCAAAAATATTAACGTTCTGTACAGCATCTTCCTGTCTGTCATCTTACATAGTTACTATCTAAATATTTCAACTAGCTGTGGCTGGAGGCCCTGGGGAATGACAGTAGTGTTTCTCCAAGACTAAGGTCTGCGTTTGTTCCACGTCATACACTTGGTGCTTCCAGTTCTCCTGAAGGCATTTTTGCATAGTTAAAGGTTTCTAAAATTATATCTTAAGATAAAGATGTGCATGAATATGCTGCTGAAATATGCGAGGACATTCAAAAGTTACAATTTCTGCATCTTGCTGGATAGGAATCAAACTACCTACAGTTTCAGAAGAACCCAGAGATGGTAAAACAGGTCTTCCTGGCATGTCCCTGGTTCCCTGGGCAGACATGTGACACTTGCAGATGTTCTGCACTTGTCTTAGTTGCGCTCTGATTCACAGAAGTCAAAACTTGTATGCCAGGTCTGCACAGCCACTTGGCTTTGTCCTGTATTTCACACCCACAGCTGGTCCCTAGATATTGAGTTTATCCTCCTGCACCTTCCACTGAAGGAAAGAGAGGCAGCCAGTTATGGGGTATCTAGCTCATGATATTTTCTACAATTAAAGGGCATATTTCTTAATTCTGGTGCGAATGTCATGGTCATATAGACTAGCAGAATACTGTATTTATACTCAACAATTTTCTATAATTCTATAACCCCCACTTCTAAGCCATGAACTAACTCACGCTGGCTGTTTTTAGAACATGTCATTTCTAACAAGCAGCATTTATTCAGTGCTTCGAAAAGGTCAAGCACCATGGTCAGCTCTTTACCTGTAAGTCTACGTAATTCCCACAGCACCACTGGTTGGCAGGTGCTGGCATTAGTAAATCTATTTTATCGATAAACTGAGCCGCAGAGAGGAAGGGTAACTTGTTCTTGGTCATATACCCAGAAAATGGCATCACAAGCTTTGAATCTAGACTTGATCCTCTGCTCACTGATGTTCTTGCTCTTCACTCTTCACTGAAATGCACCTGGAGAAAATTCGCTATGCCAAGTCGTGCCATTTAACGCTTAGCTATTCATTGACCTGAACTGATTTGGGCATGAATTTTATTCACTAACTAGACTGGAAATGCCTTGAGGCAGGAATTATATCTTCTAGTTTTCCTGTGCCTTCCCCAGTCCAAATATCTACATAACGATGACTGGGGGATAGATTAGCCCTGGTCAGGGGTAGGAAACCTTCCCACCATGGGATTAATCCGAAAGCATCTACTTACTTATAACAAATAAGCACCATTTTTCCTTCTCACTGGTGGTTGCTATGTTTTGCATCTTGAAGGTTCCCCAGTGGCCTATATTAAAGACTTAGTCTTTAGTTTGGTGCTCTTAGGCTGTGGTGAGGCCTAATGTCTTTAGGTCATTGTGAGCATCCTCTCAAGGAGGATGTGGGATTGTGGGATTCTAACTCTTTCTCTCTCTTTCGCTTCTTGTCCATGAGGTGAGCAGACACCATACACTTCATGGTACATCTCAAAGCACCAGAGCAACCAACTATGCACTAATACGTCTAAAGCTGTGAACCAAGACAAATCTTTTTCTTTATAATTTGATTATATCAAGTATTTTTATCATAACATCTAATATAGTGATGTTAGATTCTACCTTCTCATATTTTATTTCAATATGTGGCAGAGATACAACATCCTAAGATTCTTATTTGTCAGAGTCTTGGCAGAAAATAATTCATTCACCTGGGAAATTGATACATTTTTACTAAAGGGGCCGTTTGCAAAGCAGTGCGCACAGAAGACGGCACGATCCTCCAGAGCTGGTGGATGAGGACGTCTCGCTGCCCCTCAGTCTAAAGACACAAAGGGGGACCAGCTCCTGGAACCTGGAAAGTAGCTAAGCCGAGACAAGCTGGAAAGAACTGTATGCACTGGCAAAAGAAAACAACCACAGCAGCCTACCAGGGAAGAAGAGAAGAATAATCACTTTCTCTTCTCCCTTTCCCTTCACCATCTCTGCCAGAACCTTCAGCCGAAGACAACAGAAAACTGGGGGATAAGGGAGCCCTGCATGCTCCCCTAAAGTCATTTGCTGGGACACAAGTGGAGAGGGGCAGAGATGATGTCTGGTAGAGGAAGCAGATGATATTCATCACAGCTTGTAAGAAAAGCTGAAACTGTACAGTTAAAAAATGTAATGATGGAAATAGCATAGCTCTCACTTATTCAAATAATTTTCATTCATAAATTGGCGATGTTTGGAAGGTCTTATATGTATCAGGAAAAGTATATGAAAGGAGCCAGATTCTCTTAGTCTTTAAGAAAGTGTATCTTAACTTACATGTTCAGTTTGATCAGTTTTGACAGATGTCTACATCTGTATGTACTAGTCCACAATCTTTTCTTCCAATCAGGTTAAAAAAAAAAAAAACGTTTTCATCACTCTAGAATACTCCCTGCTCCTCCTTTGTCCTGATTTTTTAAACACTGATTAGTGATGTCTGTTACAGAATTTCATATAAATTATATCTGTAAGATGTATGTACACTGGCTGCCTTCTTTTCCCTGATGTAGGCATGATGCTTTTGAGGTTTATCCACATAGTTGCACTCACATGGATCATTTTAATTGCTTTTAGTATATATGAATGCATCACACACTGCTTACTTTCTTGTTAGACTTTTGGATTCATTTTAGAGTGAGCCATTGATAAATAAAGTTGCTATGAACTTTGCTATACAAAAAAGAGTTAAAAAAAAAAGTACATCATTAGGAAACCCATTGACTCTTCAAAGACACTTGAGCAATCCAGTGTATTTTCAACTCCAAGGGCCTGACATACAACTCTGAAGAAATTTATTCCTGGAGTGTATGAGGAAAACTAGTAAATTTTACACATACATAACTTTCTCAGAGGCCACTGAATCATATCCTCATGGAGAAACTCCTATATGATTTTTAGGTAGTAACATTTTAACATTATTCTACTTCCTACCATTGACAATATTTTCTTGTAAAAAAAATATGACTTCTGGAGCATTAGATGTTATAGCCCTTTAAGGTAGCTGTTTCAACTTATATCTAGATGTTCCTCCAAAGCCTCATGTGCTATTAGGCTGGGCTTTTCACAGGAGGCTAGATCTAGGATGTGTGAATATGGATTAAAGGTATGTGATGATAACTAAATTAATCCATGGATTGGTTGGGTATAGTTCTGTATGTGGATAATGTAAAGACCCACTCTGGGTGTGGGTGGTACCAACCAATGGGCTTGTAGCTTGAATGATATAAAAGGGAAAGGGAGGCTCACAGCTTGTTCCTTTCTGCCTGCCACACCATGAACTATTTCTCCTCTGCCATACTGCTCTGCCTTGGAGCCAACTGACTATATACTGAAACTCTGTAAACAGTGAATTAAAACAAATCCTTCCTCCTCCCACTTGTGGATGTCAACTATTTTTTCCCAGCAATCAGAAAATAACTAAGACAGTAGCCAAACACAGTGGTCTCTCTAATTTGTGCTTTTGTTTTTTGTAGTTTCACTTGCTCATAGTCAACTGTAGACCAAAATGTTACTATTTGTGTTGCTTCTTTCAGGAGAGGGAGAGAGAGACAGAGACAGAGACAGAGAGAGAGAGACTGATGTCCTACATTCATATAAAATTTATTGTAGCATCTTTATAATTATTCCATTTTATTTTTGCTAATTTATGTGCCTAATTTGTACATTGAACATAATAAATCTGTGTGTGTGTATACATATATATATGGGAATAACTGTGTGTGTATACACAGTTTTTCCCATATATATAATATACATATATATGTGTATATATATATATACATATATATGTATATACACATATATACGTATATATGTGTGTGTATATATATATATACACATATATACGTATATATGTATATATATGTCTTTAGTACTATCTCTACTTTTGGGCACTGAGGGGGTCTTGGAACATATCTGCCATAAATAAAGGGAGACTACTATAAGGTGGTATTAACTTTTGGCCTGCAGATATCAAAGAAAAAGTTACATAAAGCTGTGGGTTTCTCTAAAGTATCTTGGCCTAAATTACTGTCTGAGATAATGATGAAGCAAAAGGAAATAAATGAATAAAGTTACTTAGAAGAATTAACAAATGTGAAGGTAAAATTGGAGCCATTTATAAGCACTGCCCTCATTTTTAGATTGTTATTATGACAGGCAAAATAAATACCCTAAGCGTCTATTATGAACAATTAGTTAGCTGATTAGCTAGAACTATGGGTGTTTATTATAGAAAAGTGGCAGAGGTATTGCATTAGCATTTCAGCATTGCTTATAACTCCTATTATTTTGCCGGTTTCACTTCCTGTATAATGAGATCAGCATTTTCTCTGCTGCACATTGTGGAGCCTGGGTCTGTTACACACGTTCCATTTTGACAGCTCCCTTGTAAGATGTTCAATGACACCTTGATGATAGAAATGGATAGAATCTCAAGATATTAAAGAATAGCATTTAATAAGACTGAAAGGACAATGCCATCTTCATGGGAAGGATGAAATAATTTCTGAAATGAGCGTGCTGCTTTGGAACTTTAGGGACCCAGGATGGGTTTGCGAGCCCAGGATGTGCTCCTTGCTGAGTAACCAATCCCTGCACCTACAACAAGGCTCCCACCTCTCTCAGCCTTCCTGTCACCAATGGTAAAGTCACTGCACTTACTTTTAATGGTCATCATGTTTCTTTTCAGCTCTAAAGCCCCAGGATTATCTGCTAACCAAAATTTAAAAATTATTAAGTGTTATTTCTATGGTCTCTAGTACAGAACGTTTAAAACAAATGTACTTAACTTAATCTAGCCTCCAGAGTTAAAATCTGCCATGACTATTGAGCCAGGGTTGGAACTGATGACTCCAGCAATCCATGCATGATTCATAGCCACCTCCATCAGCTGGTGGCACTTTTCCCTAAGTAGAGGCTATGTTTGTAAGGACGTGAGTAGAAGTGCAGAGGAAACGATGGCAGTTCCTGTTTGTGGAATTCCTGACCAGTCCTAAAGCTGAATATGATAAAGACCATGTGTTTCTTGCTCATTATTACCCTAGTGTTAAGTCAATATAAATTGACTTATTTATCTAAATGACAGCCTTCTGCCAACCTCTGACCACTAAAAGAAAAATACATCTAAGCATTTAGAATACTTGCCAGCAAGCGTCTGCATTAAGGCAGTGTCTCTTATTTTATCTGTGTTTGCTCAATATTTATTGACAGTGCTTTAACCTGAAATTCTTAATTTAGAATGCAGTGCATACGGAAATTCTATAATCTAGATGATTTGCACCCTTAGACCTGCAGCGGTAAACCATGGCACATGTACTGCACGGGGCTGTTTGCTGTTTGTGAAAGTTCTGAAGAGTTCCCCATCACTGCCTTAGCCAAAGCATATCAGCAACAAACTAGGAGTCAGGAGGAAGGGGAAAAGAAATACACGCAATAATGGCAAGGAAGTAAAGTTTTAGAGCCTGGGTCTGAGGGCACTACATAAAACAAACAGTAGACAACAAATTGTATAATTAATATTTATAGTAAATTTCCTGCATCATTAAATATATATTGTTACTTAAGCCAGCTCACCTTTAAAAAGCAGTGTATAATATTATCTCTAAATGTTTTCATTTAAATAGTTGTTTTTTTTTTTTAAGTTTTGGTGCTTTAAGATATCAGCTAGAAATGTATTGTTTTTATTTTTGTTTTTGTTTTAAATTGCCTTCTTAGAGCTGAAGCCAAGTATAGTGGACAAAAGGCAACGTTCCAACAGGCAGCAGAACATATGCTCAGGTTAGGGTAATTCTAGATGGTTCTTTAAGTAAGGAACTAAAGAGACTGTAAAGTAGATTGCAAGAGCTAGCCAAAGCCATAATTAAGTGGACACCTTGGTCCAAAGGGCAAGAGAAAGAGTTTATTAAAAATCAAGAATTACGTAGTAAAACAGAGCAGGCATCCTGGTGATCTGCCAAGGCACACTGTGGCACTGGAGTCCCTTCTCAGGATGAACTCAGATAAATAAATTTTTTTACCTCACTCTATCATTCCCTCCAAATTATCCCTAGGGCTGTATGTTCGCTGAACTTGCCTGTAAGCTGGAGGTCGTGAGAGCCCACGGATGTTGTCTATGCAGCACTGTATCTGTTGGCCTTCGGGGTCAGAGAGCAAGGTAAAGCAAGGTGCAACCTAGTATCCAGAGTCAAAAGACAATATCTAGCTCGCTAGATGTAGTGAATTGAATTATGTTCCCCACAAAAGATGGGTTTAAAGAGAATGTTTAAACCTGGTCCTTGCAAATGTGACCTCATGCTAAGTAGTCTTTGCAGAAGTAAGCAAGTTAAAGAGAAGTCACACTGGATTCAGGTGTGCTCCACATTTGGTGATTAGGGTCTTTATAAGAGGAAGTAGAAGCAATTTGAACACAGAAACGCAGAGCCTATGCACGGGGAGCAAGGAGGCTGTGTGGTAGTGGGGGCAGGGAGGGAGCGATGCTCCTATAAGCTGTGAAACGCCAAGGGTCACCAGCAACCTAGAAAAGGTAAGGAAAGGAAAAACTAGAAAAGGTAAGGAAGGATTCTTCCCTAGAGTCTTCAAAAAGGGCCATGGCCCTGCCCATACCTGGATTTCAGACTTCTAGCCTCCAAAACTGTGAAAGAAGCATTTCTGTTATTTTAAGAACCCCAATTTGTGGTAATTTGTTACAGAAGCCCTAAAGAAATCTAATAAACGCATACTGTAAAGCAGTCTTGTCCTGAGCCATTATAATACAAATACAGTTAAATTTTCCTTTATTTGATCCTTTGTTTTCAGCAATCACAGCCCCCCAAGCAGATCATGTATGATGTAATCATAGGGATGGAGGTGTTTAGAAGCCAGGGAGGAGCGTACCTGTGAGTAGTCTCCCTGGGTTGGAGAATGATACGGTCCTCCGAACAAGTCCTCCCCTGCCTGGCTGCTGTGTGGCACACTGACTCCTCAGCCTTCTTCTAGTTTACCTGGGACTTGTTCCTAGAACCTGTCCTCCAAACTTCTGTAGCTGAGTTGGATTTTACTTGTCCTCTTTCCAGACTTTACTTTGGGCCACTTTATGTACCAGACAATGCTGCCTTACTTTAATTCAGTAGACTTGGTACCTCCCTTAGATGCTCTCTGCCTTTGACTCTGTTTCTTAGACTCTCAAGTTTCATGCACCAAAGTTCAGTGAACACAAGGTGACTAGCAGAAAGACCCATTTAACAGTCCATGTCTTGCTTCCCTAGGAGACATAACAGTACCTGCCTCTCCCTCTCACTTCTCTTTGCTCCCCTCCTGTTCCCCAAGAATGAACTGCAGCACTTGCCTCTTGTTTCAGTGTCCTGCCGCCACCCCTTCGGTTGCATCAGGACTGCACTCTGAGCTGCTCTGGCAACTCAGCTGTCATTCACGCACATTCCTGCTTGTCCAGATGTTGCTATCACCCCTTTGAAGAGGTTTCCACCCTAACGTGACCGGGATGAGGTCCTTTATAGCATCTCTGACCTCCCCAAATGCCTAGCTTTAAGGAACACAGCTGGCCCTCCAGAAGATGCAAAATCTAGAAGGTATGATATTCCATAAAAATTAACAGACATGCAAGCAAGCGAGGAAATGTGACCTACAATGAAAATAAGAAACCCATTTACATGTTCTCATCTGCTTGAAGCGCAGTGGTACGTGCATGACTGTTCCATCAGGTGGCTTGGACCACCAGTGGTACAAATGGATCTAATCACTTTTATCAGTCTTTTACTAATAAAATTAATAAAAAGCCAACCAAGTAAGAGAGTCATCCACACACACCATTGGTGGTTCAAGCCACCCAGCAGCAAAACACAAATTACAGCCCCATCGTGAATGTGTTAAAGTGACCCATACATGACACAGATAATCGAATTAATAGAAAATGACATAAAAAAGCCATCATAATTATGTCTCATATGTTTAAGAAAATAGAGGAAAACAAATTATTAAAGAAAAAGGAGGAAGATATATTGTATGATATTAAATTATATAAACCCTAATACAGTCATTTAAGCTATAGGTAATAGGTCAAAAATAGGTGAAACAGAATAACAAAATTAATTGATGCAAAAGAAGATAGAAAAGAGAAGACACAAAGGACAAGTAGAAGAAAATAGTAAGGGATATGCTTAAACTAACAATATTTTTGAGAAATCACATCAAAAGTGAATTATTTAGATGTCCTCATTGAACAGCAGAGATTATCAAATTTGGTGATTCTTCATGTAGATGCTTCTAAATGTGTGTATGTACTTCACAGACAGCATACTCAGCACTGTACTGGACACTGTAGCCATTGGAACATGTCAAGAAAAATAAGAATGATATATGTAAGAAGTCTTCTTGGTGATAATCTTCACAAGGTGTGATAAAAAATGTGAACACTGCAGTCAAGTGCCTTCCAGTGGAAAGGGAGACCTGTGAAAGCATTGCTGGGTGTCCTCGTCCACCTTATTCCCTGGATCTGGCACCTTGTGGCTTATGGTTCTTCTTCAAAATCAAAATGACAGTGAAAAGTAAAGTTTTGAAAAAGTTCGGACACTGAGACAGCCACGGTAGCACAACTAAAGACGTTTATGAAAGAAGATTTACAGAACTGCTTCAGAAAGTGGCAGGAATAATAAGATAAATGTGTTCAAAGAAAGGGGGAGAATTCAGAGGGGGCAATGTGACTTTTACTGCAATAATTTTTTAATTTAAATACTCCTATGTCTTTATCATACCTCATGTATATAATATGCCTCTATATATTATATAATATAAAATACACCTGAAACAAGAGGAAATGTATGATATTATATATTATATTATATATTATATATTATATATCATACCTTATGTATATAATATTATATATACATGATATAGAGAAATACAAGGGAAAAATAATAAGTAAAACCTGTCTGTATGTGCAAATAATATGAATGTTTAGAAAATCCTGATTAATTGACAAAACAACTACTAGAAGAAATAAATCTAGCGAGGTCTAAAGATTCAAGATGAATACATAAAAATCAATTGTAATATGTATAGTACCAGCACACAATTGTAACATGAAATTTTTAAAGTAAAATAGCTGTAGATAGGAATAAATTTAAGAACAGATGTGTAAAATATGTATATTGAAAATTGTGAAATTAAACTCAAGGTTTCAGGCATGCTAGGCAAGTTCCCCTGAGACATGTTCCCTGACAATAGGGTAATCAAGAAATAGAGTGAGAGATACATAGTCAGTTGATGTTTTACCAAAGCAGTAAAGCAATTCAATAAGGAAAGAAAATATCCACACATGACTTGGGAAAAACTGTATACATAATGAATGACTAAACGTTCACACCTACTTCATCCCGTGCAGAGAAATTAGAATCAGAGAGACCTAAAAATGAAAGCTAAAATTATAAAGCATCTGAAAGCAAACATAGATCAATCTCCTCGCTACCCTGGGTAGGCAAAGATTGTTTTAGAAAAGCTATTAAAAGCTCTAAGTGTAAAAGAAAAAAGTGAAAAATGTGTTACATCAAACTAAAACCTTCTTATCAACAAAACCACACATTAAGAAATGAAAAACTATATCACAATGTATATAAAGCTCTATAAATCCATAACAAACACAAAAACCCAATTAAAATCTGGAAAGAGAATTGAGCACATACTTCTTCAAAGGTATAGTAGTAACTAGTGAGCATCAATAAATGTGGTCAGTGTCACCGAGCATCAGTCCAATGCTAGATAATTCCACAGCAGGTTATCGCTGCGCCCCAACCAGAATGGCCAGACTTGAAAAGATTGTTGACATCAACAGTGGCTAAGCACATGGAGATATTGCTGACAAATATAGACATGAGAAAGGGATTTAGAAGTTTCTTTTGAAGTTAAACGTACACCTATTTTGTGATCCAATGAATCCACTTCTAAATATTTCACCATATATATTTAATCATATTTATATATAACCATATGTATCTATATATCTATATATATATAGTTATATTATATATATATATATATATATAGAGAGAGAGAGAGAGAGAGAGCACTTGTACAAAAAATTTGATAATAGCTTTATTCACAACACCTCCAAAGTAGAAATAATGTAAGCTTCATCGGCAGGAGAATGAATAAACAATTTATGATATATTATACCTATGGTGGTGAACCTATAGCACGTGTGTTATCATGTTTTTCTTTTAAAACAAGAGATGTTAACGTAGAGCTGGTTTTTTTTTTTTTTCTAAGCTAAAACCTCAGTATTTAGGCTTAATTGCGTGGTTAGCACTTTGCAATAAATAAGTGGGCTTTGGTTACAGTTTGGCACTCGATCTCTAAAAAGTTCGCCATCACTGTTACACAGTGTAACGCTACTCAAACAGTAAAAGCAAATGAAATATTGCTACATGTTGTCACGTGGATGCACTTCAAAACCATTAAGCAAAAGAATCTAGACACATGCTGAATATCATATGTTCCATTAATATGAAATTCACAGAGGTAAAGCTAATTTTGATGGTGGAGACCAGAATAATGGCTAGCCTGTGGTGAAAAAATAGGAATTCACTGTGAAGGAGCAGAGGGAAATTTTGAGGGGTTAGAAATATTCTGCATTTGAATTGAGAGGCGTCACAGCTTTGTATACATCTATCAGAACTCATCATGTTTTACATTTAAGAGCTGTATCTTGTCGATTTTCCCTCAAAAACAACAATAGCAACAACAAAGCTCAAGAAACTCCAAGAAGCTATCAAAGTTCTTTTATGATGTGGAACAGATTTTAAAAATCAAGTATTTTGGGATCAAACATAGTTGTGCATTTGCTGGAACTTGGCGATGACTCTCTTGTATTTAGTTCCTAACAGCAGTGATAGTTCTTCTTTTGAGGGAGAATTCCACACATAAAAATGATACAAGAAAAAAGCAAAAAGTCTCTCCTGACATATGAAGGCCATCCACAACTGCAGAGGCCTCTGTAAATCCTTGTGTCTACTTTCAGCACAAATAACCTCAAAGCCTGGATTTTATACCCTAAGAACATTTGATGTAGAACTTAGATCTGTTAGTTCCCAAAGCTTCATGTAGATAACAGTGATAAAGCACACAGAATTTATTTTGGTTGAATCTGGTGTGTGCCACATGGCCAACTCTCCGGTGTATGTGGCTTCCTACTCTTCTCCACCAGCTTGTGCCTGAAGAAAATACATGGAAGCGATGAGCCTCTCATGTGTGTTCTGTTAGGAAAAAAAAAAAAAAAGACATGTGGAAAGACAATATGTTAAAAAAAAAAAAACTCACCTGACTACTGGTTTATTTCAGGGTCTCAGATTATGTTTCTTTAATTCTATATGTATTCATTTCAAGTTCATATGTTACTCACACACCAAGTTGCTATTCAGTTTGAATTCACTTGCCTACTAGATGTCTTCAATTTTCAGACAAATTGTAAAGCGAAAAATTTAGGATATCATTGTGTAGAATGATCATTGCAAAAATCACTGTTGTTTTCCTCTTTCCTTTTTTATTATTCTAATACTTATGTGCCGCACAACTTTATCATCATGTGATAGCTTGTACACAGTCTTCAGGGAACCGACTCTCCAATGGTAAAAGATTCTGACAAATTTTACTTTGAAAAGATGGAGGGAGGAAGAACTTTGGAGAGGCCATTTCATTTATCTTTAGTAGAATTTAAATAGATCAAATGTGGATGAAAAGAAAAACATTTTCCCTAATGAATCATATTTATGACTGGAGAAAAAGAAGTAGTTAACTAAAAATGAATCAAAGGAGCCTTTGTTTGGCCAGCCACAAATCAAGATTATGATTTTTCAGCAGTGAATATTGATCTCATTAAGTACATCTCTATTTGTATGACTTCTAATTAGGGTAATCACGTCGTGCGCCACCCATAAACACCCCAGGCCTTCCCCAGTCCTGTTAATTTCATTCCACTGCCAAGCTTTTCACCTCATTACTCAGAGCAACAAAAAGAGCATTTTTGCATTTTATCATCTTTTCTGTCCTCCTCTTTAAAAGATATGAACAGGTGGTAACTTGAATCAAATTGCAATAGAGTAAAAATTATAAAATCTCTATTAAATTATTTCATTCATTCTATAAATACAGTGTCTTACCATGTGGCAGGCACAGTATGAAATGAACAAAAGTTCTGCTCTCATAGAGCTTATAAAAGCAGTACTGTATATATGACATATGAGATGGTGATGATGAGAAAAATTAGGAACCTTGAGGTCATCTTGTTTTGAATAATTGAGAGATTACTGCATTCTCATCACCTCCCAGCCAGATCTCCTTACCTTACAGATTTTTTTTTGATACCAGGATTTGAACTCAGGACTTTGCACTTGCCAGGCAGGCATTGTGCCACGAAGCTGTATCTCCAGTCCTTAGACTCAGACCTTGCCAATGTTGTTCATTTGCTCGGCTACCTTTCACCACGTACAATAAGGGGGTACAGAGTTTCCAATTTGTCTGTGACTTAATCTGATGCTCTGAGCAGCTATGGATTTCTTATATGGAAAATTAGGTTACATGTTCATAGTTTGTTCATTGGTTAGACTGAGTGCTTGTTGTGGTATCAGTGGAAACCCAGTAGAAACATGAGAAGTTAGTCTGTTAGTAGGTAGGGGCATAGGTTTTGTTCTATATCCCAGTTCTATATCCCAGCTCAGTGAACAAGAGCAAGATTCGGTGAGCGGGGTGTGGTGGTGCACACCTGTAAACCCAGCACTCTGGAGGCTGAGGCGGGAGGCCAGCCTGGACTACATAGGAAACCCCGTCTAAAAACAAACAAATAAATGATTGTGTAAATCAGTCTCCTCAGTTAGGCAGTTATGATGATAATGCACTTATCTCTTAGGGTTATTGTGCTAATGTTTTCAAGGGTAGGTAGGGTGGAAGATTCTATCCAATGCCACACCCATTCTGAAAACATTGCAGGCAAGTGCTTCTTCACTAAACACCAAGGAGTGATACTAGAGTAAATGAAATTGGGGTTGGGGATATAGCTCAGTGGCAGAAGTGCCTGCCTGGCAAGTACAAGGTCCTGAGTTTGATTCCCAGTACCAAAAGAAAAAAAAAAAATAGAGTAAATGAAATTTTCTTTGAGATTTAAAGAGATAATAAACAGTAGTTCTACTAAGTAGTTTGTGGTTTTGAAAATTAGGTACCCATAATTGTTCTTTATTCTTTATTTCATTTTTCTTCCACTGCCAGCTTATCTCCATGAGGTCAAGAATGTTATTCTTATTCTATTTTTGTTTTTCCTTTGTTTCCTTGTTCACAGATGTATCCTAAGTGCTTGGAACAGTATTTGGCCCATGGTAGGCATTCGATACATTGGGTAAATACATGAATAAAAGAAGAACTAAATAATAGGTGATGAGGAAGAATGAAAAAATTACAACCTACAAAGAAGTCAGAGGAGCCAGGTTTCATTCTGGCTTAGTCACTAACCCTAATGGGTCTTCATTACTTATCTATAAAATGTGCCCATTTTTAGAATGCTTTTGAATATATATATATATG
>NW_004955429.1:5049285-5119015 GCF_000276665.1 Chinchilla lanigera | reverse complement strand
ATAAATCCTTTGAAAATTAAAATAATTCTCCAGTTCACAAACTCTGTGAAACCATGACAGAAAATACTCAGGGAGTTCTGTGAACACCAGATGCCCTCATGTACAAAAGCAAAGAAGTGCTGAAAAAAGACAGTTATTTTCTGGGGACCTCTGATGAGATTTTGTAAGTCTGATTTTTTTTTTTTTTTAGTTTATTCATATATTTTTACAGTTACTTCTCTTGGTTATTTATGTTATTTAATTTGTAGCTATACAAGATCCTGTGACATATGCATAGTGAGAATTTGTTTCTCTGACAATGATTACTTATCTTTGTACAGAATTACATTACAAATGCATTAAATCCAGATACCCAAGAGAAAGTGCAACTATAAATTACATTTGCCAGAAAAAAACATAGACAGCAACATTTCTTTATCCTTTTACCTTTTCTTAAATTTAATCTTTATGATATTAAAGAAGAGATTGGTGTTTTTAAAAGCAGGTGTACTAGAAATCATTTATGATCATGATAATGTACGTGCTGGAATGAAGTTTTTATTTTAAAAAGTTGAAAGATATTCTGTTTTGTACATGTAAAGTAACTAAGAAAAATTAAGCTAAGAAATTATAGCTTCTTTATAATTAAATTCTCTAGTTTGTTTGCTAAACTATGTTCAGTTATATTATGAGCCACATAAGGTGGGGTATAGCCTTGTGATTCTGAATCAGAAAAATAACAGCTAACATTAAGTGTATACTTCCTATGTCAGGAATTCTTCTTTTACATTTATTAGCTCATTTGACCCTTGCATTAACCCTATGAGGGAGGTGTTTTTATTATTTTAATCATAGATAAATAAGTCAAATGAGAGATACTAAGGGGCAGAAGCCTTTCAGAGCCAGTAAGTTACAGAGCACAAATCTGAACCGAATTCCACAACCTTGAATGACCCCGTATCACATGCTGACCCACCTGACAACTAGTGGCTGTGTACTAGCTGTAACTGGAAAACATCCAGTTCCTGCCTATAGATTTGGAGCTTTTCTCTCCATAAAATGGCCAGGATTTCTTCCATAATCATTACACTGAAGAGCTGTGAGAACTACAAATAAAGCTGAAATGCTAAATGTTAGCATATTCCAACCTTTTCTCTTTTTCCTTTTTTGACTGTTAGCTTTAGATTTCATTTCTGATCTGTCAAAGTTTTAAAGACATACCTGATAAGGCTCAGCCAAGGGCATGGGAGAAAAGAAATGTTTATTGAGTACATCTTGGGCCAGGCCTGTACTAGGGCTTTACTGGCATTGACTCAAGTCAAACACAAAATAATTCTGTCACTCACTCATTCATTGTGGATTGTGATGAAAATGACTTTCCAGTGAGATAATGTGCATATAAAAATGGGATAGGATTAGAGGCTGAGACTGGGTTGAAATTGGTCCCAAGGGTGGAGATTGAAATGAGGATAGGGATAGGATGACACTGTAGATAGTTTATCACCATCTAACGAATTACGTTTTATTTATTTTCTCTTTTACCCTACTAGAATATAAGCTCCATGAAGGTTAAGTTCTTTTTTTTTTTTTCTTAAAGCTTATAATTCTAGGGTCTAGAACAAGGCCATTCAATAGACATAAATATTATTGTGGGAGTTAATCAATGAATCATCTTATAAATATATATTGTGCTGAACCAGTCACTTCCCAAGTGCAAGAGTTCTTGATAAGAGGCATGGCCCTTACTCATAATGATTTGCAATAATCTAGTTTGAGAGATAATTTAAAACAAAACCAGGAGGTTTCTGTTTGGTGTGAAAGGTCCTTTGAAGGTAAAAATTCAAGAAGCATCTATGTGATCATATGGACCTAACACAGCCAGGATGTTTCAGGCAGAGAAAGAACTAGAAAAAGGCTGAAGGGTAGGAGAAGCAGAACAGGTTCGTGAAATCTGTGGTGGCTTGTAATGTTCATGTTTAATTTTGAGAAACAAAGTTCAGAAAAGTAAAGTAATTGGCCCAGTCACACCAAATCAAGATTCCAACTCAGATCTGTCTGCGTCCAGGTGCCTCAGCTTTTCTAATCTGTTGCAAATGTGACCATAGACCAGCATTCCCTAGCACATCAGACACTCCTCTCATGCTTACATGGCTTGTTTACATGGCCAAATGGATTGTTCGGGGGCCTGCCTGGTAATTCTATCTCATTTTTTACTATTTAAAATATTTCTCAGAGAACTACAAGCTTATTTTCTAGATTCTTTCTATGTGAATATCAAGTTGTTTTTGTTTTCCTAGGACCCCAGAGATTCATTTTGTGGACTAATACATATGAATTATGACCACAAAATATGATATATGTTTACATTAAAAATCTCCTATAGTAAAAGGCACATTGCCATTAATCCCTCCTAGAATATTCAAAATTCTGTCTTGACTTAGAATGCAGTTATCTCATTGTTGTGGGCAATGTGTCTTTTACTGTAATAAGTTTTATTAAGTTTAGGCCTTTACTGTATCTTTTGCTCACCCTGTCTATATTTAATCAGTGCAGTTTAAAGTGCTGGAAGAATTCATACACCAGGGAGAAAGAGGCTATTTCCCCTTGGGACTGACTTCCATATGGGGATTATCATCACTGTTCTGAGCAGAATCATTTTTGGATTACAAAAATGTTACAAATTCTGTAACATCCAGAGACCCACTCTGATGGAAACCTGGGCTTGTGCCTATCCAGTGCCATCTGCAGATGAGGCATTCATGGTACATACCTCAACCATCTGGGCCTGCTTCCGGGGACTTCCCCTTGCCTATGCAGCACACACTGTCCGAGCTGAAAAGGTTTTTGTTCTTCTATTTAACTCTCTGCTCTCACCACCATTTTGTTCTAGACTTTTCTTTCTGTTCTTTCTCTTCCTGTGTTCAGTAGGTGTCTCATCTTAAACACAGGAAAGTGACCATCTCCAAATCTGAAAAGGGAAGCCTTGTTGCAATTCATTCTTCAAACCATGGAAGGCTGTGCTAATCTCTGCTGCCAAGAGAAATCGCCTCTGACAGAATGCTTTAATCGGGCAATTCCAAATACTCGGCATCAGCTAGGATCTCCAGTGGGCTTCTCTCGTGGCAGTGTTACCAGTGTCCTTCGGTACTCTTGCTGGCATTTTCTCCCATCTAGGAATAAAGCAGTAGGATCTGGAGAATCTGAATCTTAGCTTTAGGTCTGCTATGTGGCATTCCTTAGCTATCGTGAGCTAATCTGTAAAATGAACATAATAATAATGCATTTGCCTGTTTCAAAGTGTCTTAGTCACTTCCCTCATTGCTGGAACAAAATACCCAATGCCAGCACCTTAAAGAAAGAGAGATTTACTTTGGCTCAGCATTTGTAGGAGGTTCAGTCCATGGGCAGCTGGCTCCAAGGCAGGACCTGATGGCCTAATGGATCCTGGCATAAAGGAGTAGGGAAGAGACAAACCCTTCCATGTCCCCCATGACCCACCTCTTTTGAGCACATCCCACTTCCTAATAGCAAGTTAGCTGTAACTCATCAGTGGCCTTCCACACTGATGATTATCTCCCAGTGATCGAGCCACCTCCCCAAACCACAACCTGGGAGCACCTGAGGCTTGAGGGGACATCCAAATATAAACTGTAACACATAATGTCTTCCTAAGGAACAAATGTTATAATGTATGTGACCTGAAAATTATAGAGTACTGTAAATGCAAACTGGACTATTGTTACTAACCATAGATCGAGACGCACTTTTATTTCAGTTCTCTCCTATGGCGAGCCATCGGTTCAAGCATGAGGACTTGGCTCAGATGACATAGGAACATCTTGCTGGGTATCAATAATGTCTCCATACCGCTTGGCATGCCTTCATTCACAAAAGTGAAGAAAGTAACAGCACAGTCAAGGATTTCGCACAAGGAGTTCTCTTGATGTCATTCACTGTCTACTTCCTGAGAAAATACAGCTGAGACATTCTGGGATTCTACTCAGCTTAAACGTTTTAAAAGACTAACTTTAGTACTAAAACCTAGCAAAGATATGGTAGATGTTCCAGGGAATGTGATATAATGGTTAAGAGTTTGAGCTCTGGCAACAACCCAATGTTCTAATAATGTCTTATGTACCCATTTATGCTACAAGAACCAATTAATTTTGAAATACAAGGGGTTTAACATGCTATAAGTTTCTCTTTTGTGTAAAAAGCTGATGCACGTCAGTAATGGTTCTCCCCTGTCAGCATCTCAGAAGTCCCAGCTCCTTCCAACTTGAGGCACTATTGTCTCAACATATGACACTCACACTTTCAAGGCAAAGGAAAAAGTTGGCATAAAGTGACACATCAAGCCAAGCATGGTTGTACATGTCTGTAATCCCAGCACCCAGGAGGCTGAGGCAGGAGGATTACCATGAGTATGAGGCCCATCTAAGCTAAATAGTAAGTTCAAGGCCAGCCTGAACTACATAGCGAGACCCTATCTCAAAAAAAAAAAGAATCAAGTTGACACATCAGCCTATGATGCCTTAGTCTGAGCAGTGATGGTGAACCTTTTAGAGCTTTCACTAGTACCAACAGCCTGATGCGGCATGGTTCCCATAGGTTCGCCACCACTGGTCTAGAAGTATCACCTATTGTGTCTATCCCTGTTTCATGGGTGTGGCTTTGACGAACTTCCAGAGTCTAGCTAGTACGGTTGCTCTCTTCTGATGCTTTGAAAGTGAGGGAAAGCAATAAAGAGAATCATTTCAGGTCTCCGCCATCTGTGACTCTGCCCCTTGTGAGTTCTGCCATATTGAGGTTCTTCTTATAGAAAATGGAAGAAGTAATATTTCTACTTTGTGTGGCTACTGTGTGATGGAGTGAGATAAGGTACAAAAACACATAACATAATCCTTGACACAGAAGAAGTGCATGACAAATGGGAAGTGCTGTTGTTGTTGATTAAGGAATTGTCCCACTTAAGTTGCTCGTGTGAAGGGTCACTGAATACACTCCATAGCTGGCCTCGGAATTACTTGGAAACTCTTCAGCACCAGAACCAGCTGCATTTCCAGGAATCTTTACTTTTTTCCAACAACTCTTGAAACATTATGCATCCTGTAATTTCCAAGTGAAAATCTTCTCTTTCTATGAAACCAGCATCCCTTAATTTAAATGTATTTTATCCTAGTACAGATGAAAGTGAGTTTATGTAGCAAAATGTTGAAGAGTTTCTCCATCCATTGAGTGAGACTTGGTGTGATTTTTAAAAAAAAAAAAAAAATGGCTATTTTGTAATTAAAACGATGTGAAGTTTTCTTCCTCTAGGAAATCCACTGACAAAAACATCACAGAAAAATTCTTATGCATCCTGGCCACTTGTTGAAAACCCTCAATGAAAAGGGAAGGAAGTCATGTGACACTGATTTCCCACTGTGCACTGCTTGCCTAATAGATAACTTCATTTAATCCTCATGGCAAATTTGTAACATCAGTGCTATACCTTAGTTTACAGGTGAGAAAACCAAAACTCAAAAAGCCCGAGTAACTGGCCCAAGGTCTCTAAGCTAGGAAACCTCACCACTCACATGAGTTTGGACCACGATTTGAGAAGGAGGAATGATAGACACACTTTGAAAAAAGAAAGCTGTGTTTGAATCCTGCCTTTGCTGCTTACTAGCATGATATCAAAATTAGGTTACTTGACCCAGTAGATTCACCTGTAAAATGAAGATGATGATGATGATGATGATGATGATGATGATGATGATGGCAACATCAGGCTTCTTTCCAGGGCTTTCTGTATAGGGCTCACTCTGCCAAATTCTTCTGATGTGCTTTATGTATATGAGCTGACTCAATCTATACAGTCATCTGATTGGGGTAAGGAACATCACTATCCTATTTTAAAGAAAATAAAGGCCACATAGCTGGTCTGCAGGAGAGTGTGATTTCTAACCCAAGCACCCTGGCTCCAGAGTCTGTCCTTCGCTGATGTCCTCCTCTTGAGGTGACAATGCTCTGCAGAACAAATGAAGCACCCAAAGTGCAGGCTCTCCACGAGGAGAACCTCAGGGAACACACACCATTTTCACCTTCCCGCCCTGCAGTGCTGGGCTGGTCGTTCTTGGGGGCAGCTTTCCTCTTGCAAAGGGAGTCTATGCTGTGAACTACTGAGCACCGACTGGCCCAGCTGTGAATGACTCTTGCTCCTTCACTTGTCAAAAGATTTCCCCCCTGTCATTTAAATTGTCTTGGATTCTTTCATTCCATTGAACAGGGATTTGTAATTTCGCTAATCCAAGGGAAATCAAATATGGGCTGGGAGTGCCCCTGTAGTCTGCAGCCATGAGTTTTCCGCCCCCTGGGAAAGCTGTGAGTGATGAAACACAGAGATGAAAGAGCCCAACTGTAGCAGTTGAGAAGACCAGGCATCAAATGGCGAGTTAGCAGGGTAGTATAATTGCTTTGCACTTTTAGCATATATTTAGTATTTTGCTAATGGAGAGCTTAAGTATAATCCTGTTAAATTGATTAGCCATTATTCCTGTTGTGAGACTAAGTGGTTAAGAATAGTTCCTGCTTTCCTCCCAGTTTGTTTTATTCCCCAAATCAAAGAGATGAAGGGAAATCTTCTGTTCATAGGTGCCGTTCACTGGGCAGAGACCATCAGAGAACACAGGAGAATCCTGTGCTCTTTAGATTCGATATGGTGTCTGATGAATTTGGAGGTAATGCTGGAAGAGGGAAACACTTGCTAGCAGAGCAGAAAGATAATGAACTGCATCGACTACAAAGAGCAGTCCCTGTGAGTTACTATGGAAATACTTTCCAAACCTCCAGGCAAAAGCACAGGACGGTGAAGACACATAACTCTCAGAGTGCTTTTGTTAGGTGATCCATAAGGGAGCTACAACTCCTGAACTCTTTGATGGCCCGCTGTTAATCTTCTTGCCTTCTCACATCAAATTAAAAAAGAGAAGTCAGGGTTAACTGAGAAAGTAGTCTTTCATGGCAGCTTTTTTTCTTATGTCTTTGGCAGAGTCTCACCCCAAATTGAAGAGCTAAGTAATACATTGTGCAAGAGCACACTCTCACATGCTTGTAAACACCCTCAAACCACAGCATTAGTGCGTGTCACAGGAATTGCTCGTTGACCTTGGTCACGTAGAGGAACATTACAGTATTAATTCAATAAACATAACTGAAGACATATTAGATTCAAGACAGGACGCTAATTAACCTCTCTGGATTAAGAATGAGTTCTGCAGCAGTCACCTTGCTGCTACCTTCTCACCTTATGCAATCGGTTACTAGAGCCTGCTGACTCTGGAGTAAGGACACGCCCTTCAGTGCTTCCCAGTTGCCATGGAGACTGGACCTGAACTGCCCCACCAGCCCCATCAGTGCTCTATGCCTTGCCCTTTCATTTGAACAGCTCATTCCTTAATCTGTAAGTCTCATCTTTCCACTGTCTCATTGTGAATTCTTCCGTGCTGCCAGTGCCTTCCAGCATAATGACCCAATTCACCACAGCCCTCAGTAGCCCTGGGTACCTTGGCTTGTACAGGACGATGTCCCCATCTCCCCTTTGCATGTGCACACTCTCCAGTGTCACTAGGTCTTCCAAAGAGTCCTGTTGCTTCCTGCCCCGTAGCATCCCACACCAGTTCTTTCGCACTTCACCCTGGCTCTACCTAGCTTCCCCTGCTCAGCCTTCAGGGCCTTAGCTTCAATGTTACTTTCTCAGAATGTAAACTCCCAACCCATCCCATCTTCCCTTGCCTCTTCTCTATCCGGGCCATACTCCTTTTGAGCACTCTGTACTTTCTCACCTATGTCTCTGTCAGCACAGTTTCTTTACCTTCTTAGTTGCATAATAAATTTGCAAGCCCCACAAAGCCAAAACTGCATGTGGAGGTGTCTGACTACTGTGCTCCCAGGGTCTAACACAGAGCCTCACACATAAGAGATGCTAAATGGACATAAGCTTGGTTCCCAGTTAGGCAGTATGAAGAGTTGACTAGACCTTTAAGAGGCGGAGCCTCATGGGTAGCGATTGGGTCATGAGCATCCTTCTGAATGGATTGGTGCTGGTCTCTTGGAGTGGGTTGTGTCTTAGAGGAGCAGATTCATTTCCTTGAGAGTCAGTTGTTGTAAAAAAGTAAACCTGGATCCTCCATGGTTTCTTGCTTCACCTTTTGCCATGTGAGCCTTCTTGAGTATACTCTCACCATGTGATGTTATCTGTCATATCATGACACAGAATAAAAGACCTTTATTTCCAGCCTCTAAAAGTGTAAGCAAAAGAAACCTCTTTTTTTATAAAGTCTCTTTCCTATGGCATCTTGTTGTAGCATCACAGTCATTTCTTGGTATTCAGGAGGGGTTGGTTTTAGGACCCTGTATCGATGCCAAAATCTGTAGAAGCTGGTCTCTTACATAAAATGATACAACATTTGCATTTTACCTATGTACATTCTCCCACATACTCCAAATCATCTCTAGATTACTTACAATATCTAACACAATAAAGGTGTAAAGAGTTGTATTGTTTAGTGCATAATGAGAAGAAAAACATCTGCACTTTTTCCCTGCAAACAGGATGTCCATCTTTCACAGCACTAACTATGTAGTACACATCAACACTGAGGTTCTGCCCCCTCTCCTTGATTGGTTGAACCCATGGGTGTGGAACTTGAGGATACAGGGAGGTCACCGTGTTCTCTGCTAGAGAAAGAATATTTGTGACTAACTTAACAGACAGAAGAAAGAAAGAAATTCCATGCAAGCACAGACAAAGGAGCCATTCATTCCCTGTGGAAGGACTAAAAAAAATCTCCATACACTGAAATGGATTTTCAGGATCAGAAGAAAGAGACCCAAAAAAGAGAGACAGTCCTGGGGCTGGGGATATAGCTCAGCAGCACAGAGCCTGCCTAGCAAGCACAAGGTCCTGGGTTCAATTCCCCATTCCCCCAAAAAGAGAGAAAGAGAGAGAGAGAGAGTCCTGTCCACTCAAAGATAAGCCCTCAGCTAAACACAGTAGCACCAAGGAACAGCGAGACATCCGACAGCTCAAACTGCTGGTGCTGTGGCCGACAGAGGCAGGTGGCTGGCAGGGAGGTGGACTGAAAGGTGGCTTTGAAGCCACATTGGAAGGTGGGACAGGTGTGTAGCCAACAGGCGGCCTCGGTATCTTAAGAGAACGTCACATTCACACGGGATTTTTAGCAGCACCTTATGAGTGGGTGAGAATAATGCAGATGAGAAATGTGGAGAACTGGAAGTAGACTAATAATAAGAGAACAAAAACCAGAGAACACATTTAAGAAATGGGGCAAAGGGTGCAATCACTTTACTTTCCACATCAAAATCAAACACGAGTTTTTTATGTCACTTTTTGCTCTTTTTGTAATAAAGAATCTTTTTTTCTTTCACTGAGACTCATGCAATTATTCTGAGCTTGAGCAGTAGCTACCAGGGAGAAATAAAAATATAAAAATGGAATAATCATTTATTTACAATGTTTCAGAAAGAAAGAAAAGCTTAGACTTATTAGGACCACACAGAGTAACATTGCTTATGCTTAATAGCCAAATAAATTTTATTTGGCCATTCCATGTTTTGATGAAGAAAATGAAGTACATTAGTCAATCATTATTTAATAATTTGAATTTTTTGTTGTTGACCCAACATGTAAAATGTAAGTTACCTGGGGACAAAATGGTTGGCCTATTGGGGATAAAACATTGCCTGGCACATAACATCAGCTCAATAAAATTGTGTCAAGGGGAGAAATGGAACAAGTTCTCATTTTAAATCAGTATTCTTAATCTTTTAAAATACAATAAAAACCTTTCTTCAAACAAAATCTTAGTTTGGACACAAACTGTACAGTAAAGTGGACTGGCTTTCATTAAAGTTGGGGTGCATATGGAACGAATGGGTTTCCAGAGCCCTCCCTTCTCTTTGTATTTTCTTTGACCAGATGAAAACTTCTCAGGTAGGTATGTAGACTCTGAAGGCCTCGCAAGATGTTGTTTGAAAACTACTGACTGACTTGCTTGGCATAGCAGCACGCACCTATAATCCAGCACTTGGGAGTTCTGAGACAGAAGGATCACCGCTAGTTCCAAGCCAGCCTGGGCTACCTAGTGAGTTCAAGGCCAGCCTGAACTACCTAGCAAGACCCTGTCTCATAAAGCAAAAACAACAGTGAAGGCTTACTACCTTAAGCCATCTAAATCTCTACCTTCATTTTAGCCTCAGTTCTTTGGCTGCACTAAGTAATTTTCATTATATAAACTGGTAATGATAACAGGAAGAGTAGAAGCTACTGTATTCATTTACTTCCGCTCCCTTAACCACAAACTAGAAGTCTGTGTTCAAGGTGTCAGGGGGTTAAGTACAAGTTTAATAGGAGTTTGTTGAGAACAGCTGAGACTTTTCCCTTGAAAACAATTTATTCATCTGAATCTTTTTTCAGTGTTTCTGGGAAGTGAAAGAAAGAGACAGAGAAAGATTGTTTGGTTGATTGTTACAGTTACAAGAAAGAGAAATATAACCCAAACTAGTTTAGGCTTCATGAGGAATTTATTGGCTGTGGTGATATAGGAGAAAGAAACTTCCAACCTGCTAGATATCTGGTACAAGTTCATGTTCTCTAAAATTGAAAAGTGAATTTTAAGAACAACAGAGGTTAAGAGCAGAATGTATTTATTGGAGGAAAGAAAGCTTGTCTGAGAGAGACAGAAGGGTTCCCAGGTGGGTTGCCAAGGGTCCTGCCTTTTCGAGGGATTTTATAGAGCAAATCCAGGATGTGAGGCAGATCCAAGATGGGAAAAATGGAAAATTGCAAGGTGGGCAGGAGGTGGGACAAAACTGTGGTCAACCAATCAGATGACAAGTATAAATTCTCAGGTGAAAGTGATGAAGTCAGGATCAAATGCAGAAGTGATCACGTAGCAAGTGGGCATGAATATAGAACAGGGGCTTTTCCTGTGCGGGACTGGGTTGCTGACTCTTCCTAGCTTTCTCAAGGTGATAGAGACCTATTTAGAATATCAATCCCTGATGTTTATCCTTAGGAAGCATGTGGGTGCATTTGTTTTGTCTTTTGCGTTGAGGTCTGGCCCACAGCAGAGGTGCCTGTCTCCCCCACACTTGTAAGGCATCTTGTCTTCTGCACTGGCTCCTTCAAGGCCTAGCCCTATCTGAATGCCTATAATATTTTATCTAACCTAGTTGCCTATAACAGTGGTACCATGGAAAGGTTGGTTTGCTGCTGCAGGCTCTTTTTAATCTCTACCCACCCTTCTGCTCTACCTCAGTATCAGTCATACTCCAGCGGACAGGCACTTTCTGAGATTCTCCTTGTGGTGATGGCCTCCGTACTTCCTCCAGATACTATAGGTTGAACATCTTTAATTTGAAAGTCCAAAATCAAAAATACTCCAAAGTCTGAAAATGTTTGAACACAAACATGGTATCACAGGTGGAAAATTGAACAACTGACCTCATATGACAGTTGGAACACAGAAGCACTAATAGTAGCATAGGGAATTCAGGCTGTGTGTGTGGATAGACAGCCATGAGTTTTCATGGCCGAGACCCTTAAAACAAAAGACATTAATAAGGGAAAACACACACACATTTGTGTAATATGCATGTTACCTGACACCAGAGCTTTCACATCTGAAGATGCAAAGGAACAGGCAAACTTGTGTATTGCACACTAGTTTAATGCGGTGTGGACAGTGGTGTGGAAGTAGAATTGGGAAAATGGGAGTGTGCTTTACTGGTAATTAACTGGAGAGAGCTGAGCAAATCTTGTTTGTTCTGATTCTTCTTGGTGTCTCTGTCTCTGAGGCCAAGGATGTACATTTCCACCAGGCTCAGAGAAGGCAGCTCTGGAATGAAGGTCTTATGACCTATTTGAGAGAGTAAATCTAGGAAATTCTCTTACGACCTGCTTTAAGGAAGAGAGCAAAGTGAAGGTCAGGGTGACCCTCTTGTGTTTGCAGTTCTCTCAAATGCCAAGGTGCATATCTGAGGTGTCCTGTCCTGAGCCCCATTGAGAGCTACTCACAGAGCTCTTCCTGATAGTCACTCACTTGTCTCATCGTAACCTAAAATCTCTTTTCAAGGATCCCTCTGCTTAATGTTTGAAGAAACTAGAAAGCTCCCCCACCCCACCCCTAGTCTTGCATTTGGTTAAGTAAATGAACTTTCTTTTTTTAATGAAGTTGGACATGGTGATTTTCATCCCAGACATGCAAGAATATGCATCTAGAAAAGGAAATAACTGAACACAATATGTCTGCTTCTTCTAGTTTTACCTTGCTTCATAGTTGAACAATGTCCTGAAGAGCCATGGGGAAATAAATTAGGGGAACCAATATTTCACTGAAGAAATTTAAACAGACCAAAAAAAACAGCCATGAAGTTTCTGGAAATCTAATCCATTTTTACACATCCTAACCAGTTCATTATACAATTCAGATTAATCCATTTTTAAAAACAAAAACAGATGCATATGACTAAGTACTTAATAGCTCATCTTATATTTCATGTAATCATCCTCACATTTTATAATAACAAAATAGGAGTTGACAGCTATGGATTTGGGCAAGCAGGTCTAAGAGCAGATAATTTAAAACATGTTACATTTAAAAGGAGATATCTTGATATTCTTTGGAAATCAAAGCCAGTAAAATATGAAATTACACTACATTGAGAATGTTCAAATTATGTTGTTACAGATTATAAATGATGAGATTTTTACAAAGCCCCCAGAGAGTTTTAGAATTTGTACTGGAAGCTATTCTGCAGAATTCTATAAAAAAACTTAAAGTGGGAATGTTCAAGGGTCACTAAGGACTTCTATAAGACACCATAAAAGTGCAATTTCCATAAAATATCATGTTAATACATTTCCAGTTTATTTATCTTTGTGCTTTCCTCCAGCTGTAACCTAGCAATCATCTCCTACTTTTTATGTTACTTTTTTAGTGCTATCCTAATGGAAATCTGTACATTTGTTAGATTTCATATGCCTTGCGAGACCCATGTCATCCAAAAATAATATCAGAAATGATGCCAGGAAACATTATTGCAAAGTCAACAATGGCATGCATTGGGAGAGCAACACAGATACTTTAAAACATTTATAAATAAAAGAAATACAATCAGCAAATTTTGTGACAACCTTTATAATTTTAGAAAATTTCTCTGTAATCATTGCTCTGTAATTTTTACTGGTTCTCTCTGTGTGCTCCATGGGTTTGCTGGTAAAAGCGCAATTTCTCAAGTGTTACTATACTTATAAGTTATCTTTAAAATAACCCTCAGGTTTTTAAATATGACAAAGCAAAGCAAACTGGATCTGCTTGAGCCTAGAAAAACTGTTCTTTTGACACCAGATGAGGTAAGAGGGTATATGAGTTGGCTCTGGCTGCTATAACAAAGTATCCCACTTTGGATTGCTTAAACAAAGAAATAGTGTTACAAAGTTTAGGAGACTAGGAGCATAAATCAGGTATTGACAGACTTGGGTTCTTCTGAGGCAGGATGTGTTCCCAGCTTCTGCTTGCAAATAGATAGTCATTGTTAGTATTATGGTTTATATCTAGATGTCTCCCACAGCCTCATGTGGTCATAGGTGGGGCTTTTCAGAGATGGCTGGATCTAGAACGTATGATTCTGGGATTAAGTGTGTGATGCTGGGATCGAGGGTGCATGATTACTAAATTAGTCTACTGATTGTTTTGGTATAGCTCTGGGTGTGGATAATGGAAAGGCCCACCCTGGATGTGAGTGCTACCCACCTTAAGGGCATGTAGCCTGGATAGAGTTAAGTGGGACAGAAAGATGGCTGTTGTCATCTCTCAGTGCTTGCTACGTCACTGCTTGGTGCCTTCTGCTTTGCTGCCATCTGCCCGCCATGAACTGTTTTTCCTCTGTGATGCCCCTCTGCCATGTGTCACCCTGCTTTGGAGCCAGCTGACCATGAATTGAAACCTCTACAAACTGTGAGCCAAAGTAAACCTTTCCTCCTTTAACTTTTGGAGTCAAGTACTTTGTCTCAGCAATGAGAAAAGTCAGTCGACCATCTTTGCACTACCATAACAAATACATGAAGTAATAAACCTGTAAAGAGAAAAGGTTCATTTAGGTAAGTTTCCAGTCCATGAGCAATTGCTCAAATTGCCTTTGAACCTGTGGTGAGGCAATATGTCATGAGGGGAGTGTGCAGCAGGGCAAATCTTCACACTGCATAGCTCACTTCATGGCTAGGAAGGAACCTGAATCCCACAGTCTCCTCTGAAGACACATCCTCTGTGACCTAAATAACTCTCACCAGGCCCCAACTCATAAAGGGTCCACCATGTCCCAAAAGCAGCACCCTAGGGTCCAAGGCTTAACACATGGCCTCTTGGAGAGCATTCTAGATCCAAACTGTAGCAGCCATCTTCTCCCTATGTCTCTTACATCATTTTCCCACTATCTGTTTCTATGCTGAAACTTCTTTTCTTTATAAATGTAGCAGTTGTACTGGATAAAGGCTGACCTAAATGACCTCATTTTATCTTGATTATCTCTGTAAAAACCTATCTTCAAATACAGTTACATTCTGAGACTTAAACATACAACTTTTGGGAGCATCCAATTCAACCTATAACAGATGAGTTGACCTGGTTTTCTGACCACACAGGCTGACTCTGACTAAGATGTTATTAGAGATTACTGTCATTGTGGGTGGTTAGGAGTACAGGCCTTAAAGTTTGAGAGTCAGGGTTAGGATATTTCTTCTTATACTCGTATAGCTGACAGGCTAACACTTAACCTCACATAGTCTCACTTTCCACCTCTGTCAAACAAGGAGGAAGAGAAAGGATCTAATACATAAATGAAAGAATCCATGAAAGCATTTAGTAGCTGAAATAGATGTCCACTCAAACATGATATCTTCTTTTGATTCTTATTGTCACCATTTATTATAATGTTTCTGTAATAATACCTTTTCTATTTATGCTGACAGTAGAAAAGAATTCTAGATCTGTTTCAGAACAGTATCTGTGGAAGGTTGGTACCAGGACCCCAAGGATACCCAAATCTGCATATGCCTAAGTCCTTCATATAGAATAATGCAGTATTTCCATGTATTTTACATATATTCTCCCATATACTTTAAATATTCTTTGGATAATTTATATAATACAATGTAAATGCTTTCTAAATTCTTGTTTTATATGTTGTTTAGGAAATAATGACAAGGGAAAAAAGTCTACAGGTTCAAAACAAATGCAGTCTTTTTTCCAAATCTTTTTAATCTTTGATTCGTTGAATCCAAGTAGGATGAGCTGCATTTATAGCTCTCATGTACCTCAAGAGACCTTGTATGAAAAGTACTATGCACTTGCCTATGATCTGTTTATATTAAAAAAAAAACTAGAGGCAGATTCAATGGTCCTTACCTTACTCCAAAGAATACATAGACAAGATTCTGATTCCATCTATGACTTAAAAATTACTTTGCACATGTAGAACTGGGCCAGGATCACGTCTCTATGTTTGTTTTCTCTTCTGTATGAAAGAGGATGCCTGACCTAGAGCTAAGCTTTTCAGTTCCTAAATGGGGTCAGACCAGCTCCTTCTCTGCAAGTGCACTAATTACCTGTCACCAGGCAGAGCTTAGGAGAAGGTAGGCACCCAGCCTCACATCTTGCCTCATGTGTATCTTTTTACAGGCAATATTTTCTGAAATATAAAATCTCTAAAGGAAAAAAGAGAGAATATTTCAGGTTCCAGGTACAATCTTTATTTACGTGAAAGGTTAAGCCACAGTCAAACTGGCAATATTTGACCTTATTTGACCTACAAACATAGTGGTTTTATATGATTGAACTTAATAGTTGAATTCTAAGAGAAAGAACCAACATGAGCTTTACCCTGAGGTTGGTTATCGCGGGATCATTTCTACAGGCAAAGGAATAAAAATGGCTTCATCCCTTCCCCTTCCCACCTCACGCTGAAGGGAAAAGAGTCACCTGACCTATCACTGTTGGAGTCTTTCTCAAACTGAAAACATAAATACTGTAAAAGGCCTTTCTGTGATTAGAACTAACTGGAGAACAAGTGCAGCCTGAATTAGCAAAAATAAAATTACACACATACATGCACAGTCATAATTTTACAATGTCTTTTTGGGAAGAACTCAAGCCATACCTACAGCTTTAGCAAGCCTCGTACTCCACCCAGCAAAACTGTCTGCAGGGGTCTCTAGAAATGTGCGAGCTGAAGACCCTGAGGGTTTATAAGCAAGCGGGAGGCACCGCATCACTCAGTGCCCCTCTAGGTCTCCTGCTCTGAGGCTGATCAACAGCCACAGTGAGTGAGACTTTACTTAACCCCAGCCACGCTTAGCCAGAACAGTGTACACATAATGCTGCCCTCCAGGGTGACCTGGAGCTACACAGGGTACACTTTCTAGCACTGCAGACAGAGGATACCTGGGAAAACAAACCTGCTCTGTGCTCATGGGCCTCCACAAATTTTGTCACCCTAGTAACTTTAAAAGATGCCTGTTCTCTTTCAGCAAGTGAGAGTGATAGTGTGCTGTGATTGGCATTAATTTAATGGTGTGTCCATGACGTACCATGACCCTATCAGAACTATGATGTTATGGCATGTTTTGCCAACATGGCTTCTAGGACATGGTTCTCGGTGGAGCTATTGGAGAGGCAACTGGTAGCAGAGTTGGTTTTGAAGGCACATGGCCTATGCCATCTCAAGGAGCCTTGTGCTTCACAGGGCTCTGCATCTGGCTTAATGTTCCCGTGTCCATGTGGATAGTCTTAGTTTTTGAACAAGACCCCACATCCCCATTTTCTACAAATTGTGTTGCCCGTGCTGGTTGATAGATGAGAAGGCTCCAAGGGCACCATCTCTGGGGAAGTCTGAGGGCACTGAACAAATGCTATAAGCACTAATTATGTGACTGAGATGAACCTCCAAGATAGGCGAGTTGGGTAAGGGAGCTCTGAAGTCTGAGAGATAGCAGTGTTTGAGAAAGTCCCATAGAAGGAAGAGGCAGGGGAGAGGAAGGGCATATCCCCAGGGTGCCCATCCAACCCATCAGAATGGACTGCTGCGAGTTAGACCCCTGCATGGACAATGCTTTCTCAAGAAAGAGAATTTGCTCCCATGGCCTCTCTGCTGCCCTGCTGTCTGCACTCATCACTTTTGCTAACCAGGAGCAGACGCTGGGAGTAAGGTAATAATGAAATGGCTCTCATCCCTTCTGACTTACAGTGCAGTATCTTGTCTTATTCTTGGAGGTGTGTTCCAGTATCCCCTCCCCCTGGGGAAGATCTCTGAAATCAAGGATAGAATCCAACCAGTGTATATCCTCTGCTTTCTCCCCACATGGTGACAGAGTGAATCTGTCCTTCCATACATCATGCCAGGAAATCTCTTGTCCCTCACTACTGTTGTGCTTTTAGGCCATTATTAAATAGAACAAGAGTTCGGTGAACATAAACACTGAAATAGTGTGATAAGAGGACCACTAAATAACCAGTGGGAAGGTAGCTTATACAGCAGTAACCAGTGGAAAGGTAGCTTATAAAGTGTGAATAAACTGGACAAAGGGAAGACTCATATCTGAGCCTAGATGCTTGTGAAGGGGTCTTCATACTACTCAGAAGGGCCTGTAATTTAAAAGTTAAGAATTATTTATTTTTGGAATTTCTCATTTTATATCTTTGGACCGTGGTTGACAATTGGGAACTGAAACTGCAGAATGTGAATTGTGCAGAAAGTGAGGCACAATGTAAGTGTCTGTTCTCTGAGCTCCATTCTTCCCTAGATTTTTAGTCTTCTAGAGAAACAGGAAGAAAGTTGAACATCACATTTGTTATCAAGACTGTAGAGAACGTCTCTCTTCATCCTGATGAAAGTAATAATCTAGTAAGAAATTGACTAAATGATTACATAATTAATTCTTTTTGCACATGTATTTAAGTGAATACTAATAAACCATTAGTGGCAATTCCAATTTTCCTCTTCTTTGGCTATGTGCCTCAATAGAATAGATGATGTGCTTGGCAGATGACCCTTCTATATTTTCTTAGTTTTATTTTTTTATCAATACATATTTGTACTACATAATGATTGCATCCCTGGTAGGGAGTTATAACACGTAAGGGCCCATTTATTTTAAAACTAAAATCCTGAAAAAATCACCAATCTGGTATTAGAAAATTTTGAATTTTTGAATCAAAGTTAATACATAATCTTTAATTTTTAAAAGAAAAACTACTGGGAAGTGTAGAAAGCACCTTTAAAATAATTTCTAAAGAGAAAAAATGAAAGAGGTAAAAAAAAGTCATAAAAACACAGCATGATATATAGTTAAATTTGTGATCTTTAACTACATATCTAAGACAAATAAGGAAAATGAATGAACTGCATGTTTAGTTCAAGAGGTAGAAAATTTGGCTGAGGAAGTACTGCAGCTTGCTTAGCATGTGCAAGGCCCTGAGCTCAGTCCCTAGTATCACAAAAAAATTGGAAATCAACCACAAATAAAGCTGAGAAAACAGTAGGGAAGCAGAATCAAATGAATAAAAATAGAGAATTATGGGGTTAATAATATCCTTTAGTTATTGGAGGCTGATCAAGTCCGCAATCTCCTGAATGAGTCTACAGCAAAGGCTAAATAAAAAGAGGCAAATGGAATAGTTTCAGGGCTCCAGGAGTATCAAATCCCTCTCACATAATTCCAGATTCTCTCAGGGCTAAAACCAAGATCTTCTCTGGGTTGCCCATATTTATTTGGTTATCAGAAGAAGGGAGGGAAGTACTCAAGAAGGGCAGAACCACTCAAGGACTTCTCTAAGTAAGGTATGAAGTTAACCCACTGAAGAATGAGCTGCCCGAGGCTATAGTCTTTAGTTGAGATCTGACCCAGGTGTCCTTGGCTGTGATCTTGTCTTATCCTTTGAGGCTTTCTGGCTTCATCCACCACTACAGGTTTTAGTAGGGCTTAGTGACTCACAAAGGTTCACTTACTATGAGTCTGCCATTTCCAGATAAGGAGCCTAGGCCTTGGACAGATTCACAAGCCAACTGATTAATTTAAGTACTGCTCAGGTCCGCTTCATAGTGGTGTCCATCAGAGAATGGCAGACTTAGTAAATAAATCCAAGAGTAGCTTCTTTAAGAAAAGCAAAAGAAATACACGTATTTGTCTATTCAGGAAAAGAAAGAAGGAAATATAATTCTCAAGACTGGACATGAAGAGGAAAGCCAAGTCCAGTGACGGTCTCCTGAAACCCCAGCTACTCTGGAGGCTGACAGGAGGATCACCGGAGTTCAGGAGTTTGAGGCCAGTTGGACACCATAGTGAGGACCTGTCTCAGAAGGAAAGGAAAGAAAGGGACAAAGGGAGGGACACAGGGAGAAAGGGAGGGAAGGAGAGAGGAAAAATGGGAGAGAAGGAAAGAAAAAAGAAAAAGGAGAGAAGGAAAAGGAAGTATCATATAAACATAATGTGATATGACTGAATTCATACTTTTTAATGCCTATTATCTAAGCCAAATCAATAAACCCAGAAGAAATTTGGAGAGTTCAAAGTGTCTTCCTCCCCTCCAGTCATACAACAACACTAGGTTTGGCAGCACTCATGGGGAGATGTTCTTTAAACTTTTAAAAAGTATATAATCTGTATACTTATAAACTTCTCCAGAACATTGAAAAAAGAAAAACAAAGTTCTCCCAATTCTTCTTACAAGGCCAGGAACAAAATGCTCTTGACAATGACAAACACAAAAATAAATTTGCAGACAACCTCCTGTTTGTAAATCTGAATATACAAAATTAACTACAGTTCTATCACTCTAAGTCAGCAGTGCATAAAAGAAATAATTTACACAACCAAGTGGCTTTCAGGATGGCAAGGATGGCTCAATATTACAAAACCTGAAAACGTTCAGAATCCCAGCACTTTGGCAAGCTGAAGCAGGAAGATCACTGGTAGAAATCCAGCCTGGGCAGTTTAGCAACTTTGGGAGTTCTTGTCTCAAAATTAAAGCAAGAAAAGACTGGGAAGACAGGTCAATGCAAAGTTCCTGCATTCAGTCCCAAATACTGAAAAAACATGTAGGTGGCTGTTTAAAATATGTATGAGAAGGCTTCAGAGATGTCTTTTAAATTTAAAGGGTATGTTTGAGATTGTATGACAAATATTAACTAACATGGCTCCAGAAATCTACCCAAGCAGAAAGCAATCATCTTCCAGAATAGTTGAAAAAGCAAATGATAGCCTCAGAAATGTCCCTCATCAATCCAAGCATGAGAGGCAGTATTACTATTCACAGGGTTGTTCCATCTTCCACACTGCAGGCTGAGAAGCAGCAAGGACAACTTTGTACAATGATGGTTGGGGATTCTCTAAAGCGTCCCTGCAGAAGGCAGCTGAATATCTATATTCTAGCATTATGCTGAATATTGAATACAATGGCATGTTCATCAAAGACAGCGGCTGTTCAAGAAATATCCCACTGTTTTCACAAAAATCCATTTATAGAGAAACTAAGACAACTAGACAAAAATACAGAGAATAGCTTTTAATTATTTTCTGAGGTAGAGGTACACAGACATAAAATTCAATTACACAAAAGTATCAACTGAAAAACCTTAACCTCAGTAAGATAATTTAGAACGATTGCTGTTAGTAATTTGGGATATGAAGCATAAGTTTTCACGTGTCTTTTTTCAAAAAGCAATCATCAGAGTATAAATATGACAGAGAGGTGAAAAGATATCAATGACATTAGCAAAAGATACTGAAGAGTAAATTGCAAAAGAAATGTACAGAATCTATCTACAGGAAATGCTACCAATTCTATTGGTGAATGTTTGAGGAAATTTGAACACATGAAAACATGCCTTGTATTTAGGACAAGTCATAATTAAAGAGACATCAGTTCTTCAGCAGTAGCATGAACAAGATATTTTTCTGAGACCTTCAAAAAATAAATCTGGAGAAACATGTGGTCCTAGCCGGTACATTTCTGAACCAGAAGGGTAACATCAGAGGCTATTGGATTAAACATGTTATGAACAGTGATTAAAATACCTCCGTATTGGAGGTAAAGTGATGGCAAGGCACCGGGATACAGTAGTATTGGAATTGACCCCAATTTAGAGGACGTTGCTGCTTCATATCAAATTTTAAATAGTTAAGGAAAGTTGAGATAGGTGTTAGCCACTTTAAAAAATAAATTAAGGCAAATATCCCATTTGTTTCATCAAAACAAACTCCATGTTTATCAAAGTTTTAAATATAAAATGTGAAACCATAAAGTATCAAAAGAGAGTAGGGGCTTATTTATTTCTAATCTTAAAGTAAGAACACTTTTGTTTTGGGTGGTTTTTTTGAGGCAAGGTTTCACAGTGTAGTTCAATCTGGCGTTGAACTCACTACATGGCCCCAGGTGGCCTTGAATTCACTGTCATTCTCCTGCCTCAGCCTCCTGAGTTGTGGGATGACAGGCACGTGCCACCACACCTGCCCCTCCACATCAATTAAAGACAATGCAGAGCTCACAGTCATAAAGGAAAACATCAATAAAATCAACAGCATAAAATTTTAGAAAATTATGTGATTTTTAATACAACAGAAGAGGACATATTTGTAGAATGCAGTCATCAAAGAACCAATTTCAATGCTCCATAGAAAAATCAGTAAAAATACAAAAAAGTCAACAGAAAAAGGAATACAAATGACCAGTAAATAAATGCAATAATGCTTAGACTTCTACATTTAAAAATTCCAGATAATATTGCCAAAGGCATAGGAGATGCCTGCATCCTCCTATGGTGCTGGTGGGCGTGGAAATGAAGACAGTCTGTGAGAACAATTTGGTACTCTAACTCTCCTGCAAAGCAATACCCCCAAAAGAATACCAAAGTCTTATTTTGGGTATGTGTGTCACATAATTATATCTCTCTATATATACATATGTATGTTCTTATATGTGTGTGTATATATAATACTGCTACATCATATGGAAGGCTGAAAGCATCCTAAGTGCCTATGAAAAGGACAACAGTTAACTATATGACAGTGTATTTATAGAAAAAAAACAAAAAACTGAATACAATAAAGTAAATAGCTATGTGTTTGATAGGGACAGCTTTTCCAGAGCAGTCTATGGTTCATTTCCTGTCATTTCTTTCCTTGTCATTTCTTGGCTCAGGTAGACTGGCTTTGTATAAGCCGACCTAGGGGAAACACCCAGGGCTATCCTGGTGCTTGGTGTTATTTTATCAGCTTTATTGAAGTATAGCTCACATAGCATATAATATATCCCTTTGAAATGTATGATTCAGTGTTTTTTTAGTATTTTCACAGTTATGCAGCCATCAACCACAATTTTTGCCCACCTCAAAAGAAACTGTATACCTATTTAAAGTTACTCCCCATTACCAACTACCCAACCTTCATCCCTAGGAGCCCACTAATCTACTCTTTGTCCTTATGGATTTGCCTATAGTGGACATTTCATATAAATTGTATCATACAATATATGTTCTTTAATGACTGGCTTCTTTCACTTAATGTGTAATGTTTTCAAGTTCACCCATCATAGCAAGTACCAATATTTATTCTTTTATTGCCAAATAGTATTCCATTAATTTAAACAGCACCATATTTTATTAGTTTATGAAAATTTTGATTTTTTCCCATTTTTGTCTGTCATGAATAGTAATGTTATGAATATTTCTATACAAACTTGTGTGTGGCTGTATCTTCTCATTTCTTTTGAATACGTATAGAAATGTAGGACTTCTAGATCAAATAGAAACTTGAGATGTAACATTTTGAGGAACTATCAGATATTTTCCTAAGTGCCTGTACCATTTTACAGTGTTACTACAAAGCATGAGATTTAATCTTACAGACATCCTGGTGCATGTAAAGTGATGTCTCATTGTGGTTTTAATTTTATTTCCATAATATATGTTGAGCATCTTATCATGTGCTTATTGACTTATTTTTATTTTTATTTTTATTTTTATTTTTATTTTGGTTTTTCTCTGGTACCGGGAACCGAACTCACGACCTTGCGCTTGTCAGGCAGGCGCTTTTGCCGCTGAGCTAAATCCCCAGCCCCCTTATTGACTTATTTTTATACTCTATTTGTAGATCTTTTGTTCATTTTCCAGTTGGGTTATGTATATTTTAATCATTGGCTGTAAGGATGTTTTCTTCTGTTCTGTTCATAAACAAACCTTATCAAATGCATGATTTCAAATATTTTCTTTTGTTAGTTGTCTTCACTTTCTTTCTTTTTTTTTTTTTTTTTTTTTTCCAGTACCGGGGATCAAACTCATGACCTTGCACTTGCCAGGCAGGCGCTGTGCCGCTGAGCTAAATCCCCAGCCTCTGTCTTCACTTTCTTAGTGAAATAATTTTTAGCACAAAAAAATTTAATTTTGTTGAAATTCCATTTATCTACTCTTTTCTTATGTCACTTATGATTTTGGCATTGTATCCAAAAACAGAGTAATCTGAGGTCATGAAGATTTTTTCCTGTCATTTGTGACAACATGGGTGAACCTGGAGGATATTGCATTGAGTGAAATGAGGCAGAACCAGAAATACAAACACCCCGTGATCTCGCTTAAGTGTGGAATCTAAAAAAAATCAAACTCATAGAAGTAGAGAACTTACCAGGAGCTGACAAAGGGGGCAGGGAAGGGGAGGATGTTGGTCAAAGGACAGAAAGTTCTAGTAAAGGATGAGGAATAAATTTTCTAAGCTCTATTGTGCAATATAGTGATGGATAGTTAATAATAATATATTATATGCTTGAAATTACTGAAAGTAGATTTTAAATATTTTTCCACAAATAAAAATGTTAACTATGTGAAATGTTGTACATATTAATTAGTTTCATTTTGGTAATCATTTATCTCTATCCATATATATATATTTCACATTGTATACCATAAATATATACAAATTTCAGGTGTCAATTAAACATCAGTAAGCTTTGAAAAATGATTCTGCTTGAATTGAAAAGGCTTACTTCAAAAGAATTTTTTTTTCAATGACTAAAATTCTGGTATCACTTTGACAGCTGATGCCGAAGAATTGAAGGTTCTGAGGTTTACATCTTTGCTGTTTAGATGCATGCAGGATTAAGTTAGGCGAGAAAATATCTCTAGAAAGGAAAAAGGGAATTATTGAAGAATTTTGTCCTGATTATTATAATCTTAGCTACCATCTGTTTATGCACTTGTTTTGCATTACATATAGTATCTAATTTAATCCCAAAAAGCAATGTATTTTACAGATTAGGATTCATGGTATTGCTGAATGGTAGAGCTGGAATTCAAAGCCAGGTCTACTTGAACCTAAAATTCCAAGATAGGTGGCTGGCGTGTAGCTTCAGGAGAGAGTGCTTGCTAAGCACACATAAGGCCCTGGATTTGATTCCCAGTAGTACAAAAGGGGGGAAAAAAGATAAAATTTAAAAACAGTGTACTGCCCTTTCTTAATAAGGTTTCCATGCTCACAAAGGGATCATGCTGAAATTCTGTAAAAATATCCTACAAGAGGGTAACAAACATGTATTTGTGCAAACAAAAGATGATTATGTTGTACAGCTCAAGGGTGGCCAGGTACGAGATTCATGACCTGTGGAATGTATGCCCCACATGCACCTTTGGCAAAAGTGACCCCATCTCGGGCTGTCAGAGGTCTGGAGGGGAGCTACGCCATCTGCTTCATGTAAGTCTTAGATTTCACACCAATTTTGGTCAGCATTTTTTTCCTGTAGGACTGCTCCTGATCAAAGAAGAAAATATAATGGGGGAAAAGCCTCCCATTTCACTTGTGGAAGGAAATGCAGCAACATCCACACCCATGCTATCTTTTCCTCCCTCTGGAAGAAGCGTCGAATCAGGTGTCAACCAAACAGCCTGCAAATATATAAACAATGTTTTCAAAATTGAAAGCAGAAGAGGATGTGACTGCTATAGAGTGTGATTCAGATTCACTCATTCACTCAAAGAAGAAGTGTTTACATTAACTATTCATACATTTCAGATGGGGAAAATATGGATTTGTAGAACTGGTCTTTAAATTGAAGGGATTTTATTATTAAAGAAGCTGCACCATGGAGATGTTACTCTTACTGGAGTTGGAAAAGCTTGGCAGTGACAGGTTCGCTGTGAGGTACATGCCCAAGGATTCCTAGGATGCTAACTTTGGAAAAATTACAAAACTCTCCAAATGTCAGTTTTCCTGTGTATAAATGAGAATGTTAATAACTGCTAAATGCGTAGTGTCATGTAGAGTTTAGAGGGCTGGGGTTTGTAGTTCATGCCAGGGTTGAAATCCTGGTTCTTTCTCTTGCCACTTGTGTGCTGTTGTACAAATACCTGGCCGCTCTGGATCTTGATTTTTTTTTTTCTTCTACAAATGCACTGTAATAGGAAGATTTATGAGAAGTAAGAAAAAAATGTATCAAGAGTACATAACACTGAACCTACCTTCTATTACACGCTAAAAGATGTGCATAACGGTTTTTGTTTATGTTCATTCCCACTGCTCGGTAGACACCCAGAACAATCCCTGCCAAGAAGCAGGAACCGTCTCTCCCCACTTTATAGTCTGAAAGGATATTTTTAGCTTTATGCTTATGCCTCCCTCAGTGGAGAGACATTCGCTCTCTGGCCATAACGTGCGTGTGGAAAACTTTCAGCTCCTTTTCATGAGTTCTGGGTGTAGCTGTGTTACTTGTTCCTCCTTAGCGGTATACGTGAGAGTTTTCCTTTCATTACTAAGAGCACAGCTCGGACAGCATGCCTGCCTTGGGTCAGTAGTTCCCAGAACAGACACACACTAAAGCAGAGGAGCTGGAAGCTGGCCTGCCTGTTTCCCTTCTCCTTAAATGGAAAGTGTACATTTTTAATTTAGAAACAGCATGGAAATCACTGGCCCCAGAGGCAGCGGCTATTTTTATCAGGAGAGGTTGGCCCCTCAGACTTTCTTTGCCAGCTGATTTTATGGCATCCTGGCTCCTCGTGTCTGGCTCCCTGCACTGTTCGCATACTAGAAGTGAGATCTAGTTTCAGGGAAATGCTTGGCTGGCTGGCTGGCTAGCAGGACACGTTTTATAAAAAGCAAGTATCTGAAATTAAGATTTCAACCTGCTGTCCCAGCAGCAGTGTTTTCCAAATTTTACTCTCTACCCTGAAACTAAATTAGAAACACCAAAAGTTCCTTTGAAAATAAAAGGTGAAAAATGGTTTTGATTCAAAGGCATAGACCAATGCTTCCTCAGCTTCTTTGCTTGAGTTTTAAAGAACGGAACTCAAATGGCTTCCCAGGATGGAAGTGGCTTCCTGTGTCAGAGGCTGTTGGTGGGAGGAATTGGAGGGTCAGCTGTTCCTCACTGACTTGAGACTCACAGGTGTAAAGACCTTCTTCTACCCCTGAACAACACACCTTTGTATTTGTGCTGTTGGGGAGGGATGTCTAGTCTTTGTGCTTTCCTTCTACTTCAAAATGTCACAAAGGACACCTGAAATCAGAATTACTTTTCTGGAGCTACAGATGGCTCCATGGTGATGGTTCCGATCTCATGCCTGGACCCTTTTTGTTTATCACTCTCGTCTTCCTGACAACTTCTCAGAAATAGCCACTCCCATTATAGGACCTCAGCAGTCTATGCAGGGACTGCTCCTTCCAGCTCTCCTAGCCTGTCCTTCAACCCATCAGTCACAGATCCAGAGCGGATTCTAACTCCCAGCTCAGCGTGAGAACTAAATAGGACCCTGTGGATCAACCAATAACATCCGTTCACTTTTAGATGAACAATTGAATTGAATCTTAAGGAAGATAAAGTGATTTATCCATTGTCACTCAAGCAACTTATAGGTAAGTGGAGACTAGAACATCTCTTCATCATCCTAGATTGTCCCTGTTCCTATTACTAAACTGTGGTTATTCACTGACCAGCAGCTTAGCTGGACACATTCTTCCTTTACAAGATTATAAATGATCTACTCTCAAATGCACTGCACCAATTAACTTGTTGGTAGCAATTCAGGCATATTAAAATATAATTTGTACCCACAGGCACAACTTCTATTTATAGGCAGATGACACATACACACCTATGCCAAAAATGTCCCTCTTGACTAGAGCTCACATAATGTTTTCTAGGCAAGATACTATTCCTTGATACTCAGTCAGTGCAGATTTAATGAGTACCTCTGAAATGCTCAGCACTCTCCTAGGTGTGGTTGAGATTAAAGGGGAAAAATTACTAATGCAGATTTAGACAGCTGAGGTAAGCTGCAGAGGAAATTTGGAAGGAAAGGAGTCCAAAAGCTCTGGTTATCCAGAACATTTTAGATCCTGAATGGTCCGTGGCTGCTAGAGAGGCAGATAGGGGAAAAGAGCAGAGATTTTTCTATAAAATCCCACTGAAGGCATTGTTACAATACACTGATCAGGTCAAGGGAAAACAAAGATGAAATATACTTTCCTTTACTTAAATGAAGACCGTGCGCATTTAACATGTACTACAGAAGTACAAGAACAAAGTCATTCTGCAGTCAGACACCTAATAAAACCCCACATGACATGACTTTCTCTCTCAGCAGAATAATAGCTAAAAGTTAAAGATGATTATGACTTTTAGACTATGAGCCTTTCTGCTGACAGAGATTTTTCTCATGTGAGTTTTATATCTAAATGGAACAATGAGTATCCTTGAAGCAAATGTTGTCTGTGCTATTGGGTCCTTCTTGGTCTCAGAAGGATGATTTGTGAGCTTAGACTTGGAAAATTTTTTTGATGTAGTTGTAAGAAGAAAAGCATATTTTGAAATGATTTCAAGCTGTGTGAAATGCTTTAATGAATGAAGTGCCGTTTTCCACCCTTAGATTTTAGGGTATGATAAAGGTATTGAACTCTGAAGTTTATAAAGCACTTTCATTTCCATGCTTTGAGCAGTAAGGCGGGCAAATATCATTACCTTCATGTCACAGATGAAGAAACTAAGTTTCAGAGAGGTCGGGCGAGTTGCCCAAGGTTATGCGGCTAGGAAGTGGCAGGGTTAGATGATCGCTGCAGTCTTCACTGATTTCATTTTGTGTTCTTTCTGCCACGTTTTAATGTGATAGAGTTAGAAGGGAAAAGAAAGGAGAAAGCAGGGTAGAGGAAAGGGGAAGGCTGTATGGATATACACACTAAGGTAGCCAGTTTCTCTAAAAGAAAAGAAAATCTGCTCTATTTTTTACATGCTTCTGGAGAGTTATAGGAAATGAAAAATGAGTGAACACCTGTAAAAGGTGTTGCTGCCCTGCTCTCGGGAGCTGCAATTTAAAGTTAATGTTATTTTCTATATTAATAGCTCATCCCAGTGATGTTTCCTTTTTAAATTAATGCAGATGCGAGGTAATTTGGAAGAAGCCAAATAGACCAGGAGAGACAGCTCAGATCGCTCACTCAGCAGCCCTCTAATTTGGAAATAGGGCTTCAGGGGCCCTTACTACTATTGAGACCTCCTCTGGGGCCATTAGGTGTGTACTAGCTACTACTTAGGAATAGCATCCCTGGCTTCTGGTCCTTCCGCAGAGCTTGTGGCTCCTTGTAATTGCGGGATGGATTTTCGTTATCACTGCTCTTCGGCTGAACTTCTCTCCCACTCTCCATTTTTGAAACATTTTCCTTAAGTATGACTGCTTGCTCCAGCACTGGAAAGGGAGCCAGATGACATATTCTGGTCATCAAATGGCAATGACCATCATGGTCGTGATTTGGGATGAAGAATGCAAACTTCCTGAGCCTGGGATCTGAGCTTAGTATTCAGAAACCTCCACAAGATTCTGTGCATTACTCAAGTTCTGTGTACATTCTGCAAGAACTGGGGCTACCCTTATCCTCCTTGCATCCACACCTGACTTCTTACAGCTCGGAGAATCTCCCAACGGCTCCTGGCTGGTTTCTCTCTCTCTCTCTCTCTCTCTCTCTCTCTCTCTCTCTCTCTCTCTCTCCCCCTTTCTCTCTCTCTCTCTCTCTCTCTCTCTCTCTCTCCCTCTCTCTCTCTCTCTTTCTCCTGATCAGGGATGTAATTTTTTCTGGGGCTAGGAAACAATGGCAATGTATAGGTGTCCTTTCTGATACTGGTTTGAAGTTATTCTGATAAGTCAGCCTGAATTAGAGTGGAATTCCTCAAGAGCAGGGAGTAGTGCATGTTGAATTCATAGTGGGTTTTCACATATGCCTGGCTCTTTCCTGCTAGTTTCTGAATTTGGTTATGAAGCCCATTATGGAGAAGTGATGGAATGATTATAGAACCAATGGACTCCAGGGGCTGGGGATTTAGCTCAGCAGCAAAAGCGCCTGCCTGGCAAGCGCAAGGTCGTGAGTTCGGTTCCCGGTACTGGAGAAAAACCAAAAAAAAAAAAAAAAGAACCAATGGACTCCAAATATACCCTACCCATGCATGTGCACACTCACTTATGCACAGTGTGATCAAAATATATGGTGAACATTTTAATTTTAAAACTTCATTACAAGTAAAGGCACATTGCCATGACCTCTCCCTCAAAATATGTCCCGTCTTCAAGCATACCTATCCTATTGTTTCTACCACTCTCCAAAGCAATTCTAGAAATCCCCTTTCATGACTGTCTTTATGAGGTGATCAAACATACAGTGAATGTTGTTGCTAGGTGCTGTCCAGAGGAAAAGCAGACCTGTAAATACTTCATGGTGTGTCTTTGTCTACCTTCTTCACCAGATCCCACACCATGCAACTTCTGGATCTTTCCTCATGTTGAAATGGCCACAGAAGTTAGACATTTTAAGTCAATTCAGGATATACAAACAGCCAAGACGGCATAACTAAAGACTCTCGTGGAACAGGACCTCTGGAACTGCTTCAGAAAGTGGCAAGAATGATGTGTTCAAAGCAAGGAGAATACTGAGAGAGATTAATGACAATGTGTCCTTTACAGTGATAGATGGGGTTTGGTGGCTTCTTGGCTTGCCCTTGATGGGCACTTGGATCATAATTGCTGGATGCAATTTGCTGTCACTCTTCTTTTCCTGTGCTTCCATCTAGATACTAGTATGTGATATTAGATAATACCGCATGATACTAGGTACTAGTGCATAATACTAGGTACTACTGCATGGTACTAGGTACTAGTACATGATACTAAATACTAGTTCATGAGTTAAAGTTCCTCATATACTGCTGTCTCTTCCAATCATCTTTGTCCTTATCACTGGTACTGTTTTGCGTTTTGAGAAAGAGGAAAGATAAATGGGTATGGTTAACTTGTTATATTGACTCAGAAATCTGCAGTTCATTTGCCTTCTTGATATTAGCTGATGTCTCCATTGGTAACTTTCTTTATAAAGTCAATTGTTTAAAATTGCTCCTGGTTCAAAAATAGTACCATATTTAAACTAGAGATAAATTTTATTTACTGTATCAGTGGAGCCCTTAAAAAGAAAATTTTGCAGGTTTATAGCAATATTTTAATCTGTTGAAGACATTTATTTAATCATATCTACATGAGATTTGTTTGGACACTGTTTGAAAGTACAAGAAAATTTGGGAATTTTTGTTTTTAAATTTTTTTATTTTAAAAAGGAAAAAAAACAAAATTTCAACACAAAATAGTAGGAAGATAACAATTATTAATACATTGTGTATTGTTATCTTTAAATTGGGTACTCAAAGTACAAGATATAGGCATTTAATTGCCAAACAATATTAGCACAAAACTTCTTTCAATGAACTAAGAGAAATTAGAAATTAGTTAGAAATTAATTAGAAATCTGTAACTATCTTAGCTACTGTATATATATATTTTTTTTTTTCTTTTCCTTCCTTGTTTTTTCCTTTCCCCAGCCCAGTTTCTCTTTCCTTTTGAACAGTTTCTTCCCATTTCACAAAATCTATTGTACATTTTGGATCTTACTTACTTTTTCAGTTTCTCACACCAAGGAGACAATACAATGTTTACACATGTGAGTCTGATTTATTTCACTTATGAGTATGGTCTGAAGTTGCATCCATTTACCTATAAAAGCCTTGAGTTTATTTTTCTTTATGGTTGAGTAGTACTCCCTTGTATGGAAAGACCACATATTTTTATCCATTCCTCAGCTGATGGGCATTTGGGTTGTTTCCAAGATCTAGCTTTTACAAACTGTGCTGTTATAAACATGGGTACACATATATCGCTACGGTGCAATATTTTTAATTCTTCTGGGAAGATACCCAGAAGGGGAATAGCTGGGTCAAATGGGAACCTCCAATTTTTCATTTTTTGAGGAATCTCCACATTGATTTCTACAGTGGTTTCACTGGTCTACATTCCCACCAGCAGTGTAGAAGTGTTCCTTTTTCCCCAAATCCCCACCAGCATTTGTTATTGATTAATTTCTTGATAATAACCATTCTTTCTGGGGTGAGATGCAATCTCAGTGTTGTTTTAATTTGCACCTCTTGAAGAAAATTTTGTTTAATTCAGATATAGCATTTCAGATTGTCTCCATTTCAGAGAATATTTTCCTGACCTTCCGTGACATTCTAGCAAGTTCATCTGAGTCATGACTGTGGTTTTCCTTTTCAAAAAGCATCTCCTGGACTTAGTGAGGCAGTCTGTGTCTCCCAGCCTTGCTCACTCTAGGCCGATTGTGAAGTTTCTGTGTCCTTGTCCATAGAAAAGCTATCGGTGACCTTTAATTCAAAGGTTAATTTTGATTCTGCAAGGCTTTGTCACATCTATATTCCGGTGAGGGTTACTTCCTGAACAGATAATAACTTAATAAGCTGAAAAATCTATTTTTCACTCTCTGTAAGGACTCTAATACTTGTTACTTTCATTGTTTCATAATCAGAACAAAGGACCTTGTAATTTAGCCTGAGTCTCCCCTGTCTCCTCCCTGAAAATGTACAGCTTTCTTCACACAAGCTTTTTTGTGGATAATCTGTACCCTGAGGGACCTTCGATAGGATCTTAACCCACAGAGAACTCTACCTGGGCCTCAGCTTTCCAGTTAGTTTTTGGGTTTGCTCATGAAAGTCCCAGTTACAATGCAGATATACAGGTGACATTTTCAGCTGCTTCCTACTTGGGAAAACTGGAATAGCTGAGTTCAACTGGGCCTTCAGAGAATGCAGAAGGTAAAATTCTGGGATCAAACCAAAGAAAACAACTGCCTGGCATGGCAGAGGGGTGGAGTGGAGAGCGAGCAGGAAGCCCTCAAAGTTGAGAATGGAACCGGCTGCCTCCGTGGTGGTGAGCCATGTCCCTGGAATCATTCACACAGACTACGAATGAAATCTGGCTGAAGTCCTATGATAACAATAGTGCCCCTAGTTACATACCATAGTACCATTTTAAAAACTGTTTTAATTTCTGTTGTCTGCTTCCCTTTACTTTAAATAATCCTGTGGATTGTAAGAAGTGGGAGATAAGTTACAATTTATAAAGAAGGAAGTTAGAACCAGGGAAATAATGTGACAGTAGTCCCAAGATCACACAATTGGTAATAAATGCATAGTGCAACTGGCGCAAGCGGGGAGGTTCTGTGATAGCAGTCTGAGGTGCCTGACTAGATAGGATGTTTGCCAAACATTTTCCTAGTTAGTGGTGTAAGTGACCAGTGGTCCCTGAGGTCGAAAGGTGTAGCCTCAATATATCTGTCAAAAGTAGGAGATTTCCTGGAAATCTTGCTTTATCTTTAAAAATAGGGAGTAGTTTGCATTTCACTCTACATTAATCTAGTTTTTCTTCATAGCAAGCAACCCAAGAATCATAGTGTGTGTTCACTTTTTTATTCATGGGTGCATGGGTAGGTCATTGCTCTGTGGACTGGGATTTCCTAACTTGCAGCCCAAGCTGTTTGTCAGGTTTAGGTTTCCTTCCAGAGTCTTCTTATTCTTCTTTGACCAGAACTGCCCCAGGGTATGTCCCGCTCAGGCCAGGTGGCAGCATACAAGAGGAGCAGGCAGAAGCAGGGGGTGCCTCTTAAAGCGACCGTCACTTCCAGCCGCCTCCTGTTGGCTGAAGCATGTCATACAGCTGAGCCTAAAGCCCAGGGGGCTCGATGTATATTCTGCTGGTTCTGCTGTACTCCAAAGTCTCATGGCAAAGGAAGTGAAGAACTGAGATCAGCAGTCCAGCTGACTATTGCCTTCTCTCTTGACCATGATTATCCACCCTAGCTCCTGTGCAAAATATATTTAATTCCATGCAAAGAAGCTTCCCCAAATTTCATCGAATAGCAATATCAGCTTCCAAGTCATGGTTTACATCAAACATTGCTATCCATGGCTTTTGCTTTCGCCCGCAGGAGATCTCTTTCCATGCACTTTTGAGACCCCATCTTAAGAGGGCTCTGGGGGATAAGTCCTGCCTAGAGGCTGAGTAGATCCTCTGCCTACCTCAGCCTGCAAACTGTTGATTGCCCTTAGTTGTGTGCAGTTGACTATTCACACTTTCAATTAAGGCTAGCAATACTTTTTGGAAAAAAAATTTTATTAGTACATGTTTGCAATTCATGCAGTGTACAGTCATCTTAGGGAGTGATTACACATATGTATTAGAGCTTGATTCTTTTTCTTATAAATCCCCATCCCATTCCCTCCCCTCCCCCTTCCTCCGCTGGCACCACAATCCCCTTTCTCCTACTTGTTAACATTATTCATCTTAGCTCATGTTATAACATATAGTGTTCACATTAATTGCACTGTTAGGTTCCTGTACATGGTGCATCTTTATCCCTCTCATTTCCCCTTCCCCTCCTCCTCACTCCTGGCCCTTGATCCCTTGGGCCACTTCCCTAATATAAGAGATCTGACCCTTTGTCCCTTTCTATCCATCCTCTATCATTTTCTTCATTTCTACTTTGCCTCGCTCAAATGAGGGATACCATACAATATTTAAGCTTGTGTGTCTTTTTTATTTCACTCAATACTAAATTTTATAAATGTGTCCATTTTCCTACAAATGTCTCAAATGTGTCATTTTTTAGAGCTGAATAGTATTCCATTATATAGAGATACCACATTTTCTTTATGCTTCATTTTCATTATCTGTTGATGGACATATAGGCTGCTTCCTGGATTTAGCCAGTATGAAGGCTAGCAGTACTTTTCCCAATGTAATTATGTCAAAAATTTTGGAATTTTTCTGTGTATAGTTAAACCTTGGCACTTGACTGCTTTGAAACTCATCAAACTTGGTACTTGTGCATTTTATTGGGAAAACCTTGTCTAGTACTCTTCCTTTGTTTGGTATTCCATGTGCCAACTAGATCTTGTCACTGTTGATTGTCGCATGAGGTGCTACCATTTTCAGCCAAGACCATTAACAGTGAGTACTGAGGTCCCACTCCGATTCTAGTCAACTTTGTGTGCCTAAGCCATTCCTGCTATTCTTTTGGGACATGACATGACTCCCCCAAAAGTCCTCTGAGCTGAAGAGACAGCTAAGAGGCCATGCGATCACCCATTTAGAAACCCTTCTCCAGCTAATGCCTTCTGTCAGGGTTACTTCCATCCTTTCAAAAGTATGGAGACCAGGATCTTTGCTTCATGTTTAACTTGAGGTTGTATTTTAATGCCAGCCCCTGGATTACATCTTTTTCTCAGATAGTTTCAAGGTAGGGTTTGGCTCAGTGCCAGAGCATATGCCTAGCAGACACAAGGCCCTGGTTTCAATCTCCAACACCACAAAAGAAAGGAGAGAGAGAGGAAGGGAAGGAGGGAGGGAATGAGGGAGGAAGGAGGGAAGACGGAAGGAAGGAGTTTCACTTGCCAACCCTACAAGCCCCAAAATGCCTAGACATTTTTTCTTTTGCAAACTGGTCTTTGCAGAGTTCTTCTCATTCTTGTAGTGCTTACCTCCCCAAATCAGCTTGTTCTATTCACCTTTTGCATCAAAGCGTCCTACTAAATTCCACAAATATTATCAATACTGTCTGTATTCTGAATTACCAAATACATAGCTTGTCAGTTACATAACACAGGTCATTATTTGTCCATTCTCCTATAATGGTTTCCTGTCAGCTGATCTCAAAACTCAATACTTCATGTTATATATCTGTTACAGAACCATTCTATTTCCAGCTGCCATTTCTGTATTGGTCAATATTTGAACCAGAATGGCCAAAATAAAAATGTCCATGGATAAAACAAGAAGTTTGAGTTTCTCTTGGTTCTTCAGATCGGCTTCCTGGGGCTTCTAGGTTGAATTCAAGTGCGTTCTGCTGTTTCCTCATTCTCTTGGGCCCTCAGAATTCCTGGAGAATGATTTTCATGGGGGATTAAAAAAAAAGGGTAATTCACATACATACTGCCTTCTAAAGCCTCAGGTCAGAAGGATGTCACTGTCATTTCTCCCCCATTGTATTGTAGGTGGCAAAGTATGTGTTTAAACCCCAAATCAGCTGGTACAGAAACATATAATCTTCCTATCTTCAACTCTGCAAAACACTTGGAAGAAAGAAAGGAAGAACTGAGATAAATAATACAATTTATTCTGCCCTTCAGGATGTACCTTTGTTTCATTCTACTTGCTTAATTTGTTGTTATCCCAAAGTCTTCAAGTAAAATTGATATTCCAGGATCGATCATGACTTGGAGTACTCCTGGTACTTTCCCCTTGTGGCCCAGTATGAAACCAGAGGTTCCTGAAACTGTGCCTGGAGCCTTGGGAGGAATAGTGATCTTGCAGATCCCTTCTCAAGAATTCTCTGATTTGGGGCTGGGGATTTAGCTCAGTGGCAAAGTGCCTGCCTGGCAAGCGCAAGGTCGTGAATTCGATTCCTGGTACTGGAGAAAAACCAAACAACAAAAAAAGAATTCTCTGATTCTACAGCAAGGAGTTGGTGACACTGAACACAAACTTCATCTAATTCATTATTTTACCTTATGATACTCTGAACCAAATTATGTCACTTCTTGAACTGGCCTCATGTGTGCCTCCCTGTCCTCCAGCAACACAATTATGAGGACTGAGAATAAATACCCTAGTCTTTCTTGGAAAATATTTACATCCTATTGCCTGCAGGCATTTCACAATGCATAGTACAAGAATATAATGCCCTGCTAGTAATTCATTCATTCATTCAACAAATATCTCCTCCATATCTATCCTGTCAAGCATGGTGCTGAATGTGCTTATACAGTGGGTAAGAAGTGTGGCCTAGGGAGCTAGTGTCCCTGAGAAATTTCCATGAATCAAGGGCCAAAATAGTTTCCAATAATACCAGAAGGTCATTAGCATTTTCCTTCTCATTCTTTTAAGAGCCTAGGGTAAAAGTCTTGTCCATTATGACAGACATTAAAAAGGTTTCCAAAATGTAAACAATTAATTATCACTCTTCTCACCAACTTTTATTGGAGGAATATAGTCATTTTTTATGAAAAATATGTATGTTACTGTGTAATGATTTATTTTTAATTGAAAAAGTATATTTACTATGTACATGTCTTGAAATATGTATGTTATGGAATTGTAGGCTAAATCAAGCATTATGATATATATTACATCCATGTGTGTAGTGAGAATGCTTAAAAGTTTCTCAGCTATTTTCAAGAAAATAATACATTTTCATTAAATCTAATAACCATGCTATACTGTACAATAAATCTTTTGAATTGATCTTTTGATTTTTAAATTTATTCATCCTATCGATATGAAATTTAGTATCCTTTGACCAATTCCCCACCCCCTTTCTGTTATTGTTATTATTATGTGAAATAAAAAACATTTTCGAGTAATATCTTCAAAAAGTTTTTAAGAGTTGTTTGGAAATTTATCTCAGGATCCTCTTCAGTGGTGACTAATCTACTACCCATGTGCCGCCACAGGTGGTTTATATGATTGAAAGGTTCACCATCACTGCTGTATATTCTTAAAATTATAACTTGTATGGCTATGGGTTCTACCTATTAATATTCATCACAATGGAAATTCAACCTGTGAACATTTGCAAGTGTTTCTTTATTTTGAAAAAAGTAGCATCGATCCCGCCATTTGTAACTTTGAACAAATTATACACAGATCACCCAGAAACATCCACTTTTCTGTGCATTAGCCTCTGCCCCAGGAGTTAAAAGCCAGAGAACTCTACTCAAATCCATTTCCAGGAGGGAGACAGATTACATCTGCCAAGAAGGGTTAGATTTTTAGTTTTTTCCAAATTTGGAACACGGGCAAAAGCCAGACTGTGACTCAGTGGATAGGTTTCTGGGCTGTGGCAGATGTGAAATTTTTCACCAGTTCAGGGTGTTCCTATAATTACTGGTTTCAGAGATTCACAAAATTGTGATTGTAACCAATTATTTCCTGTGGTTCCTGAAACCCTGGTTTTGAAGCAAGTGTTAAAATTGCCTTTGTTCTCCTCCTACCCTGAACATTATTGTAATCACCAAAGCCCGATTTATATTTTTTCCCTTTCTACTTGAAGTACTTGTATAGCTTTTTACTCTTGAACAAGCTTCCTTTCTGTAGTTAGAAGTGAAAGACCAAATGAAGAAATAAGTATACAGTATGCTCACAAATTATGTTAAGTTCCCCAAGAGAAATAAAATGAGTGTCATAATATAGACTCAGAATATTGTCTTTATTTTAGGTTTAAAATGTATTAAAACATCATAAATACATAAGATCTATGTAGTCTCTCCATTTACATTATTGAATATATTTCTGCTTGGGATTTTCTAAGAAGACATTTTTCTAAGTTTCAAGGCACAAGGAAAAAAATCATAAAATTATATTGGGAAATGACATTGACTTCTAAGATGTCAACACAAGTGTTTCTTGTCACAGTGATTTGTGAATGTGTTATAAAACTTTATAGACTCTCACCATATGGAAATGTTTTACACAGAAATTTTTGGGAACATAATTTAGAATCTCATTACATAATACCTTGATACAAAACATTGATTTGTTGATGTGATTGATTAAAAACAAAATTTCCATTAATGTTATTTTAATTCCTAAACACATATATTTCATTAGCTCTTTTGGAAAAAAGTACCACAACCTAAATTATATGAAATACACTTCACATGATTGTAGCAAAAACCTTAGATTGGTACAGCTAAATCTCTTGTAACTCAGCTTTGAAAAACCAAACATCATCATTACTGTAGGGGAGAGGAAATATCTTTTCCTGAAAGGTCTTAGGTTCATAGCAGAGGCCCTTATAAAAGAAGACAGATTAGTAAGAGAAAAGCATAGAAATTTACTTAATATAAGTTTTATGGGACCCAGGCACCATTGTAAGGAAATGAAGACCCAAAGAAAGAGGTAAGCCCATGTAGTTTTTATGGTAGGTTTAATGCAGAAGTGGATAGTTGTGGAGAAATATGATTGGACAAAAGGAGTGTGATGTAATAAACGGGCGGGTGAGGATATATAGCAAGTTTTCCTCCATTCAGATTTTTTTTGTGTGACCTTTTATCTTCAGAGTTAAGACGTTCCCTACCTCTGGTTATGAGGAGGGCTTATACATGTGTTATGACCTGTTTTAAGGGAGAAAGAAGAAGGAGAGAGAAATTTTTTCACTTCTGCCATTTTCTCAAATTTCTTTAGTTTAAAATATTTATATGCCAAGGTGCCATATTTTGGAATAATGTCACCTAGACGCCATGGCCTCCAATAATTACAATTTAAATATTTTACCAAAGCCATAGGGAAGACATAAATGTTAAGGTTATATTCATCAGATAAAATGAAACTTAAAATTGAATTTGTGGATCTGTAAGAGAAAAAGAGTAGGGTGTGATGGTACAAAATGTGATCATAAAAAATAGCCTTAGATATCAAATATCCAAACCAGTTACTTTCTCAGATTTCAGAAGCTGATTGGACAAGAGACTTGTCGGAGGGCACACTCACAATGCGGCACTTAGTGACTCCCGAGCCCAATCAATAGGCCTTCAAAACTTTTTCTGATTAAAAATTCTTTTTTGTACTGGGGATTGGTCCTGTGGGCACTGTACCACTGAGCTGCATCCCCAGCCTTTGTCTGTCTGTCTGTCTGTCTGTTTAGGGTTTCACTAAATTGTCCAGGCTGGCTTCACACTTACAATCCTCTGGCCTCAACCTCCCAAGTAGCTGACGTTTCATGCATGTGCAATGCACACAGCTATAAATAACTTCTTAATAACTCCACATTCTTCCTTAGCAATGACTACAAGTTCCTCTCTCCCCAATCTCAGCATTCTAGGGAGAATTTCCCCACTTGAGACATTTGGGGGAGCTGCCTTAGAGAATGTAAAGATGAATCAATTTTAAAGTATATGGGGGCTGGGGATTTAGCTCAGTGGCAAAAGCGCCTGCCTGGCAAGTGCAAGGTCGTGAGTTCGGTTCCCGGTACCGGAGAAACCCCCCCCACCCAAAAAAAACAATTTTAAAGTATATGGTTTATACTTTTGTGCAGCAGAAAAACTAATGTCTTTCCATTGCAAAGTTCCTGACTGACACCTCTATAACCATAGGAAGATGTAAGAGAAGAATAAAACAGATTTATTGAAATTTCATGTGTCATGGGAGTCTTTAGAAATGAAAATTCAAACATCCAGGAAAGACTATAATTTTATACTCAGGTTCATTGAAGGATAAATGAATATAAATATACAGGTAATTATATATGAATATATATAAATGTTATGGCTTATGTCTACATATCCCCTCAAAGCCTCAAGTGGTCATAGGTGGGTGGCTGTATCTAGAATGTGTGATTCTGGGATTGATTTCTAGTGCAACGCTAGGATAGAGGGCAGTAGGGTGTGAGTATTACCCATCCTGAGTAGCCTGGATAAGATGTAAGGGACAGAAGGAGCTGTGATCATCCCTTGTTGCTTTGCTACGTTCTGCAAGCCATAGAGTACGTCTCTTTTGTGATGCCTCTCGGTCATGTGCCACCTTGCCTGGAGCCAGCTGATTATGAACCGATACCTCTACAAACTGTGAACTAAAGAAACCTTTCTCCTTTAACTTTAGATGTCAGATATTTTTTCTGAGCAACTACAGAGAAGTAACTGTATTTCATATAGTCATGTATAGAACCTATCCATATTATAGATATGGAAACTATCCATAGTATATATGTGTAGAACTGCATTCTAGGGAAGAAATAAGGCATATACCCTTTAATTTAGAAATAAACATCATATACACTTAGGTTAGACAGGAAAATAATCTGTTTGGGGTTGGAGGGATTTATGGTAAGAATAGTTGGCTAGGTATAGTTTATAGAATTTTGAATGCCAAGCGGAGCACTTTATATTTCTCTCATTACCTTGAACAATCCTACTCCTTACAACCTATGGCTAAATGTACTCTTCATGGCAGAAAATAGAGAAGATGAATGGCCCTGTGGTCTGTTAGAATAATGAAACCAAGTCAAGATTGCCTGATCTAAAAACCATCATTTTATGAGTGTTCCTCTGCCTAAAATTACTTTTCTGACTGAAGTATAAAAGAATATTCTCCAAACCGCAACAATGGGACAACTAGAGCATTTTGGCTTTTGTTCCCCAGGTGGATTTATAAATCTTCTCTTATCACTATTTTGCTGTGAAAATTATTTTCGCAAAAATATTTTCAGAAATGCATTCAAAATGCTCTCTAAGCAAAGAAATTAAAAACACAAACAATCTCACCGAGCAACAGAGAAACAGAAATGGTGAGGCCTGAACCTGCAGGAAACATATCAATGTTTGTGTGACTGACCCAGGAGACACAATATGCCCTGCCTGCCCCACTGCAATCTTGACATCTCAAGAGAAAACAGACAAAAGTCATGGAGACTGATCATGTTAGTCACTTGCCTGTCACTGGAACAAAATAATCAACACCCACGACTCAGAGGAGGAGAAGTTTCTTTTGACTCATGGTTGTCTGGCTCCAAGGCAGAAACAGGACAGTGAGGGGCCTGGCAGAAGAAAGGTGCTCACCCAATGGTATCCAGGAAGCTGACAGAAAAGGGAAGAGCCAGGGAAAGAACACACCCTCCCAGGTCACACCCCGAGCATCCCACCTTCTAACCACAGTCAGCCATGAGCTCATCACAGGTAAGTATACGGCCCTCATGACCCAGTCACTGTCTAAACCCATGAAACTCTAGGGACACGTTTCAGATTCAAACTGTAATACTGATAGAGGCAGTGAGGCTGAAAGAAATCATTTCAGATGTGCTTGTGTCCTGATTCGAGGTTGAGGACTCACCAGGCTATGGGAGGGAGGTTCTATATGAGATATGGCCATGTGGCTAAAATAAGGCCAAGGTCATCAGTTCTATCATTTTCTCTTGGAGGCCCTCGTGAGGAAATAAGGAGAATGCCTCAGTCAAAGGAGGAACCTTCATTTTTAGGATAGAAGGAAGAGCTGGGACTTATGCAAGGCCCTCTGTTGTCCTCTGCAGTAAAGCTAGGTATCTCCATCAGTCCCTACAAATGGCAAATAGACGGGGAGAGTTTGTGTGCGCCTGGCAGGGTCATGCTGTTTATCCTCGTCCGCTGAGCTTGCAACTCTGGAAAAGACACACTTGCAGTCTAGGCAGAAATGGGAGGCCAAACCCACTTAACTGCCAAGCCAACTGAATTTACACTTCAGGACAATGGAGCAAGGAATGTCACCACACTTTCACCTTTCTTTACTTATGTGTCATCTAAGATCCACTTGTGGTCACTTCTCCCCATGGACCTAGGCATTTTGATAGCTTTCTTTTTATCTTCATCTGCCGAATTGGACTAAACTGCAAAGATGAGAGATCTATTTAAGTTGTTCTCTCCCTTCTTTTGCTAAGCTGCTTTCCCAGCCCATAACCCTAACTATACATAGTCAATACCTCTGGAAATGCCATGGGAACCCCGGCTATCAGTAGTTGTCCAGCCATTTCAGGTTTCCCAGAGTCCAAGTGTTTGTCTATCACTGTAGTCAGCGTCTTCCAGACAGATCCACCTTCTGAGTTTACCTAAATCGTGGCTTGGGCTTCTCGTCAGTCAGGGAACCAAAAATAAATAGTCCTGAAGTTCAAAGCCCTCCTGCTTCTCCCCATGCAGTGGACAGGGGTGCACTCTGAGTCTTAATAACTGTCCAGGTCATGAGCTGATTGGAGGACCCCAAGAAAGAAAGGGAAGGATATGGGCACCTTAGCAGTTATCTCTGTCTAGTCTGGTGGTGATTTTTCTCTGTTCTTGACCTGGCCTGGACCAGGAAAATCCTATCTCAGTTTTTAAGGCACAAGTTCATGGCTACTGAAGCAAAACAATGTGCTTTCAGTTGACATAGGATACCTGGGTAGAGGGTGTCGATGCATGGGAGTCTGAGGGCCGAAGATCGACTGGGTGATTGAGGATCAGGGACATCTGTTGTCTAAGAACTTCTTTTGTGCTGATTTTAGGTGACCTCACTCCTGAGCCTCTTGAAGTTCCTAGATTAAAATCCTAACATCCTTGTAAACTGCTTGCCTTTCTCCTTGCTACCCAGGTCGAGACTGGGAGACATGGGACAGAGACAATATCTGGAAGTTGGGGGACAATAAGTGTTCAATACTTTAAACTCAAAAGCCTTTCTTGAAGGTGTTGCCCTGGAAGCCTGGAACATGCCTGGCTTTGACCACGAAGTTGATGGGCGAAGTTTGAGTACAGTCGCGCATGACACCACCAGGGGGCAGTGTGAATCTGTGTCCGCCACCCGTCACTTCAGCCCCGACCAAAGTCAAAATCAAACCACACAACCTTTTATGTCCTTCTACAAGAGCTTCTTTAAAGCCTTTAGGCAGCATTTAAACTTTAAAGGAAAACAGAAACATTTAGTAAATCCAAAAGCATCGTGAAGTGTAGGCTGGATTTTCTCCTCATAACCATTACTGAATTCAGCTTTACTGGGAGCCTGTCATTTATTTTCTTGTCTGAAACAGCTAGTTGAAAGATCTGAAATAAGAATGCATTATTTACAATTGTGTAATACCCCTCTCCTAAGCTGTAAAACAGAAAACTTGCTTTCCTGGATCTTTTAAAGCTTTGCTTCCAATTCCTGATATTAAAATTTTAAAGAGCCCGAGAACAACGGAGGCAGAGTCACACTCAGATTAATTTTGTTCTGCTCGTGTGTAAAATGTTATCCTGGAAGCCAGGGCTGCAGAGATGGCTCCTGCCACCTGGGAGCTTATAGCCTCCTAGGGGACCCTACAAAATAACAGGAGTGAGTTCCTCGCACTCTGCTATGCTCAGAATGCTGATCTTAGCTTTTAGGGGGAAAAAAAAAATGAGTCAAGTTGGAAAATGACAAAACATTTTGAAAACAAGAACAGCCCAGGAAATCTCACACGTTCATCATCTCAGGATCTAGGGCAAAACCCTTCTGATAAATGCGCTGTTTTATCAGTTGCATTATGGCAAATTATGGCATGCTGTGTATATGTGTCTGTACAGAACACAATCGGAACAAATGGCTTCCTCATTATGAAGAAAGTGTTTTTCCTTTTACATAGTTTTCATAATTTCCTACGTAATGTTTTTTGAGGCCGATTTTGCAGATAATATATGGTACGTGGGAATGGATGGAGGTCAGAATGGTGACCCGGGGACGTTGAGAAGTTTGGGAGCACACTGAGTTTTTAAACTGAAGCAGCAATAAAATAATGCCACTGGGTTGTGAACCAGGTGCTGCCTTTTTGTCTAATGGGTCCTGACTCTAATTAGTAGCGGAATGGAGCACTTCCTTTTTGGCAAGGTTAAGCCTATGGTTGAGCATGCTCAATACACGGTAGAGCATTAAGAACTCTGAGTCCTGGTCCCTGGCCTATGATTGACTTTGGGAAAGTCATTTAACCTCTTGTTTCTTATTTCTCTTGGTAAAATGAAGGTCATAAAATGCGCCATCTCGCTGGATGCTGTGATTAATGTCACCAATGATGGAAACACACTTTGCAAATGCAAATTGGAGCAGAAGTGCTGAGCTAACCCCTAAAAGGGGCCTGGATCCCGTTTCACAGAGAAGGAGCCCTCTGCCTCCCTCTTTATGCTACCTTCATCATTTGATCATGTCCAGAAACTCAAAGGCCATTATCCAGTCCTTCTTGCCGTTAAGCCAAGGAGATGCATAACTGCTGCAGAGGCACTGAAAAGCATCTTTTCTTTATCTTTTTGCACAAGTAGGAAGAGGTAAAGTGAAATGATTGGAACTGAGCTTTTATCCACCCTTCCTAGCCCCAGACTGATGGGAAGGTGTAGGGTTTGGGTTGCACCGGGGCAGGCTGGATTCACTGTGTAGGAAGGAGCCAGTTTTTTTCATGTGGGAAGAGGAGCACTGGGCCAATACCTCTCGGCAGTGAGTTTCTCTTCACTTGACAGTGATCATGAAAGCAGGCACCAGGCCACCAATTTTTCTCTCTCACTTTGTAACACACACCTGTCACAGGGCCTGGCACAAAGTGGCCATACAGTAAATATCTGCTGAAAGAGTGTGTGTGTGGGGGGGAATCAGCTTGTTTTCATGAAACCGCTAAACCAAAGATTTTAAAAACTGCATTTTCTGTGAAAATCTGAGTCATGAGATAATCACAAAATATTAGGAACTAATACAAATCCACTTTTATTTCAATTTATATATAAAATTTAATACATTCATAAGAACGGGGTTTAATAAAACTGAACTTTTAGCCTAGATTTTGGTTGGTTATTTATTTATTTATTTATTTTTATTTTTGTCTTTCTTGAGACAGGGTCTCACTATGCACTTCAGGGTGGACTTGAGTTCACTTTGTAGCTCAGGCTGGCCTCAAACTCACAGTGATCCTCCTGCCTCAGCTTCATGAGTGCTGGGATTACAGGCATGCGCCACCACACCCGGCAATCTTGGTTGTTTTTAGCAGCCATGTTTTTTTCTGAATCTGAGTGCCTAGAATACAGAAGAACTAAGAGACATGATGCATTCAACTTAGACTGTGAAATTTTCAAGTAAACCTAACTAACTCACACAGGAAAAGGCAATTTCCATCAGACATATTTTATTTTGTTTATGGTTAAGCATCTGAGATGTTTTAAAATGCAGGGGTAGGAAGAGTGAATGAAAATTCTTCCAAACCCACTGCAGCTTCTTAGAAGCCCAGGGTTACCTGAGAATCAAAAACCAGCAGAGCTTAGTGAGCCAACCTTTTCCAAAGGAGACTCCCAAGTCTCTCACAAATAATTTGCGCTGGGATTTCAGCATTTGTTCTTTGAGTTCTTTAAGAAAGAATCAGCCATATCTCAGTAGTCTACTGACTTACAGGCAGTTCCACTGTCAGCAAAATAGAACTGGGTATTATTTTTGCAAGAAGAATTATAGTCTGCCAGGTAAACTGATGTTCCCATAGAAACCTGTAGTCAAAGGGAAAAACCTATGGCCACTCAGAAGAAAATATAAGCGTAAAGCCATTTTGAGAAAGAAATTCTTTATTTTTAAAAACTTGCTTGGATCAATATTGAATAAAGAACTTTGTTAATGATTTTTCCTAATTACATTGGCTAACTCATGATTGGTGAAAAAAATATATTGTGAAAACTGCACTGAGATGTAAGTTGCTCTCTCAGGCAATTAATTTGTTCTGGGAGCTCATTTTTATTACAAAAATAATTTGCAGTAGGTTGTTATAAGGGAGAGGCTCAAGGTGGACAGCCACAGTATAACATTTCCTACGCGAAACCTTCTGAGCCGTGACAACTCATTTTATTCCTTGAACTTCAAACATGTGCTTTACATCTGACTCCAGATATACAGACTTAGCAGGTCCAGCCCTCCAACAGTGTGGTGGCATTTTGGTAGCATCTATCCATGGAAGGAAATAAAGGCCTTAGGACCCATGGCCTTGTATCTTGTGCCGGTGACCCTATTTCTCCAGCCCTGCTTCTATTTTCTCCTTTGCTCTTCCTCCCAGTGCCAACTGGGTTATATGTGAGGTATAAGGAATGGTAGGGGATAGAGGACAGCAGAGCGATGCCTATACCTGGAGTGGTTTCTCTGTGGGAACATCGGCCTATTTTGTTGATTGTTCCAAAGCCGGAAATATAGAGGAGGGGGTAAACCAGTCTCTCTTCCTATATTCTGGCCTCCATTCATAATGACCCTCAGGAACTTCTCAACTATTTTCAGTTTTAGTCTCCATCTCAGTCTTCTCCTTCACTTTCAAACAGGGGTAAATTCATTTACATTTGAAAAAGAAAGAAAAAAGACTTCCTCTTAGCAAAATCATCAAACGTCTTCTTCCCCTGGTGCCTTTATTTCTTCATGATCCACTTCCTGGCTTTTATGTACTTTGCAGTCAGGCCATATCCCTAAAATATCTTTATTTCTCATATTTTAATTCAATAAAAGCAAAACCAAGAGATTATCTGCTCTTCAAGCCTTCAGTCACCAATGACCATGTGTTTTTCCCCCAGAGAATCTATTTCTAGGACCCTGTTTCCCTCCTACTTTTCTATGTCCCCGAAGCCAATGAGGTGTGGAAGGCAGGGAGGGACACAGTGCTACACCCGGAGTGACTCCCCACTTTGCAGACAAAGCCCCAGGACCAGCAGCCAAAAGAAACTGTATCTGAGGACAAATCTTATGGCATTTTCTCATGTTCTTCCATGTCTCAACCATGCTTGATGCAGTTACGAGGCCAATTGGCTTTCCTTGATGCTGTGTTCTAAATTGAATTCTGCACCACAGAGGAGAATTAGCTGGAGGAAATGGACACATATAAAAGGTTTCAGTGATCCTGTGGATCAACAAAGAATTCTCATCAGTAAAAGGAAAGGCCTTCGTATTACACTGAAAATACTTTTATTCTGTGAACAAAAACATAAGCAAGAATCTCACGAAGAACGATTATTGATTTCAAAACAATTGGAAGCTGAATATAAGTTCCAGATTTGATGTTTGGCTATGGTTCTTTATTTAGACTCTGGAAATACTTCCAAAAGGAAAAGAAGCTACCGATCCAATTATAGTACAATAGGCAGTACATTTAGATATCATTCAAATATTCAAAACTGAATTTATCCTACTAGGATAGTTTCATGTTTATATTTTTGAGAATAAGTCTATCTCTAAAATAGCCATATATTATGTGTCCTGGGTTTTTTCTGCTTTCCTTCTGTCTACTAATATATATAATATATTATATAATATATATTATATTATATTATATATAATATAATAAACACTTGATAGATAGAGACCACATTGTGATGCATCTAGAGAACATATTCATCAGTGAAATAAATCAGACCTGCAAGTATAAACATCATATTGTCTCCCTAGTGTAAGAAACTGAAAGAGTAAATAAAATCGGAAAGGTATAACACATACTGTGAAAGGGAAAGAAACTACTCAAAAGGAAAGAAAAACTGGGTGAGGGAAAGGCAAGAGAGAAAGGAAATATGTATATATAAGATAGATGATAGATAGATAGATAGATATAGAAGATAGTTAAGATAATTGTGCTACTAATTTCTATTGTTTTATTGAGAGAAACTTAATTTTTTGACCAATTTTGCATGCTTATATCTGGTAATCTGAACAACTGCTTTAAAGATAACAATATGCAACATAACAACCATTGTTGACTTCCTGTCATCTTGTTTTGAAAGTCTGTATTTTGTTTAATGTTTTTTCAAACTTTTTATTCTCTTTAAAGTAAAAAAGAAGGGACCACATTGCATCTTAAAGAGAATACAGACAGCATGCCCTGCATTGCTGTGTGTGTTTGGTGGTGCTGCTTTGTGTAGCCTGTGGGTTAACTTGTATGGGAAGATCCAGAGAAAAGTGGGAGTCTGCGTCTCTTTGGCAGGGGAGGTTTTTCATGTAGGAAACTGAAGCTGGCCCAGACCAGGAGGCAGGTCCGGTGACTCTGATGAACTTAGGCCAGCCTTGGGGTACAGATGAACCAGGCGGCCTCTGATCATGAAGGATCAGGCGACCAGGTGCTGCTTCTGCCACCTCTTGCTGCAAGACATGCATTTCTGTTCTCGTTACTTCTATTCTCAGTCTTCGAGTCATTGCCTTGGAGTGTAGGGTGCAGCTCCTGTTGCCTACTCAGATGCTGTCTGCAAGGACACTGAAAAGTGCTAGGGGTTAGAGAGAGAAAGATCTCAAAGGACCTTAGCTCTCAGCTTCCTTCGATGAGGGGAGGTCTCTGACACTGGCGAGAGTGTCCCCGTAATGGAAAGTAATATCACATGATGGATCATCCTCCAGTCTTCATTACAGAGGGGGCAGTGTATTAGAATACTCTCACTAATAAAAATTCCATGTGCCCTCTACTGATTTATTGAGACTACTGTGGAGCTCACAGCACTGTTGTAAGCATGGTTAATATTTTATAATAATCTCTGGCATTGTCTACTCTTTAAATCCAACTCAGTAAAAGTATATCTTCAGACAGTTAACATCAGGCATGGAGGAAGGCAACAGACACATTGTAGGTGTGATGTCATTTCTATGCTATCTGGGGCTTAATCAGCCCTCAAGCAACAAGAAGTATATAGGATATTGCTGCTTTTATTGTCAGTGTGAGAATATTTTAACGGAAACATTGCTGCATGTATAACTCAATGAATGTAGGTCATACTATGTAATATATTCACAATCTTGGATATAATAAGTGTAATTACTCATGTACTATTTTCATGTACCTGTTCATTCATATTCCTGACCCGCTTAGCATCATAGTGTCCCTCAGAAGCAGCCGTTCAATCCACTCTCAGTGAGTGAAGCACTGACCCATGAGTAACCGGTATTACTTTCGGTGTGAGAAGCACCAAGTGAAATAGGCACAGGCCGTCTCTAAAAGAGTTTCCATTCTAGTGGAGAAGATACAGAGCAAACAAATATTTTTAATGTGCTATTAGAGCACATAAGAAGATCCTAGTATTTATTGATTCCTTACTGTAAGCAAGGCAGTTTAGTACTAAGTGGTTCACAAGTATTTCTTTGATTCTTAACACACCTAAGTTATATGTGTGCGTTTTTATCACCATCACTATTGTTTCCATTTTGTAGATGAGGAAAATGAGTCTTTGACAGGTAAAGTGACTTGCTTGGGGCTGCCTAGGATGTGGAAAATGGTGTAGGAAGATTCAAAAGAACACCATGGAGGACTCTGTTTGCCCTTCTTGATGAGAGTTCCTGATGGCCGAAAGCAGAACTTGAGCCAGGCAAAGATAATATCTACATTTGAAACCCAGCCAGCTCATCCAGACTGTGCGCTCTGAGCCACTGCTTTCTATTGAACTTTAGCAAGGAGGAGCCAACTGTGGTTTTTGCAGAACAAAAGCTGCCTTCCAGTGTTCCCAAGACCTACAGGGGATTTTTCAGGCAGATGCTGGACATTCCAGACAGAGAGAGTCACCAACTACAGCCTCAAGTCCTGAGAACATAATTGAATAAATAATTGCAAATCATTTAGCCGTGACTTGAGCACTAAAGCCTTATGAGGAGTGTGGTAGGAGATGAGGCTGGAGGAAGAAACCCAGAGGCAAGAACTTGGTGGTCGTCTGTTAGGCATGCGGGTGATAAGGTGAATGATGCAGAAATCAGAGGGAATCTGTGATGAGCAGACTGAGGACTGTGAGCCTCAGAGCAAAGGCCTCTGTCCAACCCCACACTGTAACTTCTTCACAGTTCTTTCCATTTCCTTGTTCTCTTTTCTCCCCAGCTCAGACATGAGTCCCCCAGTGCTGGGCATGGGTCAGCTCCAGGCCTCACGTCACATTCTTTACTCAGACTGCTCACCTTTGACCCCGGAAGTGCTATTAGAGCAATCCAAGAGTGCTCCTCTCTCCTTCCTTGCAAGGAGTGTTCTCACTGTCCTGGTCCTCCACACCCTCTACCCCTTCTCCTGGGATGACCACTGCATTCATCCGCACACATCACGCTGCTTTACATTAAATCAGCAGTGACTCGCAAAGCATGAAAGTGCTTTTTAATAGGGATGTCTTGAACAGAGGTGCCCCATCTCTACACTCTTCAAATAGTATTCCTTCACCTCTGAATAGCATGCATTATTCCACCTCTGGGAAGAATCTCCACTTACATTCTTGCATTTCTATCTAGTTTATGCATCCAGGTTGGATTGCTCAGAGGAGAAAATCTGACTAGTAGCCAGGGGATCAGAGGAAGAAATTCTGCCTCAAAATGAGGCTAGTTTCACAGTTGTATTCTCTTAAATACTGTGCTGTCATGAGGTAGCCCCCGGTGATCACCGTGTCACTCTGCATCACAGGACGTCTCTGCGATTCTGCTGCTACAGTAATTTCCAGTCGCCAACAGGAAAATTGTATTCATTCAATCCCAGGCTTTCATAGTCTTTTTATTTCAAAGTCTTTGACTTTTTAAGTAATTTAGAGTTTAGCTGATTTGATGTTAATATTTACAGAATAAACTCTTTTCCTAAATCTTACAAACTGGGTGGAATATTCAAATTATTTGGCCTTTTTATTTATTCCAAGACAAGAGTTTCAGGTTAAATAAGATATCTTCAACTTGTTTATTTTTTAACAACTTCAGACTGATTGCAAATATTCTTATTTAGTCTTTAACACAAAAGCATTAAAGACTTTATTGATCTTTTTTAGTGGTATACCTGAGGCTGTTTTGTGAATAAAAAGAATAAGGCTTTCCTGTATTTGGAAATATGTTCTATTTTTCAATTACATCTCCTTCTCCAATTAGTCTGAATTCTCCAGACTTGACCCCAGGGAAATTTATTTACTACAAAGACAATCAGGCAGTGATTACTATCAATAATTACACCCCAACCAGACCCCGTGACCAGCAAGTAATTCAAAACGTGTTTGCCTGTCTTCTTGTGGCAATACCTGTAGTGCATGCATTCAACTCATCCACTTCCTTGTATATAACTTTTTAAGCTTGCTCTTCTCTTTGCCTTCTTGAGGACTGTTGTGTTTGGAGCAAGGATGGAATTGGACAAATTCAGTGGGAGTGTAGGGTGTGAGCCACCTGTGTAGGGGCAGTCAGGAACCTCCTGGCTATCCTGAGAGACAAGAATGGGGAGGGCAGATGGCAAGACTCAAGGAAAAAGGAAGGACGGTGAGAACAGCTTAGGGCTCTTGTCCCCAGTAATAAATTTCTTCATGTAGAATTGCAAATTCTTACCAATACAGAAACACAGGAGGTGTTGAGAGAATGGGCTATGGAGCGAGGCATACCTGAGTTTGGGACCAGGCTCTGCCACTCATGATGTGATGTTGGACAATGTATTTAACCTCTGCATGTCCATCTGCAAAATGGTGCTAACAGTGCTAGCTGTTAGGATTGTTATGAGAATGATGACATAATATGTGTGAGGCAGTGCCTGACAAGCCATGTAGTTATTGTCTTTTTGCTGATACATATTTTTCACTAATTTCTCCAGTTAGTTAGAATTCACTAGATTTGATCCACAGAAGCTTCACTACAAAGATATCCAAGTAATGAGTTATTGTTATTCTAATAATAATTTGAAGCAATCTAGTAGCTATGTTTAAAACATTTTATTGCTGGGGATGTAGCTCAGTGGCATAAAGCCTGCCTGGCAAATGCAAAGTCATGAGTTTGATTCCTGGTACAAAAAAAAAAAAAAACAATTAAGGAAAATAATCATTCTTCTACCTGATCAAGGAGTTATGTGGAAGAATCCCAGACAATGAAGTCAGAACGGTCTGGGTTCCATTACTGCATACGTTACTTACCAGGAATAGCATTTAAAAAATCTAGAGACTTTTTGCTCTTGTTTGGATGTGAAATGTCCTCTAAGGGCCCATATACTAAATGTTTGGTCCCAAGCCTGTGGTATAACTGAGATGTGGTGGAACATTTAGTAGATTGGGCCCTATGAGAGGGAGTTAGGTCATGGAGGGTGTGCCCTTGAGTGGGACAGTGGAGACCGGGCCCTTCCTCTGTCTTTTTCTCTCTTTGACTCCCGGCCACCACGAAGTGAACACACCTCCTCCAACATTCACGCCTATCATGGTGCTCTGTGCTGCCACAAGTCCACAGCAAACATTCATTCACTGAAACCTCTAAATCTAAAAACAAACCAAACAAAACCTTTTATCTTTATAAACTGATTGTCTCGGGTATGTTCTCACAGTAATGGAAAGCTGACTAATACAGCTTTCCTTGGTAATGATGTGGAAGCAGGTCATCTACCTTTTTGGGAGTTGTTAAGACTGAAAATGAAAATAATGGGGTTAGTATGTTACCTAATTAAAATTGCCAGCTAATTGGCATAGTGACTTCCAAATTTCAGCATTTCATTGTGGTACTTTTATGTAATGGAATATTACTCAGCTATAAAGAAAGATAAACTTGAGGCTTTTATAGGTAAATGGTCACAACTAGAGACCATACTCAGAAGTGAAACAAATCAGACCTGCATGTGCAAGCACAGCATTGCCTCACTAGTGTAAAAACCTGAAAGAGTTAATTTAAACTCAGAGGTATGACAGACATTGTGAAATGATAGGAAAACACTCAAGGGTAAAGGGCAACTGGGATGTGGGAAAAGAGAAGGGAAAGAAGGAGAAATTTTGTGTGTATGTATATACAGGACAGTTAACATAGTTGTTTTACTGTCTTCTATTTCTTTGCTGAAAGAAACTGTCAATGAGTCCTTGGTTGATCAGTATTACGTGTCTCTATTTGTTTTCATGAGAAACCACTTTGTAGATATCAATACGTAATACAACAAGCACTGTTAATTTCCTACCAGTTTGTTTGTAACTCTGTATTGTCTGTACTGTTCTTTTGCTATTTTGTAAAAGGTTTTCTGTTAATGTTTTCCTCCTTTTATTTTTAAAAATAAAAATAAAAAAATTTCAGCATTTCATACTTTCAATATCATTAGTTGGCCAGGGTAGCTTAGCTAGTGAGTGGAAAAAATGTCACAAGTGTTAAACAAAGGAAGGACCCAGAGTAGGCAAGAATTTTCATAAAGTCCTATAATGAAGTGGTCATAGAGTCAACTTTGAATATAGATTAACAAACCTGAAGGGCCTATTCTTAACTTTTCAGGTCCTTGTAGCTTTACTTTATTGGTAATTAAGAAACTAAATGTCCTCCCCAGAGCTATAAACCACAGGTTGCCTGACATCCAGGCCACTCATCTCCCCTACGTTATATATGGTTTCTAGTAGACTACCTGTATGCCAAATAATGCCCAAAGAAGATTTTTTAAAATAACTTTAAATATGATAGCACACACAACTAATCAAACTCAGCACAAGAAATAATCTAAATTGCATAGCCAATTACTAGAAGTTTTATAACATGGCTTTTTATTATCAAAACTCAACAGTGCTTTTGTCATATATTTTGTGTTTGATGACTTTTTTTATAATTTCATCTACCATTTTCTTTTCACTCAAGAAGTTAAAAGAAATTTATAGGAAAAAGTTTCCATTAGGGGAAGTGTTCCAAATAGTTGTCCTACTAGTTGTCTGCATGTATTTGGTTCCTTGATTTCAACTAATTGCCCCAGCTTCTAGTGATATACAAATCCACTGGCTGTAGGAGAAAACTGCAAGATCAATTTCAGTATTCTTAGGCTTCTAGAACCTCCTTTTACAGAAAAGGTGCCTTTCCTCATCTATCATTACAAAATCATTAGGCATTAGTAATTTCAAGTCTTAGTTTGAAATCTTTGAATTGGACAGCTTACGTTCACCAGTGGTCCAGCCCCAGCACCTGCCCACTCTCCTTTCCCATTGGGCTGGGATAATGATACCCAGGCATCTATGTGTGGCAGGGTCTCTGACAGACATACGGCAGCTGCTTCCACTCCCTAAAAAAAGTAATAAACTGAAAGTAGTTCAGCTCTTCATTTGTGCTCTTGTTCTCAGCTGGCTGCTCCTGATTCCATTTCACCCTCAACTACAGAAGCCTGCTCTTATTTTCATGGCTGATCTAGTTTAATGTGTTTACCTTCCTTTGTAGCATCTTAGTGATATTTTGGGGAAAACCAGAGGTTAAATCTTCAAACTTTGAGTAACTATATAAAAGTTTCTGCAGTATTACAATGCATCCGGGTGTACCTATCAAATTGGCACTTTATCATTTATTCTTCCTCCATATTTTAATCATCATGACTTTCTAATTACTCAGCAGTTACACAGTAAAAACAGTTACATTAGTATATGTATTTTACAGATGGAGATACTGGAGTCCTACATGTGTAGCTGATTACATCATATCCTGGATACAAAGTTGGTACCACAATCCAACGTTTCTGGGTTTTGCCCCCAAAGGACTGTGCTACTTATCTGTGGAGTCCTTCTCCTCTTTACTTTCATTTTAGGTAAGTCCTATCTTTTTGTTAAATCATGACAGCCATCATCTTGAAAATGAATGAATTATGAGATAAAGGTTTATCTGTAAAATTGAGCTTCTCTTAATTCCTCCGTTGAGCCCAGTAGACCAAAATGTCTGAGTTCACCCATGCAGTTGTCCCACATGTATTTGTTCTGAGCTGTAGCTGTTTTATTCTTTTAGCCTTTCTTTCTTTGCTTGCGCGGGCAGGGTCGATGACATATGCTTTACTTTTCAGGCCATGTATTGCATTCATTTATATGCTTGTCTCAGTGCTCCAACTCTGGCTTGAAGCCATCGTAATAAGAACATGCTCAAAGACATGAATTTTAGCAGACAATATAGGCACCTGTGTAGGTATCTGGTGATTATTTCTGTGTCTGTGGAGTGAATAAAATGAATCAAAACTGAAGTCTCTTTTAGGCCTACCCGGTTGTTTGACTTTGATCAACCTCTAGATCCCACAATAGCAAAATTAATTAGCCATTTTAACCAAAGTCCTTTTGCTTTGCCTGCAGCAGCTTATTCAAATGACCTTGAGTGAGATGACTCCACGAACCCCCAATTGTAGCTGTATTCATTCAACCTAAGTTTAGATCATAAATCCACCTGTTCAGTATTTTACACTAATCAAAACTATATCCATGTTGAGTTGTCACCCATTACAGCGTCCCTCAGATAGCTGTTACCATCCTGAGACCAAGTCATACAACTTTGATATTTGATCTGGAGGAAGATAGCAAAGTAAGTAGACAGGTCTTTCCACAGTACCTTCTTTACTCAGCTTGGTTTTTCATGTGGTGAGCTGTGTGGATCAATACTCAGCCACATCACCCAGCACCTGAAAGTAGAAAGGTCAAAGACATCATGGTCGGAGAATCACCAATAGGAAGCCAGTAAACTCAGCTTCCACAATGTAGGAGCCAGGAATTCATGGCTCCCAGCAGTGAGATGGGAAGTTCATTGAGTAATGGCAAGCGCCAGGCTTGCTAAACAGCTTCGAAACTCAAGGAACCAAAGGACGCTGTTTTCCTTCCCATAAAGGGCCGTGTTGATGAAACTCCATCAGATACAGGCAGGCATGTGGACTCCGGATTTGGTGCAGCTAGAGCGCTGAGCGGTAGGTCCTGTTTACTCTCTGCCAGAAGCTGACAGGCCTCAGAAAGGGAGTTCAGCAGTTCTCTTCACTCCTGGTGATTTACTCCGATTTCCCTTTGCAGCATATGGATTCTATTTTCTACTGTCTCTGTAAATGCTGTTGTGTCTGTCTCTGCCAAGCCAGCTACCTTTCTCACCCCAGGGAGAAGCAGAGATCAGACATTCCTGGTCTCCAGGCCTGTTAGACACCGCTGCAGAGGAAGGGAGCAGATTTGGCAGTCAAAATGATGTGTGCATTTGAATCTTTAAAGAGCCAGGCTAAACTTAGAGTCAGGGGTCCACCATAAATAACCTAAGTCCCTCTCTCTTTGTGTGGTTAGGGCTGGAATGCCTTTCTCTTTAGAGTTGTACAAGCAACAAGAGATCAAAGAGTCAAGCATTTATGGATGCGTAGTTCATTACAAAGTCGCCCCTCTCAGTGGGAGGATTCTAGCAGAGCAATAATAATTCTCTCCGTGGCTATTTTGTTGCATGGGCTGAAGTTGGAGGGCATTGAGAGAACTTACAACTACTTTAAACAACTTTTTTAAAAAGTAAAAAAAATAAATAAAATTTTTAAAAAGGTGAAACTTGCATTAAAAAGTAAAGATGAAAATTCACTTTCAAAGGAGAGTTAACACTCAACTGGCATCTTTTTAAGGTATGGAATGTGGTAGGAAGGAAGAGGAAGTAAAGAGACAGACCTGCTACCACATGGAATGTGGTTCAAGAAGAGCAACAGAAGGTGGAACAAGTTCCTGTGCAATTTACTTACTCTTGAGTGAGCTTTATAGACAGCCTTTGATAAGCAGAGTAGAACATATTCAGGGATTTTTCTTTAAACCCAAACTACACAATGCAGCTGGAAAAACAGGCTCTGAAGTAGTTTGCTAGAATGTAAAGAATAAATGGGTTTCAAATTATAGCACTGGCGATGTTACCATCTGAGAATTGTAGATAATCACAATGCTGCAAAACAATAACTACTATTTAGCCAGTGTCTGCTGCCTACCGCATGTGGTGCAGTGTGTGTGATGTCATTTAATCCTTACAACCGTGCACACAGATAACATGCTGTTACCCCCATTTTACACACGGGACTCCACGGAGCACGAGTGTCTTGCTCGAGGTCACAGAGCCATTCGGGGTAAGCTCAGGGCCTGAACGGAGCCCTAGAATGAAGTAGAAAAGACCACCCCGTAGCCTGCAGTTAATGCTTCTGGCTCCTGCCCCCTTTTCAAGCTTATGTTATAGAACTTGTTGGAGCTCTTGTGTTCTCTGAGCCTGGAAGCTTTGCCCCTGAAGAGCTATCTCACTCTGCAATGCTTGGGCTGAAGTAAATTAGGCCCAAATATAGCTGCCCTGCCTTCCTGTTGCCTACATGGTCTCTCTCTGGTTTGGAGACTATGGACAGGCGTCCGCCAAGAACCGTTCCTAGAATTCGTCAGACGGGTCATGTGGAGAAAATGATTTGTCAGGTCTGTTGCCCATTTCAGGGGCAATCGAGGACCCTTGTTGGACACCTTGTTGAATCTGTATGTGGCATATAAAACATTTTGGGAGAAACCGCGAGACATTAACCATGTATGTCTACGTGGGTGTCCTGTTCCTGTGGTTGTCTGCAGTCTGTCAGACGTAATCGATAGCATCCTGTGCACAATAATGTGCACCTAAGGGCTTTGCGTGATGTTGGAGACTGATGTCTTGTGGAAGAACACCTGTCACAAGCTGGATCAGTTGTAGTGATAGCTGAAGAATTATTTCCTCAAACACATCATTTTAATGGGAATCTTGTTTGAGTTTGCCATTCTTTAGGGTGCTTTAATTTTAATAAAAGCTGAACTGCATGAACCTTTGAAGAATGGCGCACAGTAGAATTGAAAGAACTCAATGTTTGGAGTCAATAAAGTCTCAATGACTGTGTAATCTCTGGGAGCTTTTGTCCTTGTCACAGATAAAACCTGAATCACAGGGATGTCACAAGATCAAATGATTAAGACGATTGGAAAACCACAGCTCTGTACAGATGTTACCTTCTTTCTGTTCTCAGGATTGTTAGCTTTTATTCAACCCACCACTTCATCTTGCTTTTTAAAAAAAGCTTGAAAGGTCAGAAATAGAAGCCAAGATCCAATCAATTCTTTTTTTGAAAAAAAACTGGCTTAATAGCAATTGAAAGCGTCATCTGAAATCCTGTGGATCTTCCCCCCTCCAAGTTTTCTTGAAAGATTTCACACATGCAGTGTAAGGAATTGTGAGTCAGCCTCCCCCAATCCTGACTTTAAGATTTGCAGAAATTGTGTGCCAGGCAGCACATATGTTCTCAGTTCCATGAGAAGAAGAAAACACATTTGCTGAAAAGCAAAGGAAACTTTAAGAACCGGTTAAGCTGTAATAAAGATACTTTGCATTGTGCTAACTTCTTCTCTCTGGTGCCTGAGGATTTTCTGACTCTGGATAGGTTCTCATGCTAAGGAGGCATAATGTCATCCTGAATATTCCCTCCATGGGACAGGCTCCAGCTAGCCATGAAGAAGGGCACAAGAAGGGTAGAATGACCAAAAAGTGGAACTGTAACACAGAAATAATAAGTTAACAGCATCCACTCTTTGAAGGCAGACACCAAAGTATTGAAATAAGTTTATTCTGCCCTGGAGATCTTGTAACTTCTGATGCAGCTGGTAATGAACTAATCCCACACTGGATGAGACGTGGTCTTTAACAGGCTAAGTCCCTGGCCAAAGTACCGAGCTACTGAGCCTGACAGAAATGGATACCAAACCCTGTAATTGCTGCATTACTTTTACATGGAGAACGTTGCATGTGGGACCTCTGGAATGTTGGAAAGGTATTTTCCTCTGGAAAATTGTCTTCAATAAAGCATAAAAAGAGCTACCTAGTGCACTAAAAGGGCAGATTGCTAGAGAGTAGTATCATCTCCATGTTAACATTATAGAAATCAGATTCAAATAAGTCGTAGGTTTCCCTTGAAGCAAAATAAATCAATTACAGGAAAAATGAAATCCAACTTAGTGCTCCATCTGAGAAATCTTAAACTCATTTCATGATGCTTTGCCCTTCTTCACCTCTCACTGATGCTGTTCTGTTCCGCAGTAATTGGTATTTGGTTGTTCTTGAGGACTGTCAGTCTGGGTATTTTTATTCATTAAATTGTGTAAGTAAAGATTCAGGTGCTAGAATACCCGTGGCAGCCTCACCCACAAAACAAAGGCTTTTCTAAACCAGTTTCTCCCATAACATCTGGGCATATGTTTCACGTGGGTTTTCTTTCCTCATGTGTCTAGTGGCATGATTCCACATTCAGCAGGAATTGACAGTGACATTTCATTTGAGCAAGAAAAAAAAATTTTTTTCTACATTTAACAGAACCCAAAGGCAACTTAAAAAAGCACTTTGAAAGCTGATTTCCATTTCACGATCTAAAGCAGACCTAAGGTACAGCTGCAGACAGGTGGTGCGGTGGCAGGTCTGCTGTGAGTCCTTGTGAAATGGATTATGTTGACTTTCTGAGAATATTTCAGGATGCATCCATCTAAAGGACTTCAGAACAGTGGTTTTTAACTTCCATAGAAGTGGGATGAATCTTACAAAGCAAACCGAATCAGGTAAACCTAGAGTTTTGGCTGTGTGTCAAACCTCACAATTGAAATCCCAGCTCATTCCCCCAAAAGCCCCCTGACACAGACATCCCTAATCCCATCCACATTAACACTGTGGCATACTTGAGCCTCCTAAAGGGAGCCAAGAAGCTAAAGCTCAGTGGGTGCCAGTTTGCATAAAACTACTGCGCAGAGTAGAGGGGGCCGCTGGAAAGGAATTCCTCCATCACAGAAAATCAGGGGTTTTGATGGTAAGGCCGAAGTCTCTTCCTTCAAGATTAGTAGGTAAAAGTTCTCCCTTGTACCTTTGAATGAGGGATTTCCCCTAAGTACAATACTGAACTCTGTGTTTAGTTGTAGGAATTCTAGAGACTGGTGATTAAAGGAAAGTCAGAAGGTTAGGGGAAACTCATTATGATGAACTGTAATTTAAAAGTACTCTGTAAAGATAAGAGAAGCCCAAAGTTTTAAACACAGCTTTAAGAAAAACTTAAACTGCATCTGAATTAAGCTATTACTGACTGCCTCAGGCTTCAATCAGTAGAAAATATACCTTTTAAAAGATACTGTTTCTGCCACTGGTTACATTCTAACCTGTAACACTTTTATGATTTAAATATTGTCAGTCCTTCCCTGTTCGTGGATATACATACTCACTAAAACATATGTGCCATCTCAGATCTGCATTAGTGCTGCAAAAGTACTAGTGGTGCTTCTGCCGTCATTCATAGGGAAGCAAGAGATGAAGAATTTGAATTACCTGAGGTACACTGTCAACGTGTGTTCTTTTCATGGTCCATTTAGTGCCATGTCTTCCAAATTTGTGTCTTTCACCATGGTCCTTGCTCATTCCACAGTTTTAAAAGCTGCCTAAGCTTAGTGCTGAACTCTGTCCTGTGCAGCAATGGATAACAGGGCCATGCCATGCTTAGTGGAGAAAACAGCTTCGTCACCTTTATTCAGATCGAAATGATAGTGATTTTGGCTGTGAGGCCAATGTTAACGAATCAACAACAGGTATTAAATGTTATCTTCAAATGTAGATACGCATAAAACAGTATGGATTAATTGACTTGAAAAGGCCACCAGAAGCAAGTAAGAACTGAACCTTGTATTTCCCCAAGCATTAATGATTCAGTATTCACCAATTTGGTATTCATATCAATGCTGTAGACTATAACTATGGTGGGTAATGAGAGTCAGCTGCTTCTGATTAGAAGCTCTCACCATCTGAGTATTTGAGTGGCTCTGTTGTATGTTTATATTCTCCAGTTATCCTCTCAGAAGTGACTCAGAAACAACCTGCTGTGTTTAGGATGAAGTTCCAGGTGACGTAGGTGTTAGGTAGACTGAATGAGAATCCCATGAATCTCACACTTCAGGCGGAAAAGGGGGAGCTAGCGCTGGAATGTGGACAAGGAAACCTGGTCTTATGCTATGGAGAGAATGCTGAAAGAGAGAGGTGGAGAAGTTAGAGAGGAAACTGGGTGCAGAGAGGAAAACGGATGTGCTCACACCGACCCCGAGTCAGGGCTTACCACAGTACCACTAATCACAGGCTATGCCACCCCGGAGACCGTCAACGTTAGTCCTCCCACTGAAAATTAACGTGTGCACATTGTCATCTGTTGTACTTTTCCCAGAGGCAGTGAAATACCAATACATTTTGAAAAGTTCAATGACATTGTTTTATGCAACTTGTACCTGTTTTCCCTGCATATAAAGGTCACACCACATGATGATTCTTTGTTTTCTGGCCACCCTGAGCAGACAGTCTGACTTTTGATATTATCTATAGAAATGTATCTCTTAGGCCAGGGATATAGCTCAGTGGCACAGTGCCTGCCTGGCAAGTGTGAGGTCCTGAATTCAATGCCCAGTTGCAAAACAAAAAAAATTAGAAACGTATCTCTTAAACCAGGGGCTCTTGTGTGCAATTAAGCCAATGAAGTTGAATAATTTACTTAATATACCATGGCCAGAGAGATTTTTTTCGCTAGCTAATATAAAGAAACTATGTATTTTCATACTCATGCACAAGGTAATTTGTTTTATAGGGGAAAATAGAGTTTACAGTTAGAAATAAACAAACCATTACTTTAAACAGTGTAAGAGAAAGTATACACTTCCGAAATAATTGCTTGTTTACATGCATGTGCTTGTTGGAAACAATAGACTGAAATGAGGGCTCCTCTATCATTAGTCTGTTACGTGGAGAAATGAGAAAGTGTATACAAGGGCCCAAAGCAGCAGAAAGAATTTCCCATAATGCCATGTGGACATGATAAATTGTACCGTTTTGCCACTTAATGGTATATTAGATCAATACAGCATCTAACTTATGAGCTTCAGTTAGAAATCTCAAGTCTGGTGGAAAAGTACTTTTTAGCATCCCAGAAAAGATTCTCAAAATTTTAGAAAAATTAAGTGTTTGTAAAATATGGCCAAGTTATATCTTCAAACATGAAAAATGTATTATCTTTTTCCAGGAGTTTGAAAAACATTTTGTGAAGAGCTTTTAAAAGCAGTATTTAGACCACAATGAACTTCTATTAATGAGTGATATTCATATCATCGCACTTTTTTTGAGAATTATAGTACATAAGATGAAAATTAAAGCAATTCCTTCAGTAAGCTTTAGCTAATATTATAATATTGTTGTTACAGTCAGTGTTGGTCCTAAGGTACGAAGTCATCAAAATGTTCTAAACTATGCAATTTTTAAAGTTTTTCATTGCTATAACTATGTCATTCTAGAAAACCCTTTGAACCAGGAAAATGAAAGACAGGAAACAATGGGATGAAAGCAAATTTCTAGGGCTAAGAATACACTTTCCTGAATTTTCTAAGACATTTCTTATAAAAGATTCCATAGTGACTTTGATCTGCATTCATATTGGCATTGATAATAATTAAAACTAACTGCTATAATAAATAACCTCAAAATATTAGTAGCTTACAACAATCAAGATTTGTTTATTGCTGATGTAAAAGTTACATAAGGGTTGCACGGATCTTTTAGAGGTGCTCCTTCAAAGTTTCTTTTATCTTGTGGCTTCACAGTCTCGTGGAAGACAGTTTGTAGGATTTTTAGGGAGGTTTATGACCAGCCCTGGAAACAGAAACATGGCTTTCATTCCCCTTCTTTAGGTTAGCTCCTATTCCTAAAGCCACAAGGTCACTTCAGGGTGTATTAGGAAATGTCTTCCTGTTTGCATTAGAAGAAATAAGGTAGGCTTTCCTGATTCCCAAAGAAAAATGCCTAAATTTCCCATGCTTCCTAGCATGTCATTAAGTAGGGTTATTAGGTAAGAGAAAAAAAGGCAGCGTTTGACACCATAACTTCTGGATCTCAGCCTATACAGCTGAGTTTGGTCTTCAGTGCCACGAAAGTTGCAGTGTTTCAAGAGTTGCCCTAATCATCTTTCCATACCCCATCACGGTCCTTTCATCTACTCTGTTATGGGATAGTCAGCAAATATTTCTCTGTGTCCTTTCTATGTTTCATATGTTTCCTATTAGACTCCAGGCTTCTTATGTATAATAAGAAACTTGGGGTATCACATAGTATTGTGTTGCATAGTAATTAAGAGCATGGGCTCTGCAGTCAGATTGCAAGGTTTTGAACACTGGATTCATTACCTACTAGCTATTTACCTTAGCCTCCTAGTTAATCTTTTTATATTTTAGCTTCTTATACACTTAAAAATGAGCATACTGGGCTGGGGATTTAGCTCAATGGCAAAGCGCCTGCCTGGCAAGCTCAAGGTCGTGAGTTTGGTTCCCAGTACCAGAGAAAAACCAAAATCAAAAAAAAAAAAAAAATGAGCATAGTCACTTATACATTTGTTGTATACAAATACATGATAAAATGCATGAAGCAGGGGCTGGGGATTTAGCTCAGCGGCAGAAGCACCTGCCTGGCAAGCGCGAGGTCGTGAGTTCGGTTCCCGGTACCAGAGAAAAACCAAAAAAAAAAAAAAAAATGCATGAAGCACTGCGAACAGTAAATATTTAAAGCACACATAATGAGACCCCAGGAGATGTTAAATGTAATTACTAATACAGTCTAGAATTAGGAGCTTATTTTATTGAATCCTCTAATGCAACTAGCATACAAGTATGACCATAATAACAATCAATGTTATTACAAGAAATAATGAATTTTTTCATTGGTGAATTAGCGAACATCCTGCTTCAACATAAAGGGACTTCAAAGAATACTTCTCCAAGATATTTCCTTCAGTTTTACATAGATAACAGCATTAATTAAGAACTAATCTTTTATTCTCAGTTGTGAATCAATGTTAAAATGGAAATAAATCCAGAAGAATGGTGCATTGGCTTACATTCACATTCTCTTTTTCCATTTGAGTATAGCAGTACTATGCATTACATTTTATGTGAGACTCCCCCTAACATAGCATAAATAAAAATCTGGATATAATTTAAAAATCTAATTTTAGATGTATAACCAAGCAGTTGTGAAAGCAGAGAAAGTGCCTGCCAAGACCACAAATTATATGAAAGTGGAATTCCTTAGAAGCACAAACATTTATCAAGGGATTGCATTTTCCTTAGACTTAGAACCTGAGTTCCAGTGGTCACACACAGAAGATAAAACAAAGCCTGGGAATAGAGCAAGGCAGAAGAACCAGTTAGAGATGCAGATAAACAGCAAGAAATGTAACTAGGATACAAACAAATGCATACCTCTTAGAGAGTTAATTGCTTATACATTCTTTACTCTTGGGAAAGAGCAGGAAAAAGAAAATGTCTGCCTCTGAAATACCTAGTCACAACACCTTGTAGCCCCCCAAAAGGCAAAATTTGAATTTAAAGTGACCACAATATGCTAATGCCCCTTGACAGAAGAAATGGAACATTTTCCAGAAAAGTTCATTTTAAACCTAAACCTCACATTAAAAAAAGAAAAAAGAAAGGAAAATGAGCTCTCAAACAGACAAAGAAAAATTCACCAAACACAATAAAGAAATAACTGTCAAAGACCAAGAGAAACAAAGAAAGAATTCTACACATTTAGAATTAACAAACCTGGAACATATGTTCATGTCTTTAATGTGCTCAAGGAAGTAAAAGCATATAGAATGTATCATAAAGTTACATAACATTAGAAAGTGAAAATTAAATTGATGAAAATAAAAAACCATTACAATAGAAATTGATTTCAAATTCAGATTAGATTGAGCTGAAGGAAGAATTTGTAAACTGGAAGATAGAATAATAGTAATGACTTTCACTAGTGCCTAGCAAAACAAAAAGAGAAGTATGAAACAGATGGTAAAGATGAGTAAAACATGGGAACATAGAACACATTTCAAATTGGAGGTATAGGCTGGGGCTTGGCAAATTTTTTCTATAAAAGATCACATAGTAAATGTTTTATATTTACTGGGCAGTAGATTCTCTTCTGGAAATATTCAGCTCCACTGTTGCAATGCTTTAAAAACAATCATAGATAATAATGTAAAACAATGAACTTTGCTATGTTCTGATAAGAATTTATGGACTAAAGGTAGCAGGCTGGATTTGATCCATGGGCTGCAATTTGTTAATTCCTAGTCTGACAAATAGAAAATCAGAGCAGAGTAAAATTTGAGAAGATAATGAAATTTATCTCAACAAAGATAGCCTAAAAATACTCAAAAAGTTACAACAATGGCTCAAAATTTTTCAGAAATAAGAAAATACAAGTCTGAGACTCAAAAAGACAAAAAATCCAAAGCAGGATAAAATAAAAATAAATCCTACTAAATTGCTGTGAACCTATAGGACACAAATGAAAAAGAAATCTTAAAAGTAGTTAGAAAAGCAGTAATTTTTCCCCCAAAAGCATGTAGAAGCTGAGAAAAATTATGAAAAATAATCATATCAGAGCCCTTGCAATTGGCTGTAGACAATAATTACAAACCATTGATTCAAAGAAGAAAACTTCTAAAACTTTGCAGATGGATGCAGAAGTCTATGACCTTTGTGCTTAGAGTTGGTGTCAGTACTGCACTTCCTGCAGTAGCAGCTTGGTTGTGACTAGTTTTACAAGAGTGGAGCTGACCATTGAAACTAGATTAACCATCAAGGGGGCCAGCTTGATTTAGACTGAAAAGTAAAAACTCACACTAAGGAGCACTGGTAAAAAAATACACCAAAATTGATTGGAAAACACTGCTCTGTAGCATGAAACCATGGTCCTCTTTGGGCAACCACTGAATGAACAAGAAGTTTAATAATGAGATGTTGGAAGAGGAGCGTTATAGATGGATTCAGATAAGCCCTGTATATCTATGACTGATTGAAAGTGTAGACATGCACAGGGAGGACAGAAATAGATCTGAGGAATGAGAAGGCCCAAACCTTTCCCATACTCCCCACCAGACACTCAGAATGTCAAAGCTCTGCACTGGAAGGGCTTAATCTCTGCCCAATCACTAGTTGACCACTGAGCTGAGCCGACATGGGATGATCCCCTAGAAAGCCAGGCTGAAAATATAAAAATAAGAATAAAAAATTTGAGAAATCAGTAACTACACAAAACGGAGACAGATTCTGCATATTAATTCCTAGCAAGATTCCTTAAAGCAGGTGGGGGATCAGAACTGCTCTATTATTTAACACATCATTTTTCAACAAAATGGTACAAGGCATGAAAACAAACAGGAAAGTATACTCTGTAACCTATACTCAAAAAACTGATGTGTTAGCTTTTCATGGCTGTGACAGAACACCTACAAAATCTACTTAAAGGCACAAAGATTAATTTTGGCATGTGATTTCAGAAGTTTCAGCCCATAGTTACTTGGCTCCATTACTTCTCAGCCCATGGTAAGACAGCGATCATGATGCAAGCATGTGGTAGAGCAATGCAGCTCACCTTACAGAAAACAGGAGAGAGACAGACAGAGACAAAGAGACAGATGGAGACAGACAGACAGAGACAAAGAGAGGAGGGTACAGGAGATGGGAGGAGAGGAAAGAGTAAAAAGGTAAGCACATGAGCTAGGGTCCCATGACCTACTTCCTCCAACTACCCCCTACCTCTTAATAATCCATTCATCTATGGACTAATTAGTGGATCGATCTATTGATGAGGTTAGTACTCTCAGGATACAATTACCTCTCCAGGCCTCATCTCTAGAAGTTGCTGCCTTGGAGCTCATGTGTCTTTGGGGAACACTTCATATTTGAATTTTAACAAGTGGTCAGTAGTAACTGAATCACAGAGGGCCAGATGTATATCAAGAATGTCAATACTCCTATCATAAATATGTTCAGAAAGGTCAAGGACATAATATATAAAGAAGTAAAGCAATGTCTGATGGGACTGGCACAAGAAAAAGAGATTCTCAATAGAGAAATAAAAATTATTTCTAAAAGAATCAATTATCTGTGTAGATAATCCCAAAAGAACAGCAATAAAAAATTATTTAACTAACATGCAATTATAGCAAAATTCTGGAATATAAGATTAATATAAAAAAGTCAATTGCTTTCTTTATACCAGCAGTGAATTACTGAAACTTATAATTAAAAACACAACATCATTCACATTAGCATCAAAACTTTCAATACTTTGTATATAAATCTTTACATATGGAAAAACTGAAGGTATTATATAAAAAATGAAGGATCTAAATAAGTCAAGAGAGATACCAGATTTACTTGATATTACTGAGATGTCAGTTCTTCCTAACTTCCACAGACTCAATGAAGTCTTAATCAAAGTCCCAGCAAGATATTTTATGGATATTGAGAAAGTGATTCTAAAGTTTACAAGACAGGCAACAGGGGAGAGAAAGAACAAAGCTGGAAGACCAATACTACCAGCTTCAAGATTTACTCTGAAGCTATTGTGATCAAGACAGTATAGTATAGGTGAAAGAATAGACAACCCAGTCAGTGCAACAGAATGTGTAGCATAGAAACCGACCCATAAAACATTGTCAACTGATCTTTAGATAAGAAATAGGAGCAGTTCAATGGAGAAAATATAGCTATTTTGACGTCAGGACATCCATACACCAAAAAAAAAAAAAAAAAAGAAACAAACAAAAACAACAACAAAAAAATAAAGTCCAGGCAAGATCTTACACCTTTTACAAAAATTCACTCAAAACAAATCTTAGACCTAACTGTAAACTGCAAAACCATGAATCTTGTAGAAAATAACTCAGGAGAAAATCTTTTCACCATTTAATACTTAATCTCAAAAGATTAAAAGCACAAGATACAACATCAAAGCAAAAGCCATGAAAAAAACCAGTAAGTTGGATTATGTTAATATGAAAAACTTCTTATCTGTAAAAGACACTGTCAAGAAATGAAAAGACAAGCCACACCCTGGAGGAAAATGTTTGCAAAACACATACCTGAAAAAGGACTTGCATCCAAAAATCTAAAAAGAACTCTTAAAATTCAACAATAAGAAAATAACCTGATTTTAAAATAAACAAAAGATCTGAACAAAAGAGACATCTCACCAAAGAAGATAAACTCATAGGGCCAGGCATGGGGGCACATGTCTGTAATCCTAGCACTCCAGGAGACTAAGGCAGAAGGATGGAACATTTGGGCCAACCTGGGCAATTTAGCAATTTAGTGATATCCCAGTTCAATAAAAAGGAAAAAGAAATTGGGGTGAAGTTCAATGCAAAGGCCCTGGGTTCAATTTTTAATACCTGAAGAAAAAAATAAAAACAAGATATATAAAAGGCAAATAAGCATATGGAATGATTTACAAGATCATATATCATTTGGAAATTGCAAAATTAAAACAACTATATACTATTACACACCTATGAGAATGCCTAAAGTTCAATACACCCACAAAAACAAATGCTGACATGGGTGTGGAACAGGAGCTCTCAGTCTTTGCTAGAGGGAACACAGAATGCCTCAGCCACTGTTGAAGACAGTTTAGCAGCTCCTTACAAAGTCAAACGCAGGCTTATGGTACAATGTAGGAATCATACTCCAGCTATTTACCCAGCACAGTTGAAAACTTATTTATACAAAACCATGCACATAAATGTTTGTAGAGGCTATTTTCAGAATTGTCAGAATTTGCAAAGAACCAAGATATCCTTCAATAGGCAAATGGGTAAACAAACTGGAGAACATCCAATGAAATATTATTCAGAAATAAAAAGAAAATAACTAGGCTGGATTTATATTTTAAGAAATACATTGAAAGTTTTAAAAAGATATACCATGCAAACAGTAAGCAAAAGAGGATTGAAGTGACTATATTCATATACAATCAAGAAGACTTTAAGCTTAAATGAAAATTACTAGGAAAAATTGCTATTTCATAATGATGGAAGCATTGATCTCTGAAGGAGATGTAACAATTGCAGATGTAAGTGGATCTAATATCAAACCCAAAACTACATGAAACAAAAGCTAATAGATTAAAAGAAAAATAGACAATTCAACAATTATATTGATGCATATCAAAACAAAATAGAGTGCCTAACCTGACAGGAAAAAAGGCAGGGCCCACAGAAGGACATGATTGTGTCTGTCATCTCAAAAGCAGTGGTGGACATATAGAATGGAGTAACAGTGTTAACAATTTTAAGGAAAACACCTGTCGTACTAGACAATGTACCACGTATAAAAGTAAAAGTAAAAGTAAAACTGTTTTTAAATAATAAAAAAAAACTATAAGTATATTCTACCAACTGAAAACTTCACTCAAAGGAAATACTTTTATATGCCTCAAAATTTGAGAGAGTATCTATCATTTGCTTATCTTACAGTATGTTTACACTTCAATAACTGTTTGTCTATTATATTTCCATATAACAGCAACAAATACAAAATACAGCCTGAAAATTCCATTTTGCGGGGCTAGGGAGATAGCTCAGTGGCACAGCACCTGCCTGGCAAGCGCAAGATCCTGCATTCAATTCCCAGTACCAAAAAAAAAAAAAAAAAAAAGAGAGGAAAGAAAATCCCATTTCAATTGTATAATAAACACAAGATATCTAAGAAAGTAACTATATAACAAATGACACATAGTTTGTGTACAGCGCTATTATAAATCATGATCAAATTGCTTTAAGTGTTAAATAAACATGGATAATTCTTTTTTTTTTTCTTGTCTTTTTGAGACAGGGTCTCACTATGCACTTCAGGCTGGCCTTGAGCTCACTTTGTAGCCCAGGCTGGTCTGGAACTCGCAATGATCCTCCCACCTCAGCCTCCCGAGTGCACCATTTAAATTGATTATGGTTATGGGTACATTTTGATTTATTTCTATTCTTTGATTTATTTCATTTAGATATAAATGTTTATCTTTAAGAACTCTAAAAATAATGTTTTCCCCTTTTTTAATAATTATAAGGATTCTAGAAAATATTATTTCAACCAATTTTTTCTTATATTTGTGGCACTAAGATATACAATTTAATTCTTCCTTTGGCAATTTCTTTCACTAAACCTTACAAGTTAAACATCACTGTCAGTTTATCACTTTGTTAACAAATTTACAGTTGCTTATTTAAAATTATCCATTGCAGCCCTTGTGATGGCACACAGCTATAATCCCAGCACTTGAGAAAACT
>NW_004955429.1:5046987-5049185 GCF_000276665.1 Chinchilla lanigera | reverse complement strand
AAAAAAAAAAAAAAAAAAAAAAAAGGAATTGACCAGGCTTGGTGGTGCAATTTAAATGAATTAATGTAAATCATTATATTAATAGTTTAGAGAAAAAATGATAACCCCAAAAGACTTGAAAGAAAAAGAAAATTGTGATAAAATTCAACAGTCATTCATGGCCAAAACTTTCAAGTACTATCAATTTAAAAATGGATATTTAAACTGGACAAAAGGAATATATACAAAAAATATACCACAAATATTATAACTTATGGTGTAATAATTGATTCTGTTTAGGTTCAAGAACAAGACCAAGTGCTTTCTTTTAAAGAACATTTCTTTTAAACATTGTAGTATTAAGACTAGCCATTGCAATAAGACAAGAAAAGGGAGAACAAAGCAAAGTGATTACAAAAATAAAAATATTTTATTTATTATAAAATAAAAATTTGGAAAATTCTTTTTTATTAGAGTTAATAAGGTGGTTTGGTAAAATTAATACTTGTAAGATCAGCTGTAAGGTTAACTTTCAATACCAAATTTGTCAAGCATGTACAGAAAGGAAAATCCCCATATTTTGCTGTAGGAAGAATGAAATTTTTTAAACATTCTGGCAAATTATTTTCCAGTATTTATAAAGGTGACTGCATACCTACCCTATTACCCAGCTCTTTTTTTATGTAGAGTACCAGTGGAAAAAAAGTGCTTGTGTCCTCTGAAAGATGTACAAGAATGCTCTTAGCAGCTTCATTCATGACATAAAACATTGAAAACAGAATTAGCACATTGTAATATCATATGAAAAATATTGCATAGCAATGAGTAAACCACAGTTGTCTACTTAATATTGAGCAAGGAAGGCAGAAATTAAAGAATGTATATTCTATCCATTCCATTTATATACAGTACCAAAAAAAGAAAATAATAATCTCTGTCAACAGAAATCACAATAGAGGTTTCTTGATGGGAGAGACAGTATTAACTCAGAAGGTGCAAAATGGCACCTCCTAAAGAGGTACCTATACTCTATATTACAATCTGACTGGTGGTTATATAGGTACACAGGTACATGAAAATCAACATCAATTTTTTTTTTTTTCCAAAATTTCACTGGTTCAGATCTTCAGGAACCCAAGTGAGCCTCTCCCATGTTTCCCACCAGTGTGGGAGGGAGGCAGAGATCCGGACACCTTCTTGGGCCTTGGTGCCCACTCCCTGCACTCCCTGCATTCCTGTGGGAGCCGGGCTGAACCCAGGACATCTTCAGGAACCCCAATGAACCACCCCCACACCTCCCCCACCAGTATGCAAGGCAGGTGGAGCCCCAGACACGTTCTGAGGCCTCAGTGGCCACTCCCCACACTCCCACAGGAGTATGACTGAGCCCCAGACATCTTCAGGAACACTAGTGAGTGGCCCCCATTCTTCCCCTACCAGTGTGCAAAGCAGGAGGATCCCTGGACACCTTCTGGAATCTCAGTGGCCACTCCCATTATCACCTGCACCCCTGCAGGAGCTGAGCTGAACCTAGGACAGCGTCAGCAATCTTGAATACTCCTCTACTGGCATGGGAACTAGGCTGGGTCATGGGCAACATATGAAGACTTGATGACCATGACCTGCACCCCACTACACCCTTGTGGAAGCTGGGCTGAACCCCAGCCAGCTTCAGGACTCCAGTGAGCCTCCCCTGCCCCTCCCCCACCTGCCTGGGAGCCAACTGAATGCAAGAAAGTTTTGGGAGCGATTGCAGCCCCACCTTGCCCCCACATACCAGCACAGGAGCCAGGCTGAGCATTGGGGACCTTCAGATCTTTGCCCCGCCACTCCTACACCATCGTGAGAGTGAGGCTGAGCTCCAGGGAACCTCTGGATCTTCAAAAATGACCAAAAAAAGGAGCAAAATGCAATCTCAGACCCTTACCACACCCAGAACAAGCCAAGAAGACATCAACACAGAACAGCCTGGAAGTCATACACCTGAAATTTCTGAAATGATAGCAAATGAAGTAAAGAAACAACTCCATCCAGCCATAGAAGACATCAGATTAGAAATAATCTCTCAGGTAATAAAAGAAATGACAATAATAATGAAAGAATTGCTCAGAACATCCAAAGAAGACATTGATAAGAAAATAGAGGAGCATAGAAAATTCATGGAAACCTTGAATGAACAATATAGAAAAGAACTAGAATGCATGAAACAGATTTGAACA
>NW_004955429.1:5022879-5046032 GCF_000276665.1 Chinchilla lanigera | reverse complement strand
ATGCAAGAAACACATTTAACTCAAAATGAAATTCACAGACTGAAAATTAAAGAATGGAAAACAATACTCCATGCAAAAAGAAACTAGGAAAAAGAGGGTGTAGCTACTCTATTTGCAGACAATGTGATCTTCAAACCAAGAACAATCAAAAGAGATAAAGAAGGTCACTATATACTTGTGAGAGGAAAACTTCAAGAGGAAGCAATAACAACCATAAACATCTCTGCACCAAATACAGAAGCATCCAACTATATAAGACAAATTTTAACAGACATGAAAAATGAAATAAGCAGCAACACAATCATAACAGGGGACTTTTACACCCCATTGTCACAAAGAGATAGATCATCTAGACAAAATATCAGCAAAGAAATAACAGAACTTAACCAAACTTGTGAACAAATGGACTTAGTAGACCTTTACAGAGTGTTCCAACCAACAGCATCAGAATTCCCATTCTTCTCAGCTGCACATGGGATGTTCTCTAAAATAAACCATATGCTAGGACGTAGAACAAGCTTAAGTAAATGCAAAGGAACTGAAATTATCCCAGGCATACTATAGGACCATAGTGAAATGAAATTGAAAATTAATGACAAAAGAAATCACAAAACCTCCATAAACACATGGAAATTAAATAATACCATCCTGAAAAACCATTGAGTCACAAAGAAGGAATTAAACACTGTTTACAGTCAAACAAAAATAGAGATACAATTTACAGGAATCTGTGGGATGCAGTGAAAGCAGTCCTCTAAGGGAAGTTTATAGCGGTGAATTCTCACCTCAAGAAAACAGAACAAGCACAAATAATCTTATGCTTCACCTCAAGCTGCTAGAAAAAGAAGAGCAAGTCAAACCCAAAGCCCATAGGAGACAGGAAATTATAAAGCTCAGGGCAGAAATTAACACAATGGAAATTTTAAAAATCATACAAAGAATTAATGAATCAAAGAGTTAGTTTTTGAAAGAATAAATACAATAGATAAACCCCTAGCCAACTTTATCAAAAAAAAAAAGGAAAAAACCTGAAATACATGCAATAAGGAATGAAAGGGGTGAAATCACTATAGATCTTGTAGAAATTGAGAAGATCATCAGTATCTACTTTGAAAATCTTTACTCTCATAGAGCAGGAAACACAGAGGAAGTGGACAGACTTCTAGATACATATGAATTACCAAATCTGAATGAAGAAGTTATAAAAATCCTGAATAACTCAGTATCAGCCAGTGAAATTGAAAATGTGAGGAAGAAAAACTTGCCAATGAAGAAAAGCCCAGGACCTGATGGATTTACAACTGAATTCTACAAGAAATTTAGAGAAGATTTAACACCAATTCTTCTCAAACTCTTTAGTGAAATTGAAAGGGAAGGAATTCTCCCCAACTCATTCCTGAAGGTAAGTATTATCCTGATACGAAAACCAGAGAAAGACCCAACCAAAAAAGAGAACTACAGGCCAATCTCCCTAATGAATATAGATGCAAAAATTCTCAATAAAATCCTAGCAAACAGAATGCAACAAATCATCTAGAAGGTTATACACCACAACCAAGTGGGATTCATCCCAAGAATGCAGGAATGGTTCAATATACACATATCAATTAATGTAATACTCCATGTCAATAGAGCCAAAGGCAAAAATCACATGATCATCTCCACTGATGCAGAAAAAGCTTTTGATAAAATGCAACACTCATTCATGATAAAAACCCTACATAAAATAGGAATAGATGATCTTTATCTCAATCTGATCAAAGCCGTCTATGACAAACTAATGGCTAATATCATACTAAATGGTCAAAAATTGAAAGCTTTCACTTTAAAATTAGGAGCAACACAAGGATGTTCACTGTCACCACTCCTATTAAATATAGTTCTGGAAATATTAGCTAGACAAGAGAGAGAAATAAAAGGAATAAGATAGGAAAGAAAAGTGAAATCATCATTATTTGCAGATGACATGATTCTCTACATTGAAGATCCCTCAAAACTCCACCAAAAGGCTTATGAATTTAATAACCAAATTCAGTAGCATAGCTGGATACAAAGTCAACACTCAAAAACAATAACTTTCCTGTATGCAAACAACAAACAGACAGAGAGAAATTAGGGAAACCACACCTTTCACAATAGCATCTAAATAAATGAAATATTTAGGAATCAATCTAACAAAAGAAGTAAAATATCTACACAGTGAAAATTACAGTACTCTGGAAAAAGAGATTGAAGAGGGTATCAGGAAATGGAAAGATATTCCTTGCTCATGGTTAGGAAGAACTAATATTGTGAAATGGCCATACTCCCAAAATTGTTGTACAGATTCAATGTAATCCCAATTAAAATACCATTAGTATACCTCACAGATCTAGAGAAAACACTCCTAAAATTCATCTGGAACCAGAAGAGGCCTAGAATAGCAAAAGCAATCCTGGGAAACAAAGGAAAGGCAGGAGGCATGACAATCCCTGACTTGAAATTATACTACAGAGCTACTGTGATAAAATCAGCATGGTACTGGCAAAAAAACAGACCTGAAGATCAATGGAACAGATTAGAAGATGCAGACACAACTATAAACACATTCAGCCACCTTATCTTTGACAAAGGAGCCAAACATGTTCACTGGAAGAAAGACAGTCTCTTTACTAGGTGGTGCTGGAAAACCTGTCAACATGCCAATGACTAAGACTAGACCCATGTCTTTCACCATACACTAAACTAAAGTCAAAATGGATCAAAGATTTAAATATTAAAACAGAAACACTAAATCTGCTGGAAGAGAAAGTAGGTAAAAATCTTAAAGTCATAGGAATAGGCAGAGAGCTCCTTAACAAAAACCAAACTTCATGGGAAATACTTTAAAGAATCAACAACTGGGATCTTATCCCATTGAAAAGTTTTTGCACATCAAAAGAAATCACCAACAGAGTATAAAGAAATCCCATGAATTGGGAAAAAAATTTTAGCTAACTGCCCCTCAGAGAAAGGACTTCTACCTAGAATGTATAAAGAATTTTTTAAAAATCAAAACTTCAAAATTCAAAGAGCCAGTCCAAAAATGGGCATCTGAGATGAATACACACTTTTCAGATGAAGAAATACTAATCGTGAATGAATACATGGAAAAATGTTCAACATCATTAGTCATTCAAGAAATGCAAATTAAAACAACACTGTATTCTTCTGGGTATTTTCCCAGAAGAATTAAAAACATCATACCACAGTGATATATATGCACCCATGTTCATAGCAACACAATTTGTCATAGCTAAATCTTAGAAACAACCCAAATGCCCATCAACTGAGGAATGGATAAAAAAGATGTGGCATTTCTATACAGTGGAGTATTACTCAGCTATAAAAAAAGATAAACTTGAGGGTTTTGTAGGTAAATGGATGCAACTAGAGACCACACTCATAAGTGAAATAAATCAGACCCACTTGTGTAAACATCATATTGTCTCCCTGCTGGTGTAGGAACCTGAAAGAGTAAATAAAACCCAAAACGTACAATAGATGATAGGAAAGGGAAAGAAATTTCTCAAAGGAAGGAACGACTGGGATGAGGGGAAGAAGAAAAAGAAAGAAGGAAGCCTATGTCTATATCTATCTCTATCTCTATCTCTATCTCTATCTATATCTATATCTATATATATGGATAGCTGGGATAACTGTACTGCTGATGTCTGGTGGTTTTTTTAAAGGAACACTTAATGCTCAAAATTTTTTATATTTTGACTAATTTTGCATGCTTATGTCTGGTAATCTGAGCAACTGATTTGAAGACAACAATATGCAATAGAACAACAACTAGTGAATTCCTACCATCTTTTCTAGTGAAACTCTATATTGTCTCTAATGTTTCATTTAATAATTTTTTTATTCTCTTTAATAGTTTGAATAATCTTCTATTCTTACATCTAGTAATCTGAGCAATGCAATTGAAGATAACAATATGTAATATAACAACCACTGTTAATTCTTATCATTTTGTTTTGAAATCCTGTATCATTTTTAGTGTTCTTGCTTGGTTTTATTTACATCTCCGGTACCGGGAACCGAACTCACGACCTTGCGCTTGCCAGGCAGGCGCTTTTGCCACTGAGCTAAATCCCCAGCCCCGGTTTTATTTACATCTATGATGTTGGTATTTTGCTATTGTTCTTTTTCTTTTTTTACTACTCCCTTTAAAATAAAAATATAAAGAAAACAAAATTTCACTAGTTCAAATTCTCCCAAGCTACATGTGATTTAATTTATCTTAATTAGCTTTATTGTATCTAAACTTACAAATAATGAATTGACAAATATTAAGTATAGTTTCACAGCTTTTGGTAAATATATGCTCTTTCATAAGCATCATCATGATATAGAACATTTTTACCATCCCCCAAATTTTCGTGATGCTCCTTTTCAGTCAGTCTCTATTCATCCTAGCCCGAAATAAATGGAAGCATAAAGTTAGTAGTAGTACTTGCTGCCTTGTTAGTTTTACTTATTACAACACTTTTGCCATTTATTTATTGTTTTATTTGATCAAGGATGTATTCTTTTTGACATTTGAATGGGACTCTATGGAATTATTTTATCCATTTAGTAATTGATGGATATATAAACCTTTCCAAATATAGCTGCGATAAGTATTTAGGTATACATCTACATGTAGACATATATTTTAATTTCACTTGAGTAAAAGCCTAAGAATCGAATGGCTGACTCAGTAGGTAACTGCATACAATATTTTATAAGAGATTACTGACCTGTTTTCCAAGGTAGTTGTTTCATTTTACTTTTCCACCAGCAAGGTATGAAGATTCCATTGGTTCCACAATCTCCAAATTTCTCCCTGAAATTTTTAATTTCAGCTGTTCTTGTGAGATTTTAGGTTGCATTTCCTTAGTCAGCAATGATGCTGTGCATTTTTCATATGCTTATCTGCAAATTGTAGGAAATCATGTTTAATGAATTGACTACAGTTTCTAATCACTTTTTATTACTTACTAGGAAGAATTCTTTGTGTGTTATAGACACAAGTCTATCATGAGATATATATGTTTTAGAACGTATGTTGAAGTCTATGTCTTGACTATGCATTTTCTCTAGTGACTTTTTGTTTATATGGTACTAGGGATCGAACTCAGGGCCCTGCTGTATGGTAGGCAAATATTCTATTATTGAGTCACACCTCAGCCCCTTAAGTGTGACTTTGTGTTTTGTTCTGTTTCATTGAGACAGGGTCTTTCTATATAGTTTAGGCTGGTCTTGAACTCACGACTACCCTCCTACCTCAGCCTCCCAAGTGCTGCGATTACCGGTGTGTGCCACCACACCAGGCCATCAGTGTGATTTTTGAAAAATGAAAGATTTTAGTTTTAATCAAGTGTAATTTAACAATTTCTTCTTTTATGGTTCACATTTTATATTCCCTTAGAAATCTTAGTTTAACACAGTATTTTCTCCTTCAAGTTTTAGCTTTCAGATTGACATTTAGGTCTATAATCCATTTTGAATATATATTTGTTCAGTGTAAGGTAAGGATTAAGGTTTGATGTTTGGCCCATGAATGCTCAATTACACTATTGTGATTTATGTAAAAAACTATTCTTTGCTGATTAAATTCCCTTAATATCTTCTCCTAAAGTCAGTTGTTCATGCATGCTGTGTTTCTGTAGTAGAGTGTCCTTTGATTTGTATGTCTACTTTTATTCCAAGAACACTTTATTTCTGTTCTTTCCTTTTCTCTTTTCTTATAGCCCTACAGATTGAACCCTTCCCACTGAGATAGATTCCCTAGCTCTTCTTTTGAAGATAGGGGCTCACTAAGTTGTCCTGCCTGGATTCAAACTCATGATCCTCCTCCCTCAACCTTTCAGAGTGTAGGTATTATAGGCATTCACCACTATGTCCAACTCTCAAACATCTTCCTTGATGAGTATAGCTATACTGTACATTGAAACTTTAAATTATGGGGAATAGGTCCTCTTCTTTTTTTAATTTCTTTTAAAAATAAAAGAAGGAAAACATATTAACAAGTAGCCATCCATTTACAAACTAACATAAGAACAATACAAACAATACAGAGTTACAGACAAAGTGGTAGGAAATTAACCATGGTTGTTGTATTAGGTATTGATATCTTCAAAGTGGTTTCTCAGGAAAACAAATAGAGACATGCAAGATTGATCAAATAAGTAATCCTTAACTGTTTCTGTGCTGCTCTTTTTCAAAACTTCTTTGACTATTCAATTTTTTTTCATTTTGATATAGATTTTGGAATCTCTACAAACTGGCTAGCATTATAATTAAGATTACAATGACTAGTCACGTGAATCTGGGGCATAATTAAAAGCAAAACAATAGCTAATCATATAACTATGTATTTACATTCTCACACACACACACACCCTGCACGCCAGTACTAGGAAATGAACCTAAATCCTTCAACCAATACACATCTGTAGCTCTATTTTTACCTTTTGGTCTTGAGAGATTGAATTGAATTATCTGACTGAATTGTTAAATTCCTCACACAGAACTCAAACTTGCCATTCTTCTGCCTCAGCCTCCCAGAGAGGTGGGATTACAAGCTTGTGCCACTGGTCCTGGTTGCCTAGGCAGAGTTTTGAAGTTTCTGGTGTACAAGACTTGTAAACCTTTTGCTAAATTTAATTCTAAGTGTTTCACATTCTTAAATACTATTATGAATGATAATTTGGGGTTTCAATTTTCAGTTATTCTTTGATAAAATATAGAAATACAATTAATTTCATATATTTACCTCACCTCCTGTGAATTTATAATTCCTTATTAGTAATTAGTTCTAGTTGCTTTATTGTAGATTCTTATAGTTTTTTCTACACGGACAACCATGTCATTTATGAATAAGTACAATTTTACCTTTTCCTTTCTAATAATACATTTAATTTCTTCTCTTTTTCTTTTTAAAATGATTATATTGACTGAAACTATCAGTACAGTTCTGAATAGTGAATAGAAATATTAAGAACAAGCTATCTTTTATTTTTCCAAGATTGAAAGCAGTTAGTCTTTTGCCATCAAGATGCAAGCTTGGTTGTTTTTTTTTAATCAATGCTTTCTATTAGAGTGAAGAAGTTCCATTTTATGACTAGTTTGCTGAGAATTTTTATTATGAATACAAGTTGTATTGGATCAAATGTTTTATTCTAATACTATTTAGACAATGATATTTTTCTATTTTTAAAATTATAATTATACATATTTACCGAGTGCCCGGTAAAATTTTCATACATGTACACAATGTATAATTATCAAAACAATATAATTATCATTTGGATTCCCTTAAACATTTCTCTTTTTTTGTGTGTTGGTAAGCTTCAAACTCCTGTCTTCTAGTTCTTTATAAAGAATATATACTATATTGGGCATGGTGGTACATAGCTGTAGTCCCAGCACTCAGGAGGCTGAGGCAGGAGAATCAGCACAAGTTTGAGGCCAACCTGGCCTACATAGGGAATTCAAAGGCAGTCTGAACTACACATTTGACCCTGTCTCAAAAAGAAAAAAAAAAAAAAAGAATATAGAATAAATGGTTGTATTGCACAGTCCCCTCTAGAACACAGGAATGTATTTCTCTTATCTAACTGTAGTTTGGTATTAACTATCTAGCCTCCTTCTACCCCTCCTACTCATTTATGACTGCTATTCTACTTTCTGCTTCTGTGAGCTAGCTTTGCAGATGAATGAGGCCACACAATATTTGTGCTTCTGTGCCTGGCTTATTTTACTTAACAAGATGTCCTCCACCTTGTTGCAAGTGACAGGCTTTCTGTTTTTTTAATGGTAATTCTGACTTCATAGAATGAATTTGAAAATGTTTCCTCTGCTTCTCTTTTCTGGAAGAATGTGGGTAGGATTTGGGTTATGACTTAAATGTTTAGTGAAATTCACTGACGAAGCCATCTTAGGCTGGAGTTTTCATTTTTGATAAGGTTTTTAATTGACTAATTCAATTTATAGATAAGGAATATGACCTACACCTTCTTATGTGAGCTCTGGTATTTCTGTCTTTATGACAATATTTTGTATTTCGTCCTAGTTGTTTAATTTATTAATAAAGAGCTATTCAGAATAGTTCCTTCTTGGGGTGCTGGCTTCTCTTGATCCCGGTACTGGTCACCTGTGATTGTCCTTCCTTCACAATCAGGCTGTCTTGAGTCTGACACATTTTGATTCTTTCACGGAACAAACTTGGTTGCACTGATTTTCTCCGTTGCTTTCTTTTCTTATCTACTTCACTGATTTCTGCTTGTTACTTCTTATTTTATGTTCATTTTAGATTTAATTTTTTTTCAAGGAAGAATCTTGTATCACTGATTTAAGACTTTAGTATCTTCTGACATAAATACAATGTAAGCCTAAATAATATCATATAATAATCATTTTCCTTTTAAGCATGTTTTAGCAATATCACTTCAATTTTATATAACATATTCATTTCATTCAGTTCAGAGTATTTAAAAGTTTTGTTTCTCCTTTGCCTATGGATTATTTACCTCTTTGTTGTTTCACCTTCAAATATTTGGCAATTCTTTCAAATATCTTAGTGTTAATTGATTTCTAATTTAACGCTGTTTTCTGAGAAAATTCGCCATATACTGTTACATCTTTGTGCAGTGCCTCCAGCTGACATTTTGCCCTACATGTTACACCTTTGCCCCTCTGAACTGTGAACTCTGTCCCTCAACTCCGGGTGGCTGCTGAGCTCTGTTTGGGTCTCTTCTGTCTTCTCTGTGACTTGGAAATTCCCTCAGGCAGTTTCCCTGAAAATGTCATTGGATTTCACCACATTTGCTTTTACAATTTCAGCAACTACGGTGTGGCTGTGGATTGTATGGTGTCTAAAAACCACAATTTTAAGTATTTGTCTGTTTCCCTGGGTATTTAAAGAGGAAGGGTACATCTGGTCCTTTCCACTCCACCATTGCCAGAAGCAAGTCAGGAACTATTTAAAGTCAATAATGTTTTCTCCTAAAGCAACAGAAAGAAAATGCAGCCTTAAAATTATGCCATTTCCTGTAGCAGAAATAAAATAAGATACCTAGGAATATGTCTAACAAGAGATGTTCCATTTGTAGGATATTATAAAACAGAAAAACACTTTATGTAAGACCAAAATAGAAGAAAAATGCCACTTGGATGGATAGGAAAGTTCGATAGTCTACATTTATTTCATGAAATATCAAAATACAATTGTAATAGTTTTAGTTCACATGAAACTTAACAAACTGCGAAATTTGCATGTAAAAACAAGAGTAACTCAACACACTCCTAAATAAGATTCATTTCCCACCAAGAGGTTATGGTTTACAGTAAGCGCAAATCCCTGTGGATAGACTGTCTCACTTTCTATTACTGTCTAGCTACTTACAACCTATTACAGTCTGAGCCCCAGTCAGCTCAGGTTCCCCATCCAACTAATAATAGTGCTTATTTTATATGGTAAGATGTGGAGCAAGTAGTTAACATGTGAAAAGTGCTTGCAACAGAGGCTGATGTGTCATAAATGTCAACTCATATTAGCTGTATTTTTATTGTTATTTATCTGCAATCATTAAGACAACACAGCACAATTCAGGCACAGAGAAATAGATGAGCAAAATATATTCGAGAACCCAGAAAAGATTTGGACAAAGATGGAAGCTAATAAATGACAAGGCTAACATTTTCGGCCTTTCTGTGGGAAAGCTTATTTATGGAGTGGTAAGACTGTGATCCATGTGAAAAAAATGAGCACAGCCCCTTTTCTTACACATAAAATGAACCAAATGTTCCTCAGCCATAGAATGGAATATATTCATTCATTGTAATATATTCACATAATATATTCATGCCCCAAATATACAAAGTAGAAATGAATGAATTACAGTATGTCAGTTACATACATATATGAATCTTAAAAAACATAATGCTGAGCCTAAAAGCATGTCACAGAAGAAGAAATATAACTTACTGTCACTGGATGACATTGGTATAAATTTTGTTAAAAAGCAAAACTAAAACACACACTTGTAAAACTTTGAAGGAAATTAAGAGAACCCTTAAAACTAAATCCAAGAATACTGTCACATGAGGGTCATTTAGAGGGCTTCAAATCCTCCAAAAAATTAATATATTATTTCTAAAGCTCAGCATAGAACATGAACACAATTTATGTCATTTGTATTATTTTCATCTTTACATCCTAACATACAGCTTGCTTATGCTTTCTGCACTTCAAAAAATGTCTTTAATTCTCTAAGTAGTACCCAAAAATCTGCATTATTAGTATTTGTGGTATGTCAATAGTTTTGTGCTGCCAGAAATGTTCTATTTGATATCTGAAAATTTAACACAAAGAAATAAACTTTTTGCTTTCACCTAAAAAATACTGTAAGTTATAAATATCTCATGAAGATTCTTTCTAGCAAGCAGGCTTCCGGTGAGTTAGAATGTGGGGTCTCCCAAGGTCATAAAAAGAGATGTCCAGAAAGCAGAAAGAAGTAAAGGCAGCCAAGGGCTATGAAATGACTTAAAATATAATGGAAAATAAATTTCTATTTCACAGTTGTCCTAGTTGGACATAGAGGAAAAGTATTTTGTCTATGAATCTGTTTAAGGGAGGAAAATGTGTAATCATCTAAATCATTCTACCTTAGATTGGAGATACAAGTTTGGAAGAGCCTGACCTCATTTAGTCAATTAGAAATGTCTAAAGTGGGAATACAAACCCTCTCTTGATGATATATGCTATTCTATTCCTTTACATAAATATGTGCATTGCCTTGTTCGTAAACATAAGTCTGCAGAGGTAGGAAGTTTGTAACATTTCTTGAAATCATTGGATTTGTTCTTCCTTTCATTTACTCTGAAGGGTATTCAGGGACTGGTGTGGGCTGATCTTTCTTCATACAAACAAGTTTGGGGCATTTAGTGGATCTTTTATTCCTTCTGTAGGAAAAATGAAACATTCAAGTTTAAGATCTCAAATATAATTCAAGGTAAATTGGGGAAAACTGGGGCCTGTAGATTTGCTGGCAAGGATTCTGAGATGCTGAGAGGTCTCTTCCTTACTCTGAATAGGATTTACTATATCTCTTAAGAAAGAAGTCTCCAGGAAGAATGCAAGGGCAGGGCTATGGAAGCAAGGGGCGAGGAGACAAGCTTAAAGGTATTTCTAGGGGTAGGGGTGTTGTTCAGTGGCTAAGCATATGCTCAGCATGTGCAGGGCCCTGGATTTAATCACTAGTTCTCCAACCACCCCCTAAAAAGTCCTTATGGTTCCATCTGATGTCCAGCTTGCCCGCGGCTACTAGGATGGTAGTGTATATTTGTCTTTGCTAAAGTAGGGGAGAGAGAGAAACCAAGTTCTTGTGCAACATCAACCAAACTCCTCCGTTTCACATCGTCTTTTGTGTTGCAGTGTGGCAGGGTGAGAAGGTAAGGGAACATACAGCATCTGTGTGGCAGCTCTGAGGGCGCCTCAGAAAGAGGCACATCTCTCAAAATAGAGTGCCTGGCCATTTTCTTAACACTGCCTTGTGGAACAGAGCTTGCATGCAGATGTGGCTTTTTCTAACAGCTGGACAGAGGGAAGGTGGGCCCATGTTTAGCCCTAGATTTCATGAGAAGTTAATGTAGCAATGACGTACAAATCTAAATAATTACTATTTTGATAAAATCTACACAGTATAAAATATACCATTTTAATCATTTTTTAAAAGTACATTTCTAAGGCATGAAGCACTGCACATTGTACAACCATCACCACCTCCATCTCCAGAACTTTTTCATCCTCCTTAATTTAAACTCTCAACTCCTCATTTGATTCTCCCATCCCCCATCAGCTACCATTCCACTTTCTTCCTCTGTGAATTTGATTGCTCTAATTATCTTATATACATGAAAATTTATCTCGTGACTGGGTTACTTAACATGATGCCCTCACAGTTAATCTATGTTGTAGCATGTATCAGAATTTAACTCTTTTTAAAGGCTGAATAATATTCCATTGGGTATGAAGGACACACTTTATTTATTTGTCTATAGACAGGTGGGATAGATACATCTTCACTTTGGATGTTGTTAATATTGTTACTATGAAAATAGGTGTTAAAATATCTGCTCTCATTTCTTTGGTGTATGAACTCAAAAATGGAATTGACGCACATATGAAAATTTTATGTCTAATTCTTTGAGGAGCCATTGTACTATTTTTTCATAGTAATTGCACCATTTCATATCCCCACCAACAGCCCATGGAGCTCTGGCTTTCCACATCCTTGCCAACACTTGGTATTTTCTGTTGTTTTTTTTTTTTGTGTGTGTGTTTTTCATGGTATCTCTCCAAGTGAGGGGGAAATGATATCTCATTGATTTTGAGTTGTAGTTCCTTAATAACTGGTGATGTTGAGCCCCTTTTCACATGCCTATGGGCCTTGAGTAAATTTAAAGCTATGCAATCTCATTTTCCAAGAAAAGGGCCCTTTGCTAATCCCACTCTTTGTGGGAGGTTGTACTTAATGTATAAAATGTATGTGCTTTGAAATGGGGAAAAAGGGAGACTGCAAGCTTCAAACACATTTTTTAAAAGTTTGCTCTTACTTTGTTGAAAGATCACATGATTTTCACAATGGTTAATGGATGTACTTTCTCTTTACTCTGCTTCATCAAAAGTTAATTAAACATAGGGAATTTCCTCAGAAGCTTAGCACATTCTTAGTTTTATTCAGTTTTTTTCTTTCACCTCATGATTTATCACACATTGTGCCACCATTAAACTAGAGCATTTTAAAACTTAAGGAAAGTAGGAAAGATTACTATAGATTTCTCAGAAAAGTAGCAGGTGTGTGTTGAACTAAATGTCAGCCCATATGCCACAAGTGCCTGAAAGTTACAAATAACCTCTTCTTTCTTTTTTTCTTTTTTAAGATCTGGATCTTATTAACCTAGAATATTCAATATGTTGCGTGCTTTATAATAAAAAAGAAGCAAGATAATCTAAAATTATGCACTTGAACCCCCACAACCTTTCAAAGTTAAAGTGAAAAATTAGTAAGTTTGCCCATTTACCAAATATTCACCGTAGTGTTGCTATTATGGGTTAACTCTAAAATGGCCCCCACAAAGCCTCATGGGCTTGGAAATGGGGTTTAGTCAGAGGGGACAGATCAATAGGGGCATGACCTGGAAAGTGTATTTGGCTGTTCCTTTTCCCTCTACTTCCTGGCTGTCATGGAGTAAGCAACTGTCCTTCCTTATGCTCTTTTGCCATATCCTTTCTACCTTGGAGTCAACCAACCATGGACTAAATTCACTGACACCTTGAGCCAAATAAACTCCTTTAAACTGTGAGTATTGAGTATTTCCCCTCCACAAGACCTCCCAAAAAGGGAGGTTTCAATCACTATTGCCATATTTGCATTTTAGAATGAGTTAATGCTCATATTCATTAAGTAGAATCACAAGTACTATATTTAACACTTTATTTGCATATAGAATTATTACTAATAAGTAATAAGAATAATTTAAATTATCCAATGTTTTCAGGTGGTTATATTTTATATTATACTTTCAAGAATATCACTGGAGATGAGTCTAATAAGAAACAGCTCATCTTTAGAATTCCACTCTGAATTATAGAATGTTAACTTTCACTTAGAGCCAAGATAATTCTTAAAATGGCACTTGGAAAACTGTCTGTGACTACAGAATTCCAGCCTCCATCACAACCTGGCTGTCTAACACATTTTTGTACAACTTTTCAAACCACTTCCATCTTTACTTGTTGGTTCAGATAAGTTATTCAGCCTTCTATGTATGGGAGTGTTTTGCAATGAAAACCAAAAAAAACTCCTCCTGGCACTGACAACTTTATAACATAATGAAGCATGCCTTAAATCATTTTAAGAACCTTACAATATAGAAGCACAGATGGGTGACATCATGGTATGAAGCAACTTTTATTGAAGTCATTATAAATGCTTTTTAAAGGATTCTTAGAAATAAGGGTGGTAAAATCAAGAACTCTTTCTGCAGCATTTAACTAGGAAATTGAGGAATCTGAAGTTACAAGCCTTTGTCTTAAATCTAGGAGTCATGAAAAATTTTATAAGATAAGCTCAGACCTGAGATTCAGCTATCCATGTTTTGAACTATTGCCTCCCTATACTTTTTAACATAGTAAATTAACTATTAGTATAAATGTCAAATCACGATATAAGCCACGTAGGCAAAGAGGTAGGCATACCCTCATCGCCAGTATATTTTGTAATTAGGTTAGAATCAGTATTGGCTCTTTGCAGAAACCACCATGAGTCTTAAGTGGCTGAATGTGATATCATATCTGAATATCAGGATGAGGTAAATTTGAGAAATTATTCACTCTTTAATTTGAAACCAGAGCAAAGAATTCAGCCATCCAGACAAAAAGTGAAACAAGGAATCCATATTGGTCAAGGAGACCAGTGTCAGGATGACGTTATCATTCACAAATTGTTTTAACTGGCTGCTATAGGGGATGGTATGCAACAAAAGACAGATGAATCTGTCCAGCCCTGTGTTTTTGTTAATAAAGTTTTATTGGAACACAGTCTTGCTCATTCATTCACATTTTGTCTATGGCTGTTTTCATACTCCAATGGTAAAGCTGAATAGTTAAACAGAGACCATAGTGAAAGCTGAAAATATTAATTGGCCCTTTACAGAAAAGCTTATTGACCATTTTATTAAGATAGTAAGCTGATCTTTAGACAAACAAAATGGAAAAACAAATAATAATCCAGGCCCAAATAGGAAGTTGGTACTTTATAATCATTAAATTATAACCTCTATTTAGCCAGGTATGGTGGTACACACCTGTAATCCCAGCACTCTGGGAACCCAAGGCAGAAAGATGGCAAATTGGAGCCCGGTCTGGGTAATTTAGCAACTCGGTGAGACCCTGTCTCAAAATGAAAAATAAAAAACAGCAGTAGATTAGCTTAGTGCCAAGGACTTCTCCCCAGTACCACTAAATAAATAAATAACATTTAATCCAAGTGTTAGTGTACAATCATCAAAGTGTTTTCCTATTCACTGTTTTAGCAATCCTAAGATACGGACAGGGCAGAAGCTATAGCACCTTGCTCAAAGGGGATTTGGCCCTAAGATTATAAATAAATTCTCTGAGGTTTCATAATAAGTTGAGATAGGGTGAGCACAGAAGTGAGACAGATCTTGCCAAGGTGCTTCTCTTGCCACCTGATCAGACAGTAGGAACAGAGGCAGGAAAAGAAGAGGTCCAGACATTTGGAAGACACGGCTGCTCAGCCCTGGTCCCCAGGAGACCGTGGCTGCCACTGTCGCATGCTGACCTTTCCCTGGGTTTGTTGGCTCCACGCAGGAAGCCGCTCCGCTTACCCTCCACACTGCTGCTGCCCCATCTGCTTCTCAGCACAGGATGTTGTTCTTCCAGATTGCAGCAGCTGGATTCCCATGACACTGAACTCACTACGCATCCGATCTGGGGGCGCTTGCAGCTCCAGAGTGCAGCGCCTTTTGAGGTCTGGAGGACAACATCCCAGAGGGGACAGGCACTTTGCCCAGGTCACCACTGTGACTAAATAGCCACTGAATGTTTACACTCAGTGTGCAATGTGGATCACAGCCAGACTTTTTGACTTAGCACGAAGAATGGAGATTTGGGGGCTAGAATGACTGAGTTCAAACCCCAGCTCCAGGATGTATGATCTGTGGATTCTTGGCTGAGTTTCCAGGCTTTTGAAGGCCTTAGTTTCCTCAACTATGAATGGACCTTATACTAGTATCTACCTCTTAGGATTATTGACAGGGATAAATGACTTAGGACAGTGCTGAGTATATAGTAAACATATAATTCAGGTCAGTAGTTGTTGTTAATGATTATAACTATCTGGGGAAGAGCCGAGACCCTGCCACAACCTATAGCATTTTTATCCTGGCAGAAGGGGAGGGTATCTGTATTGTCTTACAATACCTGATGTCTTTACAATTAGTGTGAAATGTCACCTACAATTTCTCACTCAGTGGATATCCTGCAAGTTGGGAAGCAGATAAGGAATTCCACTCCATACTGCAGCAGCAAGTTACTGGAGCCCTGAGCAGGGACCGGTCACTCGGGCTTGTGTGAAATGACTGAGGCAAGGTGTGGCTGTCTGTGAAGGTGGCCAGGATGGGCTCATGTCACAGGGTCATACAGAAAACCCCAGGTAGGCAGTGCACAGGTGCTGCATTATGTGGTGTTCTTTCCATGGACCTTGAAGAAATAAGAGACATGGTTCCTTATAAATTATCCCAATTTTCACATACAGAATGAGAGGAAGTTTTCTGAAGTGTATAGGTGGAATTTAGGTTAGCTACATAAAGGAACTAGTGAGTGTGGAGATTTTGTGCTCCACCAAAAAAGCAGAGTCAGCTGGTATCTTTGGGATTTGGAAAATGGAATAGACTCAGAGAGGTATGGAAAAGCCCTGAGGTAGACTTGACTGAACCAGGAGACAGAGGACATTTTGAGTGCCAGACCCCAGCTATGGACCAAAGACCCCATCATGAGTGGGTAGCAACTGCTGTCAGATCCTGATGAGAGGCAGAAGCTTTAGATGAATGGACATAACTGTTTATAGGATGCTCTAGGGCCTGTGTGAAGAGCAGCCAAGTCAGGGTTACTGCAGGCCGTAACCTGGAACCACTCCCTAGGAGCAGTGCATCAGCAGGCCCCTCCTTTGCAGAGGCAGCCAAACTTCATCCTAAGCCAGAGCTGTGTAAGAGGCTACAAAGTCAGATTCTAAGAGCCAGACCAGGGGTACGAAAGCTAGGAGGAGAGTTCACAGGAAGAATTAGCTGATTTACTCAAACCCCATAGTCTAAACATCATAATATCTCCTCGCTAAGGAATAACATCAATAGAATAAAGATTTCAAGGAAAGTAAGGATGTGTTCTAGAAGTATCCACTCATAAAATTAAATAGGTGTATTTGGGGAGGGGAAGCAGAGAGGGACAAAAGTACAAGGAAAAATGAAATCGTGGTAACATTAAGCGAAGTTCAGTAAGGTGTTTCCATGCTGAAAAAAATGGTGGTGGCTGCGTTTGAAGTAGAAAAACTTTCTGGCCTCACCTTTTCTCAGTAGGCCCACAATGACCAGGCCAACACCAGAGATATGGACACTGAGATTGAGACACTCAGAGAATCCAGAGGGAGCTGGCAGACAGAGTTGTCACTCCACACACAGGAGGCCTGACACAAAGAGTCTTGGAGAAAAAAAGGCCAGTATCAAGGTCCAGAGTGGCCGATCATGCTGGGATTAGGTCATTTTGGGGAGATACTAACCAAAAGGGGCCACAAGCAGGGATAAAGCCTGAGAATTTAGTCCTCCTGAATCCAAACCCAATTGCCTGAAAATCATCTTCACTGGAATCGTTAAGACCTGGAGTAGCTGGGCAAGATGCCTATTGACCATGGGAGCTAAATTGTCTATGACTGATTAAAGCAGCATGCTGGGATCAAATTTGTAAGTGTGTTCTGTTTCCTAGGATGAGGCAGGGCTTGTTCTGTGGTAGCTGGCCTTTGCTCTGAGGTCACTCACGATTCAAACAGCATCTTTGTGATCCAATGAAATCTTTCTTATCAGTAGAGTCAAACTAATGATAAAGTAGCATAGCATCTCCTTCTTGTGTTTTCAGTACTGGGAAGATCAAAGCCCAATTTCTTTTCTTCTGGTCTCTTTATCATTCATTTCTTATTTACCTTCACACAGTTTATCCTAATCATTCATGCATTTTGAGAGTCAAGGCAGGTAGATTTTTCAGATTAAGGTAAAGATTAAGAAAAAGTAAATAAAATCTCTGCTACTTACTTCAATCTTCTGCTTTTATAAAAGTTCTGAGAGGGACAGGTTTAGAGCTACATAACCAAGCAAATGCCCCTGTGTCAACTTACTACTCATTTCTTGGTTTAAAATGAAAATATCCCAAGCACAATGACCAAAGACCCTATGGTCTGACTTTACCATGTCCTGAGGGCTTGGTACTCACTGAATGACAAAGCATCTTGGAAAACTTGCGGTGAGTGGGAAGGAAGAAGACCGAACCGTGTGATGTCCTTCCAGAGCTTTAAAACACTGACCCTGTAGGGGAGCCAGCTTTATTTAAACAGATGCATGAATTTTGGTGCAGACAGGTGAAGGCTATTTTTTGAGTGGAAGGGAAATACATTTATCCCAAGTACAACTGCTTCAACTGAGCATGGCTGGAGAACTTGGCAAGGTGACATGGGTCTAGTGCTCTCAGGCAGGTTCTCCATGAGGATGCATCATAAGACCTGTCACAGTTTCTACAGAATGAAAGGTTCAAAGTAAACGAATGGGCCTGCAGATGACCTGCCCCTGAGAGGCAGCAACAATACATTCTCCTGCACACATATGTGTGTATGTTTGTAGGTCTATCTATCTGTCTACCTCTATCTCCTATCTATCTATATCTATCTATCTATCTATCATCTGTCTGTGTAGTATATAATCATCTCCTAGGGGTTGTCTTTCTCTAGATACATTTCCCAGCTCTACAAATGGCCATTTTCATGTAGTCACTTTGATTTCTCCCCCTCACCTTCATAAAATATTGATCTTTCCTAGGGAAGGAAAATATTCTAGGAGACATGATTCTATCCCTCTGAAATGCCTCTCTCCATATCAGATGGGTAAACCAGCTGTCTTAAATGGCATCAGGATGCCATCACACTTCTTTGCTGGCACAGATCCTTCCAGCTGGCTTCCCATGCTGGGATCCACTGCCAGGCACCACACACCCTCAGTGGCCCTGTGATTTGCACACACAGGGACCAAGCTGTGTCACAGAGGGTCATTACTAAGAGGCAGGAGTCTAGACTGTGAGGCTGCATTCAGTGTGGTCACTTGGCTGGTGAGTGGATGTTGCTGATCCTCAGCAGCTATATCACTGCTTAACTGTGATGCGGTACACTTGGCTCTCCATGACGTGACCAGAGTTAGTTTCTTGACAGAATCTATCCCAAAAAAAAGCTGACTGCCGGTGTGATGTCAGAAAGGAAGAAGCCTAAGCAACATGCTTCTCAGGCAGACGTAAAATATAATATGGACACATTGAAGTTGTACTGTATTATTTGGACAGAATTATTAAGAGTAAAGGGGTCATTTAAATTCTATGCCTTACTATTTAATGGGTTGGATTTTATGATACAGCAGTATTTGCTGATGTAGAAGATCATGACAAAGGGTACTTTTCTCAAAATACTACAGGCTTACTCTCACATTATTTTTTCCCAGTTTTATAGCTCTGAGATTATGTTTGTGATTCCACTGTGGACAATCTGATCTGAGTCAGGATTTGAGCCTGTAACTGTGCACAGATTTGCTCTTTTTTTCAGTACTAGAGATCAAACCCAGGGCCTCCCGCGTGCTCGGCAAGGGCTCCATCCCTGAACTACATCCTCAGCCCATGCTTGTAACTCTGGTATTTTTTATAAGATAGTGTTAGACTTATGAAGAGTCATTAAAACTGAATTTTTGGGAATACAGGGTAAAGAAATTTGTATTTATTGAATGCTGCCAGTGCCAGACAATGTGCAGACTTGTCACCTCCGTTTCTCTATATAGCAATCCTATAAAGCCAAAATCATTATCCCAATTTTACCAGTGAAAAGTTGGAAACGGTGACTTCTCAGGCTGGGCCTACAGTTAGAGGTTAGAGGTAACTCTTTCCCAACTGATCCCAACACTAATACTCTCCCTAGCACATAATTCTCCTTCTGATAAAGTGCTAAGTACCTACGTGCTTATCACGGTATTTACGCTAGGAGAGCAGTTATATGATCACAAATTCCCAGACCCTTTTTTAGTTCATACAGAGTTTGTGTAGATGCTCCCTAAGGGAGCACATCATAATAAAGGTTGGAAACAGCTTAACCCCAAATCATAAAAATCACTGACACATGAAACTAAGAGGAAAACTGGTTACCTTAGTGGGAGAGGGCCTATGAGCATCTAGTATGGGTTATGTGTTCAAATAGTGTCAAGAATGTTTTCAGCCTAGAAAACTTTGACCTCTTCAACACACTTGATTTTTACATCATTACTATTAGTCCTTCAGAAAGCATGGTAATTACAAGTATTCATTTGTTCATTAAACTCCAAGCTCTTTAAAATATAAAATAGTCCATATTCCCAATGTCTCTCTGTCTCTCTCTCTCTCACACACACACACACACACATACAACTACACATGCATACATATGCACACTTTTACACATCCCACACCAGCTTATGCAGACGCACAACACCCTCCATATCGGTTAGTCAGTATCCTATGGCAGCCTAGAAAGGTATGGAAGTTACATTCTTCTATTTTCTTTATTTGCCATTGTGCTATACGTGTTCTGTAAACAGCAGGAAAAGTAATTATGAAGGTGGGCATGGTGGGTATTTGCTACATGATCAACTCTTGGAATATAATATAAGAATGTGCTACGGCGGGGAAATATTTGCTTGAACCAGTGCCTGGAAACTGAATCTGGTATGTGCTTCCTGGTAATATAAGCCACACATCTGGCTCATTTTCATGTATAATACCTGAATGGGTGGGATATACGTACATTCATTTTCCGGTGCGAGAAGTCCAGTGTCTAGTCTGTGTATTAGTGGTTCTGTGAGAGTGTGTGTGTGTGTGTGTGTGTGTGTGTGTGTGTGTGCATACAGATTTGACATTCCCTGTTCCAGAGCCTGCCGTTCGCTCAGAGTTGGAGCATTTACCATTGCAAAACTGTCACAGGCTTCTTCGAAATGCACATTTACATTCCACAGGTCTAGTAAATGGGCCGTGTGGTTGTACGGTACCTTTAGTTTAAGAGAAACCCAAGTGGCACTCCTGCACTTTATCTCCCGCTGCACTTCACACTCTCATTGTGTCAGTTGAAAAGTGAAGCTCAGAGGATTTTTTAGAATTTGCTGCCCCAGTAGGTAACGTTCTGGGGTTGATTCTTTTTGTTGTCGTGTTTTCTGCTCTTTAAAATGTCCAAGCCTTCCCGCTCTGCAAGACCTTTTTTCGCTAATGCAGCATCTAAGCTGCAGTCATCCAGGAAGGATGATTTAAACAGCAAACAGAAAAAAATCAGCTTAGGTGAGAAGATTTTGAGGACTGGCAGCGAAGGAAATTTGGTCAAACAGCAGCAGGTGCAGACGGCGGCAACTCCGGCTCAGCGGAAGTCTCCAGCACACAAAGGTAATGTTTCACATCAGCTTTGTCAGGTTATGCCTACAAACTTCCTACTTAAGAATACTGCCAGGTAACTTAAATGAATAAGGCTTTCATGATTTGCAAACTTCTGTTTGTGTGCATAAAACACTTGCCAAAATCCTGCAGTGCTCTGCTAAAATAACCAATGGTTAAGAAGATGGAAGTAATAGAACTTTCTATCATTAATTAAGGAACAATGTAAGAAAAATGGACTGTGTTCACCTCTCTTTCAGAAAGACAGATTTTATTCTTGATTGTGTCTTCTGGTATTTAATATTCTGATCATACTTACAAAAAGTTTCTTATTGCTTGTCGATTGAAAAACAAAAGAAGAAGGCTGTCCTAAAACCACATCATTAACTAGCAACAGAATTTTTCCTTGCAGTCTCTTTTAAAAATGAATTGTGTCTGAAATGCAAATCTAATGATATGGTTCCTTGCCGAGCATGGTAAAAATCCCTGCTAGTTCTGTTACTGGCATCATTTAAACAAGCCCTGGCAGGTGAATGTTACAATGTTTCACTTAGCAAAACTATTGTTGAATATCTGACCCCCAAATTGGGAAATGTAGTAACTAAAAAGACCTAACTCTTATTTTAGTGTATATAATCACAGAGGGCAATTGAATTGTAGTTGAAAATATAATAGTAATTTCTTTCATTGTACCAAGAACTACATATTAAATCTCTAAGAAATATTTTATAATACTTACTTTAATAAATTTTGATCTCCCTACTAAAAATATAATATTTGGTCCTGCAATTTTATAGTAAAGTAAAAAATTGTTTTAATATTCTTATTACTGGACCTTTGTATTTTATAAGAGAAAATAATTTCATTTTATGATTTTAATCTTGGCCTCTTTTCTATTAAAAAGCTATTACAAATGAATATGCAATGATACCACATTTTTATGCTATATGTGATTTCAAATATGCATATGTCTGTCTGGGAAATTTTAATTTTTCCTTAGCTTTATTATTATTGTGTTGTTCACTTGATCAATGAAGTATTTGTACAAAACTGAGTCAAAAATACATTATGAAAAGCATATACAGTAAACACCAAAAGACTTCGGAAGCATTGAGAAAAGTTGTTAAATAGACTGGATCTTGGCTGCTTAAAAGGTAAACTTTCTGCCTAAAGAATGTCTGAACATTCTTATGCTATATATACCTATGTGTGTAAGGTGTGCTGAGGAACAAATTTTTTTATGGTAATGACCCAAAGTTAGGCACTTATACGAAACATTGTTCAAAATGCTGGCCCCACCTTCCCTTTCTGGGCAACCTGTGAGGACATCGCTGAATAGAATTTGTGGATTAAAATAATTTTTTTTTGCAAACACCTTTATTTTGGAGAGTCATTAAAAGTCACTTGAAACCAAAGATTATTATCAAACTGCAAAATCGATATAAATGATGCACATTTTTGTAAAAACACTGGAGGAAGATTATAAATTAATATAATAGTGTTTTCTTTGTAACCCTCTGAGCAGCAACAGAAGAGTCCACCTACCACAAGACTTCTGAAATTGACAGCAAGATTGATTACTGGAAAGACATCATTAGAATATATATTTGTTTTTATTTTCCAAACAAATTTTTTCATATCCACCTACCATATCGTATAGTACATAGAAACCTTTAGCTGTTGGAGAATATGATTAAATTTCTTAATATGGTGGCTATTTGTATTAGATTTTCACTTAAATTGCTTGTCCAAAGAGCAAAAACTTGTAGGGTTTGGGATGTAGGTCAGTAACAGAGTGCTTGCCTCAGGCCCTGGCTTCCACTCACAGCACTGGAGAATGAGAGAGAGAGAGAGAGAGAGAGAGAGAGAGAGA
>NW_004955429.1:5006704-5022779 GCF_000276665.1 Chinchilla lanigera | reverse complement strand
GTATCCCTCTTCCTGGCCTGCTTTCTGGGGCCTTTTATTTTATTACATTTTGTTGAAGCACTTTCCCAAGAAACTTTCTAAGGAAAGTTAAAAGGAAGGTAACTTTCTGCATTTTTACATGTTCTCTTTTAACATTTCAGTGAGAGTCTGAAGAAGCATAGATCTTTAGACTGAAAATAATTCTCCCCACATACTAATAAAGGTTTTTCTTCATTATTTTTTGAGATCTGTGAGCATTGATAAGAAGGCTTGTGTTGCTCACATATTCCTTTATAGGTGATTCATTCTGTCTCTCTCTCTCCCTCTCTCTCAAGATCTCCTTTTTACCCTCCATGTTCTCAAATGTCACTGAAGTATTTAAAACTGTGGGATCTTTCTTCATTTATTTTGACTAGATATTTAATGGCCCTTTAAATTTGAAGAGTAATGACCTTAGAATAGTCTTGTCTATTAATTCCTTAGTAATTTGTCCCTCTGTATTGGCTTTACTTTTCTCTTTTTTTGGACCCCTTATGAGTCAGCTATTGCCTTAACTGCATTAATTCTAAAGTCAGATTTTCTGGACTTTATTTTCCAACTACTGTACTGTACAGCTTTGATCATTACATTTTGAATTTTCAAAGAATTTTTCTTCCTCTCATTATTTTGAGACTGAAATATTATTTTCTGTATATAAGCAGAGTATCTGTGAGCTTTATTTTTTTATTTTAAAGAGAATTTTAAAAAAATAAAAACAATACAGAAGTTCAAAATAAGATGATAGGAAATTAACAATGTATGTTATATTGCATATTGTTATCTTCAAAGTAGTTGCTCAGATTACCAGATATAGGCATGCAAAATTGATCAAACAATTGGGCATTAACTGTTCTCTTCAATAAACCAATAGAAATTAGTAGGACAATTATCTTACCTATCTTGTGTGTGTATATATATATTTTTCCCCTTCCTTCCTTCTTTCCTTTCTCCTTCCCCCTGTGAACTTTATTTGTTTGTTTGTTTTTTGGGTCTTGGTTACTTTTCTCTCGTTGCTGGGACAAAATATCTGACACCCAAAATTTGGAAGGAAAGGTTTCTTTAGCTCACAGTTTGTGGAGGTTTTAGTCCAGGCTTGACAGGTTACAAGGCAGAGTGGCACATGGCAGAGGGCTACAGCTCATGGCAGCAGAACACAGCAAAAGCAACAAGCACTAAAAAGGAGAAGTGGCCACAAGCAACCTCTTCCTCTCCCTTACATATGCAAACTATCCATCCCAGGGCGGGTGTAGCTCTCACACCCACAATCAATCAAGCTCTAAAAGCCTGCCCCATGACAGCATGAGGCTTTGGGGGAACACACAGACACAAACCATAACAGTTTGTTTTTGGTACCAGGAATTGAACGCAGGATCTCATACTTACCAGGCAGGTGCTACACCACTGAGCTAAATCCCCGGCCCTTGTAAGCTTTATTTTATACAATTCTTGTTGCATGTTTCAGGATGAGGATACGAGACATGTTTGTTTTATGATGTGTGAACACATCACAGTGATTTTGCTGTGCTTTTCACCTGAATGAATGATTCACATTGGCCTCTAGAACAGAAGGGCTGGCAGTTAATAATCTATGGAACAACTGCTAATTAACACCTATGAAAAAGTTTCTTCACAATGAAATCCACCAAGTGGAAGATTGATGTTGAAGCATGCATTGATATGGACCAACAACTTTATCTAAGATTAGGATATGAGTGCATACCTAAGGGTGTAGCATGTCTTCCTGAACGTTCCATATTCCCCTGACTTCTGTTTGGAAACATCCCCTCCAATGATTTAATCCTCAGTTAATAATTAATTCTTAAACTTACATTTGCCCCTTAGCTGTTCTAAATAGTGGAAAGCATTCTTAGATGTGAACATGAATACTGACAATTTTGGTTTGAAATAAAAAGCTTCCATCTTGTCTATATTTATGATGATGGTGGTGGTGATGGTATCTAACATCTTCTGCGATCATGTGGCCAGCATAGCGCTAAGCACTTTGTAAATACACTGTCTCATACAACTCTTCTAATAGTACTAGTACTATCTCTACTTTGCAGATGAGGAAACCAAAACAAAATATTTGAGCTGTTTTCCCCCAAATCACGTAGGAAGAGACAGAGTCGAAATTCTAGTTCTAGCAGTTTTAAGTCCTGAACTTGCATATTTTAACACTATGCTAAAGCACCTTTCAATACAAAATGAAGAACAGGAAGAGAAAGAGGAAAAGGAAGAGGGAGAGGAAGGAGAAGGAGAAGGAGATGAAGATCTGCTCATCAAAGAAATTAATAAAATTAATCAAAGTTTGTGATTGGCTAGTCTGGTCCCTAAAATATTCTGTAATGCAAAATAAATGTTTATTTTTCTAGCCTTTTTTACTTGAAGTCCAGTGTTGCTTTTTCTTACACAAAGCAAAGCAATGGAAGAATATATTTCAGAGTCAGTAATGTATCATATGAAGATGCTACTGTACCACTGAGAACAATGAAAAGATAAGAACCTTCCTACTTTAATGCATACACTCATGCCTAGAGACATCACTGTACACACTCACAGGACCTTTAGATGGAATTCAGAAAAAGCTCTTCCAACCCGCATGACCTGGTGATCCAAGTCCAAGCCTGTGGGCCAAAAATCACTCAAGCCTAATTCTATTCTGACACAAGATTTTCTCTGTGGCCTTGGGCAAAGCAATTATCCTTCCTGACTGAGCTTCATCAACCATTAAAGAATAATAATATGTGGTTTATGGGCAGAAGTATTGGTGAGGATTAATGACTTAGTTAATGTGCATCTACTGCTTTCAAGAGTCCACGTGCCGCATGGATGATCTAAGTCAAGCACAATGGGGTCTTTGTTTATCTCTGGTTGCTGTGGAAAGTAAAAACTTAGTCCCTTACAACTATCCCATTGTACCACACCAGGGAAACTCATTATAAGTCCACACCTGCAACCCCTGAGCTGTCCTTTATGTCCAGTAGGTAAACCTCATGTGCACCTTCTTTTCCGTAGCATATATTGTTTGAGATTGCTTTCAAATCCCTGGAATCTGATGAATAAATATATTAATACATGGATCACAAAAAGCGTGTCTTCTGAGGCTAGGGTGAAATTCATTCTGGCTACTACTAATAACTGCAGTGGTAGTAGACTTCTGCATACTGAAGTAGCGTGGAACATAGTTATGTCTTTGGATAGGTAATTTCTCTAAAAGGCACATTCTTTGTACTATTTTTTTCCTGTGAAAAGCTGATACCACTAAGCAGTTATCCACTACTAGAGCCCTACTGGAGTACTGTCTAGAATCAACAGTGTATTTGTACTGATTTGTATGTTTCTTTATCTGACTACCTTTGGGATGGGGACTATTCTATATTTGAGAAAAACTGATGTTGAGGCCACAGTATTTATTCAACAAAGCAATGGTGACTTCTGCTCACAGCTGCTAAATTCACCATGTTGGTTCATTATTGAGACCAGTCACTCCAGAGACAACACATTACACCTCTGTATAGGCCAGTAAATTTCTCTGTCTCCCATTGCTAAAATTTGTACGGCTTTCAGCTTATTAAGTTATTTTTCAAATAAGAACTAACCACACTTAATGCTTCTAGTAGTACGTCATTCCAGTTTTCTCAAAGTAAATATAGTATGAGCTATGACTGTGTGAATATTGAAAATAACTCTTATCTCTAGAGTTCTCCTTATTTTCCTGTCTAACCTTATCTATATTTGTCTTTTCTATCTAATAATAGAAGAGAAGTAAGAACCATAAGGAATATTTTTCCCATATTTTATTTGCTTCCCTAGTTCTGCTAAAATTCAGTATGTCAGAGAAGGAGTATGAGATGACTTAAATTTAATCTGGGGTTTTCTTTGGGAAAATCTATAGTTTCCTCTAATGCAGAAAAGTTTACTTAATGTAGAGGGATTGCTAAAAATTCACAAATGTGATCAAAAACTGAAAGCTTCTGCACTGGAGAACCATAAGTCACTGAGGAAAAGAGAATTAATAGCCTCAAAATTTTAGAGTGGTTTTAAAAACCATAAAGATCATCTCATTTGACTCAATAGACCAGAAGGAGATCTGACACTGCTATATATTGCATGATAAAGGAGATGTTATGTTTGTTGACACAGTCAGTTACTGTGAGTTTGTATAAGAAAGTAAAATTTTTAGAAAGAAAAAAATTCCTTCTTAGGAATACAGATATTTGTTATAATTTATGATTTATAAATATACACAAGTTAGACATTAAAGAAATGTTATGCAAGCAAAATTACTTGTTAAGACTACAGAATATTATGCTTATAATTGTCAGCAAATCCTATGAATGGTGAATATATATAATGTTGACATATGGCATTTTATATATTATTTTGCAGTTATAAACTTAAGACACTCCACTTTAAACGTTTGTTAGATCTACATTAGATAGATCTTTTTAGAGCAAATTTTTCCCATTGGACTTTGGTAATTAAGTTGTTTTCTGAAGATAAAATTCCTGCAAGAATTTACCCACTCAAAAATCAAAAGCATTGCCATCTCCTCTGTATCTGACATTGTGTAATAACTGGGAAGCTGAAGAAAAAAAAAGAGTAAAACATGTTTTCTGCCCTTGAGGAGGATTCTACAATGACTGAGATATTTAGGTTACTGGATATTGAAATAAATTTTTCAGAATAGATTTATGTACAAAATTATGAATGCACAGAAGAAGTGGAGCAGGCTGTTTCCCTCAGGGAATAAGAATTTACCAAGTAGGAGAAAAAAAATTGATAAAAGACCATGTTTAAAACAAAACCAAAGGCCATGCTACATTTAGGATATGGCAAAGTGGACCTATCTGACTGGAACAAGAGAGAAAGGATGAAGGAAGAGGTGGAGGGAAGGAGAGGCTCTTTGAAATCACTTCAAGGGAAAAAAGCGTATTCACTCTTGCATTCCATCAATGAACATTTATTGGCTCCTTCTTGTGTATCAGGCTTTGACAGATAGGGGCTCTGTCCCAGAGAAGGCATGATAGATAATGGCTGTGTCTTCTGTGACAGAATTAAAGAAGTTGTAGAGGAACTGAGACCAGAAAGAGTACTGCTTGTGATGATAATTCAGTGTGGTTCTTAAGAATTCAAAGATGTCAGACAAGTTGAATTCATGGATTTAGAGATCAAGACAGGGGTTACTGTTATAATTAAGTGAATCATTGTGTAAGGGCTGGGTGCTGTTTAAAAGTTTGGGAGTGTGTGAAACCAGGGAGATGAAGGTATAGAAAGAGAGTGTGACCCATGAAGGTATAGAAAGAGAGTGTGACCCATGAAGGTATAGAAAGAGAGTGTGACTCATGTCTAAGGAAGGAAAGTAACCCAAGACCCTAGGGCATTCCTGCATTCAAGGGTCAAAGTAGGAGCAGAAGTAAAATCTAAGTACTAATCCTTGTGCACCTTGAAGGCTTGCTTTTAAAACTCCAAGCCAGAGTATTCTAAATATTCCGTCTCGATACAAACAAATGTGTCTATCCCCTGTCTTTGGTTGCAAATAAATACTCCAAATAAGAATCTTCTTGGAAATCTTTTATATTTAAAATGATGTGCGTCTTGCAATCTAGCCCATCATATTTTGCTTAATTTAATTTTAGAGCATTTTAAACTGAATTACCGCCAGAATTAAAATCCTTCCTGCCATGTTCAGTTTAGCTTCACATGTCCACAGAAGTCTGTCCCACACTGATGGAGGTGCCTCTCTCCTCTTTCAGAAGACATACTTAGCAGTAAGAACTCACTGAGAAACATTCAGCTTCCTTCTATTCTCATTCGTAATTTCATATTTGCATCACATAATTATTTTATATCATTTATTAGTATTTGTTTAGCTGCCCTTCACTTATCCCTGAGAGTAGTTTTCTGCTTTTGACTATGAATTTCTTTCTAAAAAGATGAGGATTAATTTGCTACTTCAATTTCTAGCATAATATAATGTTGTTTTTTTGTGCTAAGACTTACATTTACATTCTTGGAGATCTGTGAGGAAGCATCTTGAATATTTAAAGATGATACACCAGGAAAATCTCAACTCTCTCCTACTTTGCCCCACTTATTGAAGTTATTTCACAAAGATTTTTGAATATCTTTAACTAGAATCACCAACAAATAATGACAGAAATAGTGCATAATAGATGTTCAGAGTAGGCCGTCCCTGAGGACCAAAACGAAAACTGGTGGGTTTAAAAAAAAAATATCACAGATACATTTTGTAATGCCTGATTGTTCTGGCAGGAAAGTAAAAGAATTCCTCTGAGACAAACCCAACAAGAAAACACCTATTCAAAGGAGTAAGTGAAAGTCACAGCTGTCATTTCCTGCGTAGTAGTGGTCTCCATCAATCCCCTGTAGCCAAGGGAGTCTTAATAGACACATCAGTGGTTAAAAAGTAGTTCTGAGTCCCAGGGAAGGTAATGACACCATTGCAGGATGAATAAGAAAAATACCTGTCCTGCAGAGGACAGATCTTGAAGGAAACTCTTGGTGCAGCCTCCTCAGTAAGTACAGAAGAATAAAAGAAAAAAAATATGCAGAGACTGCCCACCACTGTGTCTTCACTCACATGGTCATGTGGCCTGAGCTTGTGTCACTGTAAGATAAAAGCAAAACAAAAGCCAAGAGTCAAAATTGCTATTGGAGTGGCCGAATGTGATGCTGCACGCCTGTAATCCCTGTAATCCCAGCACTATGACGGCTGAGGCAGGAGGATCACTGCGAATTTGAGACCAGGCTGAGCTACAAAGTGAGTTCAAGGCCAGCCTGAACTGCGTAGTGAAACTCTGTCTCAGAGAAGATTTTTTAAAATGCTATTTGATGGTCCTACACTGGCAGTACCCCCAACTGCATAAAGGAAGAAAGTGAAAATCTTCTTTAAATGAATGTATGGTGGGCATCTAAGAATTCCCACAGGTGAAAGTCCAAAAACATGAGCTCACAATAAATCACTAAAGAAGAAGTCAAGTGACCGGGAGTTACAGTTAGAAAGGGAAAAGGATGCTACTGAATCAGATCTACAGAACTACCAATACTGGAATTATCAGATGCAGAGTATAAAACATATATATATATATTTAAAGAACAGATTCTAAAAATATTGATTCATCGTGTTTTAAAAATCAAATTTTTAGGAATAAAATATACAATATTGAAAAGAAGAAACTCTTTGCCATTGTTCAGTGGTAAGGATTTGTTAAACGGCAGACCAGATGCAATGAAGACACCTCTGATAAACTGGGAGGTAGATTAAAAAAAAAACAAAGCCTTTCTTGAGGCAATACAACATAAGACCTTCTTTAACATATTTTTAAGTGTACAACACAGTATTGTTCACTATAGGTATGATGTTGTACACCAGAGCTCTAAAACTTGATCATTTTGTATAACTGAAATGTTTAGCTGCTAATCGTTTCTCCATCCCCCGGTCCCCAGGAACCCACCAGTCTACCCTCTGCTCCCTGTGAGTTTTGGTATTTTGGATGCTTCACTTCACACAAGTAGAATCACACAGAATTTGTGCTCTGTGAATGGCCTGTTTCCTGTAGTGTAATGCCTTCAAGGTGTATTTTAGGTTATCACATACATCAGGTGATGTCATTAAGATGTGCATTTTCCTGATAATTAATGCTTCTCAGCATCATTTCACATACCCACTGACTGTTTGTATGTCCTCTATGGAGTCATGTCTATTCAAGTTGTGAGTCTATTTTATAATCAGATTCTCAGGGCTTTTTGCCAGTGAGTCGTAGGAGTTCTTTATATATTTGGAATATAACCCCTTATCAGATATATGGTGTGCAAATATTTTTCTCATTCCACAGATTGCCTTTTCACTCTGTTTGTCTTGCTGTGCAGAAACTTTACATTTTTTTTTTATTTTGATGTAGTCCCACTTGTCTATTTTTATTTTTGCTGCTTGAGCTTTTGATGATAAATCAGTGAAATCATTGCTGGTGCTAATGTCATAAAGCTTTCCCACTCCCTGTTTTTTTTTGTAGCAGTTTTGCAGTTTTAGGTCTCTATTTAAGTTTTCACTCTACTCTGTGTTGATTTTTGTGTACTGTGTAAGATAAGGGTCCAAATTTCATTCTTTTGCATGTGAATATCTGATTTTACCAATACCATTTGTTGAAAAGACTGTCCTTTCTGGTGGTATATCTTGGTATCTGGTCAAATATCAGTTGGTTGTGTATATGTGGGTTAATTTCTGGGCTTGTAATCTTGATCTGTGTCTGTGTTCATGCCAGCACCATTCTGTGTTAATTACTGTAATTTTGTACTGTATTTTTAAATCAGGCAGTGTAATGCTTTCAGCTTTGTTCTTATTTTTAAAGATATTTTGGCTATTAGGGGTGCTTTGGGATTCAATATAAAATTTAGAGTTAAGTTTTCTATTTCTGCAAAAAAATATTCAGTGGGGTTTTGATGGAGACTGTATTGAATCTGTATTTAACTTTGGGTGGCATAGACATGTTAACAAATATGAAGTCTTTCCATTCCTGAACATGTGATATCTTCCCATTCATTTGCAACTTCTTTCACTACCTTCATTAATGTTTTGTAGTATTTTATTCTTTTTGATGCTGTTGTAAATGGAATTATTTTTCTAATTTCCTTTTGAGAGTTTTTACTATATAGAGAAACACAACTGATTGTTGTATGTTGATTTGCTTAGTTATTCTAACAGATTGTTGCTAGATTCTATAAGAGCATACCTTCTGCAAATGGGGATAATTTTATTTCTTCTTGTATGATCAGAATGTCATTATTTCTTTTTATTGCATAATTGTTCTGGCTAGGGTGCCCAATAGCACATTAAATAGAAGTGGCAGGACTGGACATTCTTATTTTGTTCCAGCAGAACAAAAATTTTCAGCTTTTACTATTGAGTTTGATGTTAGGGATGATCTTCTCATGTAATGCTTCATTTTGTTGGGGGTAATTTCCCTCTATCCCTAGTTTGTTGAAGGTTTTTATCAGGAAAGTGTTGACTGTAATTCTTTTTCTGCATCCATTGAAATGATCATCCTTTGATCATTATCTGTGCTATTTATCCTTCATTCTATTGATATGTTATATCACAATTGTTTTTCATAGGTTCAACCATCTAGGGATAAATCTCACTTTGTCATGGTATGTAATCCTCTTTAATATAATGTTGAATTTGGTTTACTACTATTTTATGAGGATTTTTACATCTATGCTTGTAGCAGAAAATGCCCCCTTCCCCAGCCAGTATACTTCAGATTCTTAGTTGCCCAGGTAATAGTTCCTGTTGCAGTTCCAGTTGCTTCTGTCTCCTAGAAATGGCTGATCACTGTGATACATAACTGGTCATTGTGATGCATATTGTAAGAACCACTCAAAGACAGCCAAGTACTCTACCTCTACTTCCCCTTGGCAAATCCCATAAAAAACCTCCTTCCATGAACCTTCTGGACCGATATTTTGGGAATGATGCCAATCAGCACCAATCCTGGGTGTCGTTTTGGTGTTTCTGCTTGCCATTGCAGGCTCATCAAGAATACCAGCCTGCAATTATCTTTTCTGTCGCAGCATCTTTATCTCACATTGACATAAGGGTTATGCTGGCCTTGTACAATGAGTCTGGAAGTTCCCTCCTCTTCAGTTTTTTGGAGACATTTGAAAGAATCAGCAGTAATTCTTCTTTAAATGTTCAGCAAAATTTGCCGGTAGAACCTGGTGCATGACCCTGGGTGTTTCTCTCTTGAGAGGCTCTTTCTTAGTAAAACAGTGTCCTTACCAGCTGAAAGTTTATCTGTAGCTTGTATGTTCTTGGGCATTTATTCATTTCTTCTAAGTTATCCAGTTTATTAGCATGCAACTGTTCATAGTAGTCTTTTAGGGTCTTCTCTTTTTTATTTATTTTTATTTTTTATTAGTCCATGTTTGTAGCACGTAATTTTGCACTCCTTGTCCACAGTTGGTGCAGGCACATAAAACATCTTATTCCATTTTTCATCTCCCCTTCCTCACCTCCCTCTTTTTCCCTTTTTTCTTGTAGTATCAGTTATAATATTTCTTCTTTTCTGTAATTCTATTTATGAGTCTTCTTTTTCTCTAGTCCACCTAAAGGTTTATCAGTTTTTTGTTCCAAAAAGCCAACTCTTGAATTTCATTTTTTATTTTTTTTTACTCTCTATTTTATTTATTACAGGTAAGATCTTTATTATTTCATTTATTCTGCTAACTTATTCTCTTCTTTTGATTTCCTTGGTGTCAATTTAGATTATTTATGTTAGGTGATTTATTAGAGATCTTTCTTTTTTAATGTATGCACTTAACACTATAAACTTTGCTTCTTGTGCTGCATCTTTTTAATTTTATTTTATTTTATTATTTTTGTTTTGTTTTCTGGTACCGGGAATCGAACTCACAACCTTGCATTTGCCAGGCAGGTGCTGTGCTGCTGAGCTAAATCCCCAGCCCCTGCGTCCTCTAACTTTTAGTATAGTGCTATGTTTTCATTTCTTTGTTCCAAGATATTTTTTTCTTTCTTTTCTATTTCTTAGTTTACTCACTAGTTGTTCAGAAGTGTACAGTTTAATTTGCACATATTTCTGAATGTTCTAGTTTTCCTTATGGTATTGATTTCTAGCTTTTTTCTTTATGATTGTAAATGACATTTGGCATGATTTCAGTCTTAACTTTGTTAAACCTTACATTAAGGTCTGTGATCTGACGTGTGACTTATCCTGGGTAACGTTCCACATGCACTGAGAAGGATGTGTATTCTGCTGCTGCTGCTTCGTAAATGTGTTAGGTCCATTAGACTGAAATGTTCAAGTCCACTGTATCTGTGATTTTTCCGTCTGGTTGTTCTATCCAGTGATGAAAGTGGAGTATTTATTCTCTTAAATTGTTTTTAATTCTTTGTTTTCTCAATCTTTGCTTTATATTTATAATGGCTATATTTTCTTGGAAAATTGTCCCTTTTATCATGATATAATATCTTTCTTTGTTTCTGTGAGCATTTTTTATTTAAAGTCTGCTTTAAGTGTAAATGCCCCTTCTACTTTAGCTATGCTCTGCAAAGACTGTATTTTCCATCCCTTCATTTTCAGCTTATATGTGTCCTTAAATCTAAACTATCTTTTAGACAACATATTATGGAATCTTGTTTTTTAATCCATTCGGCCACTCTTGTTTTAATGGAGGAATCCATTTGTACTTAAGTAATTGCTAATGGGAACAGATTTCCTAGTGACATTTTGTCAATTGTTTTCTGTTTGCCTTGTAGTTCTTCGGTCCTTCTGTTCCTCTTTCGCTGTCTTTCTTTGTGTTTCACTACTTTCTATTGATATGTTTGGGTCCATTTGTATTTTTCATCTTTGTGACTTTTATAAATATTTTCCTTGTGGTTTCAATGGGGCTTACACAGAATATTTTACAGTTGTAACTGTATTTTAAGCTGATAATAATTGGAATTGGGTGACATATAAAAACTTTGCATCTATTGAGATGATCATGTGATTTTTGTCTCTGCCTCTGTTGATATGGTGCATTACATTTATTGATTTGTGTATATTGAGCCATCCTGCAAGAAAGCAGGTCAAAATCTTGAAGACATAGGGGTAGGCACAGTTGCCATGAACAAAGCCCAAACTGAATGGGAACCACTTCAAAGAATCAGCAACTGGGTTCTCATCCTATTAAAAAACTTTTGTACTTCAAAAGAAATCACCAATAGAGTGAAAGACAACCCACAAAGTGGGAAAACATTTTAGCTAACTGTCCCTCAGATGAAGGACTTATATCTAGAACATATAAAGAATTGAAAAAACTCAGACCCCCCAGATTCAAAAACCCAATCCAAAAATGGGCATCTGAAGTGAATACATACTTCTCAGATAAAGAAGTACAAATGGCAAATAAATATATGAAAAAATGTTCAACATCATTGGTCATTCAGGAGACACAAATTAAACAACACTGAGATTTCATCTCACCCAAGTAAGAATTGTTATCATCCAGAAATCAACCAACAACAAATGCTGGAGGGGCTGTGGGGAAAAAGGAACTCTTCTCCACTGTTGGTGGCAATGTAGACTGGTGCAATCACTTTGGACATCAGTCTGGAGATTCCTCAAAAAATTAGGATTAGAGGTACCATTTAACCCAACCATTCCCCTTCTGGGTATTTCCCCAGAAGAATTAAAAACATCATACCACAAAGATAATATGTGCACTTATGTTCATAGCAGCACAATTTGTCATAGCAAAATTTTGGAAACAACCCAAATGCCCATCAACTGGGGAATAGATAAAAAATTTGGTTACATATAGGAACTCTGCATCTATTGAGATGATCGTGTGATTTTTGTCTTTGCCTCTGTTGATATGGTGTATTACATTTATTGATTTGTGTCTGTTGAGCCATCCTGCAAAACAGCAGGTCAATATGTGGTATTTTTTATATAATGGAGTATTACTCAACTATAAAGAAAGATAAACTCAAGGCTTTTATAGGTAAATGGATGCAACTAGAGCCCGTACTCATAAGCTAAATAAATCAGACCTGCATGTGTAAACACCGTATTGTTTCCCTAGTGTAAGAACCTGAAAGAGTAAATATAGCTGAAATGTACAACAGATATTGTGAAAGGGAAAGAAACTGCTTAATAGGAAAGAACACCTGGGATGAGGGAAATAAGAAAAGAAAGAAGGAAGGGAAATATATATATATATGCACACACGATAGCTAAGATAATTGTACTACTAATTTCTATTGGTTTATTGAAAGGAACAGTTAATGTTTAATTGACCAATCTCGCATACCTACATCTGGTAATCTGAGCAACTACTTTGAAGATAACAATAAGTAATACAACAACCATTGTTGATTTCCTATCATCTTGTTTTGAAATTCTGTATCATTTATATATTTTTGTGTTGTTTTGTTTTTGTCTTTGTTTTTGTTATTTTGCTTTTGTTTTCTCTTTAAAATAAAAAAATGAAAAAGTAGAAAAAAACTCTACACTTTTACTTCTTCTCCCATGCTTTATATGATTGATACTACAATTTACACCTATTTATATTATATATCATTTAACATAACTCTAGTTATTACTATTATAATACTTTGGCATTTTAATATTCATACTAGAAACAGAAGTGATTTACCCCCCCATGTTACAATGATATAATCATTCCTTAGTATCTGCAGAGAACTGTTTATAAAACTCCTCCAGTAATACCCAAATCATAAAATAGCACAGCATTTTGCATGTAAACTATGTATGTCTTCCTTTATAGTTTAAAACATGTCTATATCACTTAAAATACCTTATGCAGTATAAATGCTATATAAGTAATAAGTGTATTGGTTAGGGAGCAATAACAAAAAATCTGTACATGTTCAATAACAAAAAATTTATACATGTTCGGTACCTGTTCAGTACAGAAACAATTTTTTAACAAATATTTTCAGTCAATGGTTGGTTAAGTCTGTGGATACAGAACCCATGATCCATATCATGAGAAAATCAACTATGCAGTAGTTTATATTTGTCAATATATGTCACCTTAACAATGAATTTTACGCTTTCATATGGTATATTGCAGTTAAGTGTTCTTTTGTTTCACATTTAGTATTTCTTGTAAGGCAAGGGTTATGGTATAGGTCTAAAATATCCCACAAAATTCTCATATATTCAAAAGTAGAGCTTTCAAAAGGTGATTGGATCACCTTTTGAGGGGGCTAGTGGAAACTGGGGCTAAGTTGGAGGATATACATCACTGGAGCCATGCCTTTGAAGGGTATAACCTGCCCTCAGCTTCTCTCTGTGTCTCTGTCTCTGTCTCTCTCTGTGTCTCTCTGTCTCTCTCTCTCTGTCTCTCTCTCTCTGTCTCTCTCTCTCTGTCTCTCTCGCTCACTCCCTGCTCTCTCTAGCTCTTCTCAGCTGTAATGGAAAAGCTTTCTTCTGCCATGCTCTGTTATGATGTTTCTGCCTTGGGACTAGCTGTCCCTGGACTGAAACCTCTGAAACTGTGATACACAATAAACCTGTTCTCCTTTAAGTTGTGTTCATCAGGTACTTTATCACAGCAATAGAAAAGCTAAGTAATGTAGTAGATCTAGTGGTCATGAACCCCCTTAGGTATGTTCTGAAAAGTCTTTATCTCCCTTATTTTGGAATAACAATTCTGTCAGGAACAATCTCGTTGGTTGGCAGTTGTTTTCTTCTTTTAGTACTTTGAATATGTCATCATACTCTCCTCTGTCCTGTAAAGTTTCTGTTGAAAAATCCATTGATAATCTTAAGAGAGTTCATTGGTGTGCAATGAGTCAATTTTTTCTGGATGCTTTCAAAATGAAATCTTTTTCTTTGCATTTGCACAGGTTGATTATAATGAATCTTGCTCTGTATTTCCTTGGGTTCATCTTACTTGGAGTCCTTTGGACTTCCTGGATCTAAATGTGATTTACTCCTCTAGATTTGATAAGTTTCAAATGTTATATCTTGAGTAAACTTCCTGGTACTTTCTCTTCTTTACTTGGAACTTTCCTAAAATGTCCTGTGGGCCACTTGACTGGAAAATTTTTAAATGATTTGCCTTTGCTTTCATTGATTGCTATAGTCTTCTACTGGCTGTCACTTGCTGTTGGACACCCCTATTGAATATTTCAGTTCAGTTATATTATTCAGCTCCAACATTCCTATTCAGTTCTGGTTAAAATTTTCCATACCTTTGTTGAAATTCTCACTTTTTCCATGCGTTGTTTTACTGAGCTCTTTGAATGTTTTCATTATGGTTGTTTTGAAATCTCTGCCATGTCTCCATTTCACTAGGGTTGGCATCTGGAGTTTTATATTGCTCCTTTGTTTGGATGATGTTTCTGTTCCTTTATGTTCCATGACTCTGTTGGTACTTACACATTAAGCAAAACCACCCCCGCTTTTAGTTTTCATGAATGAGATTCATAAAGGAGAAGGGCAACTATACAAGGGATAAATTCAAACTACTGTTTTTGTTCTCTAAAGTCCTCAGGAATCAAACATTTACTGGGTCGATCAGCGCTGAAATTCAGATCAGAGAAAACCGCGTCCTTCGGTAGCAGCTTGATAGGTATGACATTTAATGTATAGTCCAACGCTTTTCTCCACAGAAAGAAGCTGGAAACAGTATTTTAGTTTTTCTGTTTCTACCAGCAACATGCTGAACCCAGGTGAGAAGCTGCATGCTGGTTCAGATTTCCACTTTTATTCTCAGAAGTTCTAACATACAGTGGATCCCATCAGTACTCTGAGGCAGGGAAGATAAAAGCCAGTCATTTGGGAAGCACCTGGAAGAGGGGAGATGAAATATTGAATGAGTAGTCCAAATCTGTACTTATTCAGAGAGCAAGAAGGTGGACAATCTCTTCCCAATCATATGACAGTGTGCTAGGAGTAGGGATTATGGGGACAGGGTGTTTCCAGTTTCCCTGCTAGTTTCAGTTTGGTTGGTTTCACATTGTATTGGGTAAAGGAGCCTCTAAAATAGTTTCTGGGTTCTTCCTAGCTAGAATTTATCTCTTTGTTGCTGTTGAATCAGTGTGTCCATGGATATAAGTCCAGTGCTTCCTATTCCATCATTTTGCTGATATCACTCCAAGATAAACTTTTGTAGTTCCTGGGACTGCAACATTGAGAGAAGTCATCTGAAATATGAAAGATAAAATATATGAACAATAAAGTGATTAGGTCCAACATATGTCTAATTGGGTGCTGGAAGAAGGCAATACAGAGACTAAGAAAGGATTATTTGAAAAACAGTTAATAAGCATATTACAGAATGATCTTTAAAAGATGTTAATCTCTTAAAAAGTCCAAAAATTTGCAAGCAGGATGTATTGAAAAAATTAATAAAACAAAACCCATGCCTAGAAACATGATAACAAATAATAATTACTTGAGTTTTAAAATCCATATGGAAGATTATGATCAAATAATAGTTAATACAATGATATACAACAGTGCATCAATTTTAATAAAGTGTGTGCTCTTTAGACAAA
>NW_004955429.1:4956425-5006604 GCF_000276665.1 Chinchilla lanigera | reverse complement strand
CTGGTTCTGTTATAACTGAGCCCAAAACATATCTGAAAGGAGTGTTTTTAGTCAACCAAAAACACAATAATTGAAACTCCTGAGGCCAAGTTCAATTGTTATAACCTGTTTTCCTATAGTAGGAAGGACAGAGAACTACCCATTGTAATTTTTTCAGTTTTTGATGAAAATCTTCAATTCATTTCTATTTGCACATTATCAATTCAAAGAAAGTTTTTTATAAAAAAGGGAGACAAGTATTTTGAGACCAACATGCAAACAGATAGTTGAAAACAGAATTCTAGATTCTCATTGTTTTATACTCAGAGCATCTATATGTATAATTGAAAGATTTTATTCTATGAGATTCATTGCTTATTCAGGTTACTTTGATGATATTGTAGCCTTGTTAATATTTTTAAGGCCATTTCTATTATCATTTTTTGAATATTCATGAAAGTATATATTCTATCTACTAAATAAATCATTATATCTATTTGCATACCTAATGATACCAATTAAAGAGAACATTATGGCATCATCAAGAGAATTAGAATCTCCTTTAATAGATAGTCACCAATTACTGAAGACAACATAATGCTTGCTTCTTTTAGGATTGCCCATCCAAATAGCTGGAAATTTGAAAAACTGTTCGTATAGTTATTTAAACTTCTTCTCTATGACTGAATCAGAAGTGGAAATATTTTATATAACTTTTCATTTGGGGGAAAATGTGGCTTGCAAGGTACCTTTTGCATCTATTGGTATTTGTATATTTAAGCTAAAGTGAATGCACATGTACTTGATTCTGGGCATTCTAATGTTGGCTTTCCTCTTCCTTATTTTAAAATTTTTTAATTTTAGTTTAAAGATAAAAGAACTAGGATGTATTAGCAAACACAGAGACATAAAGAAAACTACATAAAAACAATAAAAGCAATACAGAATTTCAGATAAGGTGATAGGAAGTTAACAATGGTTGTATTATATATTGTTATCTTCAAATTGTTTACTCAGTAAAGCAAAACAGGCATGTGAGATTGATCAAACAAACATTAACTGTTCATTTCACTAAAGCAATAGGAATTAGTAGTACAATTATCTTAGCAATCTTGTGTGTGTGTATATATATTATATATGTTCATATTTTCCCTTCTTTCTTTCTTTTCTCTTTTCCCTCTTCCCAGGTGTTCTTTCCTTTCAAGCAGTTTCTTTTCCTTTCACAGTGTCTATTGTACCTTTTACATTTTATTAACTCTTTCAGATTATTACACTAGAGAGACAATACAATGTTTACACATGTGAGACTGATTTATTTCACTTATAAGTATGGTCTCCAGATGCATCCATTTACCTATAAAAGCCTTGCATTTATCTTTCTTTATAGCTGAGTAATATTCCACTATATAAAAATACCACATCTTTTTTATCCATTCCACAGTTGATGGGCATTTGGGTTGTTTGCACAATTTAGCTATTACAAATTGCGCTGCTATAAACATGAGTGCACATATATTGCTGTGGTATGATGTTTTCAGTTCTTCTTGAAAAATGCCTAGAAGAGAAATTAGCTTTCCTCTTTCTACCTGCACTCAGATAATCTTATTTCTCTAGATCAGACCCTTAATTGCTCATTGAAATTAGAGAAGAAAGAGGGTTGGTATTTTCAAATATTTCTTTATAACCTAATATTTAATTAAGAATCACTATATTTAATGTCTTCTAATTTCAAAGTATATGATTTAGAAAATCACATTTCTGCTTTCGTGGTCTTATGTGAAATGGTGAGTAAAAGATCAAGTCCAGTCCCGTGTGGACATACAGAAGATGAAGGCTATATTTTGCACTGTGCTGAGTACTTAACTGAATGCCATCAATTACCAGATGACAGCAAACATGAACTGTGGCTTCAGAATGACCCTGAAAGGCATTATTGCCCATCATTGTTAGAAAGCAGAAAAAAATATAGTGTTGAAGATGGATTGGAGTAGCATCACAGAGAGAGAGAAGAGAGATGAAAACATATATTTGGAAAGTGATGAGAAAAATAGAACATTATTGTTTCACCATCTCTTACCTCACCACACAAAATTCTTTATTAAGAAGTAAACCTTCAGCATTATTTTTATGAATGTTACTGAGAAACAAAAGGGAAAAATGTTTATTCTATTTTATTATAAAAACCTAGTTCCAAAAGAGAAATAACTTGAGAAGCCCTAATTTAATGCAGACATTGTCAACTTAATGTTGATCAATTAATCCAAGAAGAACAAATAAATATACTATTGCTTTTCTTAAATATATGAGGTAAATGTATAATGATAAGTGTGGTTATTTTCAGGGTGCTATTTAGGTATTTAGAGTCAGACTCTCAATAATATGTCAGCTTTGTAAGATGTGTTGAGGGGTAGTGTGTGCTGCCCGACAGATATGGTTAAATATGCCCAAATAAGGACAAATAGCTTCAAAGATCATTATGTCTTCCAAGGTCAAGTGGCAAGTTTCATCTTTAGGCATCCACTACCATAGCCACAACCATTACATTTAACACACTTGTAATACAGCAAATCTTTGAAGAATTTGAGAAGAGGGATTGACATGATCAAATTTACCCTATCAAGGTAACTTTGGAATCAATTTGAAGGATTGAGGGTAGAGATAAAAATAAAAGTAAAGAGGAGATATATCTAACAAAGATGGACAGAGTTTTGTCAGAAGGAAGATTCAGTTCAACATCTGAGTGCCCTTGGGAAACTACAATTGGGCAGATCACATTATAAACCTTCAGCTAAGGCCTGTGTTAAAAGTAAGCTATGGGGCTAAAGAAGAGAAATAGGAGGAAAGCATGCTTGACATCATTAGACAACAATGGTTTGGGAGATGTGACGGAAAAGAAGGGAATGTCCTTGATGGTCTGAGGTGACTCTATGGGTGTGCCATGGAATAGAAGGTGCCTAGCACCTATGCAGTGGAATGTGCTGGAAAACAATAGGGGCATATTGAGCTTAAAGGACCTGAGGGACATCCAAGTATATGTTCAGGAACCCTAGTATATGTCCAAGCATGTGTCCAGATGGATATTTGGAGCTAAGAACAAGTGTCTTATGCTGTTATTTACATTTGAGAGTTATTGGCTTGTTTTAACTTTGGATATGGATAAAATTTCCCAGAAGACATGTCAGGGCTACCAGAGTTTGGATCTTGAATGTCTCCTGACATACCTGTGTTAAAGGATTTGTCCCCAGGGAGGCACCATGGGAAAGTGGTGAAAATCTTAAGAGGTGGTGCCTGGTGGGAGGTCTTTAGGTCATTGGAGGTGTGCCTTCAAAATAGACTGTGGGGATCTGATCATTTCCTCTTTATCTTTTGCTCTCTGGCTCATGATGAAGTAAATGGTTTTTCTCCACTACACTCTCCTATCACTGTGTTCTCCCTTTCCATAGGCCCAAAATAATAGGTTAATTGATCATGGACTGCAACTTCTACAACTGTGAACCAAAATAAATGTTTTCTCTTTGTAAGTTGATTATCTCAGGCACTTTGTTATAGTAATGGGAAGCTAACTAACACAGGGCTGAGGACCAGAGCCTGAAAAATATGAGATGATTTTAATCTACAAGGTTTGATCAATATAGTAAATATTTAAATTAAAATGTTTTAAAATATATTTCAGTTAAAAAAAAAAAGCAGTGCTATGAATCTCCCTCAAAGTATATTGCTCACTTCAAACATATCTATCCCATCATTCTTCCTGCATTCTGAAGCAATTCTGGAAATCCTCTTCTGTGAATATCTTTTTGTGGCTACTTCAGTGTCTTGAATTGATTCAAAATGCTGATAGCAGTTTGTTCAAATAAAAACATGGTATGTCTTCATCCACCTTACTCACCAAATCTGATGCCATGAAACTCTGCCTCTTCTCCAAAGTTAAAATAACCATGAAAGCCTAATGTTTTGACTTAATTCAGGACATTGAGGCAACTTTGACAATACAACTAGATACAAACGAGAAATTTCAGAAAGCAGCAAGCAGAATAAGTGTTTTAAAACAAGGAGTATTTTCAGGGCAATTAATGTCAATGTCTCTTTTACTATAATATATTTTAAGTGTAAACATTGACCATATTTTGTGATCACACCTCAGAGCTGCTATGTTTTTGAAGAGTCAGTGATCAACTACAGCAACTTTATGACATGAAAATTAGTTAGAAGTCTAGGGACCTAGCCAATGAATGCTATGCCAATATGAGATTACTGTGGACAGCCATGGGCTCCTCAGGACTTCTAGAATACAGCTGAGACCAAATAGGACATCTTAGTCACGTTCTCATTGTGGGAACAAACTATCTGACACCACAATTTAAAGGAGGAAAGGTTTACTTTGGCTTATAGCTTCAGAAGATTCAGCCCATGGTCAGCAGGCTTCAAGGCAGAAACAGCATGGTGGACAAGTCTGGCTCAAGTCACAGCAGGCAGGAAGCAGAGAGGAAAAGGTAGAGCTGGGAACAAGAGTATCCCCTCCAGTTCATTCCCCCAGGAACCCTCACCAGCCAGTCCCTCCCATCTAACAACAATTCAACTATCATGCCCCGTGATCCAATTGCCTTCCACACACAGGAGGCTTTGGGGACCATTTTAGATCTAAACCATAACACGGGAGAACACAAAAATGAAAAGAGCTTTGAACACCAAGTAGACTGCCTCAAGAAGCAGTGAGACTCCTGTCACTTGGCCAAATAGGGGTGCCGAGATAAACCAGAGCTCCTGAACTGACAGGCACAGAGTTAGGTAGGTTTCTCTGCTTCTTTCAATTCATAGAGTCAGGATAAACTGTACACCATGGTAGAATGAAATACTGAAAAAACCTAGGAAAATAATTGGACTGTCCCTAAAAAGGTCTTTTTTCTTTGAAACTGAGTTTTAGAAAATAATTTTGCTTTTAGTTTTGCAAGCATTTTCATTTTCCATCTGTAGCTACTTCTATTAGTCTCTGTGATGCTTCTCTCTTCAAGTGGTTCTCTATAAGAATGTGCCACATGGAAAATGTCAAAGAAAGAGGAAGTGCAAGGGGGGAAAGGTCAGATGGCATACCTTTGCGAGCCAGTGCCTTCCTTTTTTCCTTTCTTTCTCTCTCTCTCTCTCTCTCTCTCTCTGTGTGTGTGTGTGTGTGTGTGTGTGTGTGTGTGTGTGTCTCCCTGGTATCTAGAAGTCTTATTTCTTCTCCTCTACCACCTGTCTCTGCTGCATGACTTCTTCTCTGTTCTATCATTGTCATCCGTCCCTATTACAGATTCAAGGAAGCTAACAAAGTTCCTCTGCTCCCTACACACACACACACACACACACACACACACACACACACACTTTGCTCACATGCTCAGCATAGCCTGAAATTCCAAAGTAGGCACTTCAGTGCCTGAATTAAGTACGAAGACAGAACTCCTTGCAATACACAAACCACCCTGGAAGATGTATCATTGCAAATGGTTATGGCTTTTCCAAACTTAATGAAAATGAATTTTACAATTTTAGAGCTACTTTTAAGTGGGAGATGATAGGAAGATGTCATACCCTAAGGAGAGGGGAAGAGATGGAGCTGCTGTGGTGGGACACAAGGAAGAAGGGGACTCTGCCTGCCCCATCTGGTCTTCAGATGCCACTGCTGGATACCTTAGCAGATTTTTGCATCTCATAGAAAGACACATTACCAATTTTTTATCATATATTTCAACTTTATCCTTCCTAGGTTTTTCCTTTGGGTCTTTAGTTGCCATGGTGACAACTCCTTTTACTCAGTGATATGTTGCCCAAGACAAATCGGCTTCACTCGGTGCAGCCCAGGCAAGCCCAAACTGAACAACCACGTTGTATAATTCGTAGGAGACAGGGGAGGAGCCAACTGTGAAAGATACACGAATAAAGAAGCAAATTCTGAATTAGAGAGCGGTGGCATTGTGAGGTCTAACCATCAGTGGGGGTCAGGGGCACAGGTTCCAGGTACTGGGAGAGCAGCACTCTCCTGTACCCCGTGGAGGGCCACGTGAAGCTACTGTAGGTCACAGGCACCAGAATTAGGTTTGGGCACATCCTGCCCGCACCATTACACTCTGCCAGTACACTGCGTATCATGTGGCTAATGCTTGTCATTCTCGCTCTGTAGGAGGAGAATAACAGTCTCCATTTCCCTCAGAAAATAAATGGGATAATACCATATTGCCTCTCATGATATTATATCAGAAGAAAATAAGCCAATTTAAATATAAATACGGTATCTGATTAATCTCATTCCTTTGAACTACTGAAGCATACTTCCTATAAGAGCTCTTTGGTCAGTCCTGGGTAAGAAATTATCCATGTCATGATTCCACATTTTTTCTCTCTAGAAAATTGGTCATTTTCAAAAGGGAAGGACACTCCTGATAGGAGATGTAATTTTTAGGGGATGATCACACAGCCTAGGTCTGCATGCCCAACACTCAGAGACATGGTCCCTGTACAAATATGTGTGTCCTCAATGCCAGGGACAACCAAATTGAAATACTGATAAAAGAGATGGTCTCTGCTGAACAACTGAATTGGATTTGAGAGTCCCTAGAGAGTTGCTATTGATACTTCATCCAGAACATCCTCACACATCCAAGTTCATGCTAGCACACAGTTAGAGAAAAATGGTTTATGGGGGAAAAAACTAGAAACATGCAGGTAGAGAGAGATGAAATTACTAGGTCCAGACTTCTGCAGCCCATTGGTGGATCCTTCCCATTTCTACATGAAATAGCCCCATATCCTATAAATCCTCCTGTTGTTTGAGGTAGGGTGAGAGAGCTTTTGTTACTGACACCGAAGCATCCTTAATGAAAACACCCTGGCTTCCAATACCTTCTTTTCCTTTCTCGCTGTTTGCTGTAAGGTTTCTTGTAGATGTGTCACATGACATGAAGTCTTAGTAGGGGAAGAGGAAGGCAAGTCCATCCTATTGGAATGGCTGCTGGCCAAGCAGGACCTTGGAAAGTCTGATGACTCTGTAAGTGGTGTGGTTGTTTACACTGGGCTCCTGGGTCAAAGTTTGTCCTTGGCTTTATTTAAAAGAATGGAGAGGAAGAAGGGACATTGTGTCCTTGGCATGACTAGTAATGTGCAGTGGCACATCTGTTTTCCCAAGTCATTAATGGATCCTTCCGGAAGCAGCCAATCCTTTCTCAAGCATTAGGTCAGCAATCCTGATTAGAATCAGCATCAGCCACCCATGAAACTAGAAGCTTCCCCTGTGATTTAGTATGACAATAAAATTTAACTAATTAACCATAATTAGAAGGAAAGGCCCGTTTCAAATTTAAGATTCTAAAAGAAGCAACGTTTTAATTTCTTTCAACTTTGCACAGTGATTTAAATTAGGCTATCCAAGTACATTTGACTTAATGTGTAAATAAAAATTACTTGTAAACAGTACATCAACCTAATATGTGCATTTTTGGTACATAAATGCTCTTTAAAGAACAGCTGGTTATTTCAGATGGGCCATTTAAACATTCTTATACTCTTGTAGTATCAGTAGTTTAGCAAGTACTTTTCTCCCATTGAAAATACAATGATTAACTTAATCTCAACACTTGTCAAAATTATTATTAAACAAGCTGGGCCTGAATTACAGAGATTATTGTATTTTTGTATCACTATGACAATGATTATGGGAATGAATGGTACAAGTTACAGCGTCATGAAAACCTGTTTAAAGCTTCCTACGTCTTTCCTAGGGCTCAAAATTTCAGCTGAAAACGAAGCTGATTTATTTAAGAGTCTAGCGGAATGATTGTGCGTGAATGAGCTCAAAATCGTTTCTCCTGCAAGTTTGATGATGCTATGATCTCTACACCATGGTTCCAATTTACAAAGAGACAAGGGTAAAAGCAAATAGGCCTGTGATGGGATGTTTAGTGCCCACAATCATTTTTTCTGATTGTTTATTTGCTGTTTGCAAAATCTGAAGAAAATGAGCTGGGCATCCCAACTTGCTGTGATGAATAGAGAGATTAAAGGACTATACTAATTTCAAGCCGGCAGGAATGTCTCATCAGGACATGGAGAGACAGACGTGTGCTGCATTGGACAACCGTGGCAGGGTTTTTGTTTGTTTTCTGCAGGAGCAGGATAGAGGCTGGGATGAGAGAGCTTGGCACAGCCTTTGGGCTGGCCCTGGGAAGGCACCTGCCAGGCAGCCCCGGAGAGCCTGAGTCACCCCGCCGTTCATTTCCTATTGCAGCCTCCTTCCTGCTTTGTCCCTCTGCCTTCCTGTGCACTTTCTGCCTTCAGTCTCCTGCCTTGCTTTTAACCCAAACTCCTAAAAGGAGCTGCACATTTCAGTAAGACAAAGTGCGAAAACTAAGGCAAAGTTTTAGAATGAGCTGGAAATTTGTGCACAGTCTTTTCTGACCCATGGAAACTGCAGCCCTGCCCAAATGGGTCCATCTTTAACTTCCCAAGGTCAGCTCTACAAAAGGTGCAACCTTGGCAGATGTCCTGGTTAGTTAAGATAAGACTAAATGTGGCTCTCACCTTGCAAAGTTCATAAAGGAAGATGCAAAGAAGCATTTTGTTGCTGAGAGCCCTGGTGCTTTGATCCTACTTGTAATTCAGCCTCCAGTTAGCAATGATGGGCTGTGGATGACTTCACCCCCAGGACTTTGTTGTGCTTTCCCAGGACACCAGCCAGGCCTTTACTACACGACTCTGCACTTTAACAGCTTTTTAGATTATCTGTGATTTGTTTGGCATCTTTTCTGCCTTTTTGCAGTTTTTATCTTATATGACATTAAAGCGTGTATACGAATTCAAAATCAGGTACCCTGAAGAAGAGGAGAGAAGCAGTGCCAAGGAGCCCAACTTGTCTCCTGCTGGTCTACAGCACCTTTGGTGGGTGCTCGCCACCTGGGGCTCCATTCCGGCCATGGCCTCTTGTTCAGAGGGGTGCCATGACCCAAGGAAGAAGGCTGGTGGATAGTTTGGGTACATCACCCTGCCTGATTTCAAATCCAGTTCCTACTCCTCTCTAGGCCTGGGCTTTATGAAAAAAAAAAAAATTAAGTTAGCCAAATAGCTCACTAATTGCAAGCTAGTATTGTGACAAACTTTCTGGTAATCTGCAGCGTTTTATGGACCCTGGGAAAGAATCAATCTCCACATTCTTATACATCCCTTCCGTACAAAAGAGAAATAGCAAATTATATCTACAGTACTTGGACACAGTCTCTATGAAATATTTTTCCCATCTCATTTAGGTCTTAGCTTCCAATATCATCTTTGCACCAAGATTCTCCTGACTACCTAATTTGAAATAACAAATACTTCCTACCCAGGCACTAGGTGTCTAGCTTAAGTGATATTTTTTCCATAATGCATAGCATTACCTAACCTACTCTATACTGTACCTACTTTTACTTAGTTGTTCTATTTATAGTAGTCCACGTATTTGAATGTAAACACCACATTGGCAGGAACTGAATCTATTTTGTTCCTTTCTACACCACCAGCAGCCAGAATGGCTCCTGGTACACATACACTCTTCATAAACCGTTGTTGAATGCAAGAATAAGCCCACGCCATGTGCCAGACATGAAGTGCTTATCACATGTTGTCACATTCATCTGGGTAACAGATCAAATTTAGGATACATGGGTTTAGAGATAGCAATAAGAGCTGTGGATATGACCAAGACCTGGAAGAAGGGTAATAAAAAATATGGGTGCTAAGAAGAGAGATCTGAAAAATATCATCCTTTTAGAACAGATAAAGGAAATGAACCTCACACAGGAAACCAAGAAAAGCTACTCAGAGGAGGAAAACCGGGCTTCTGCAGTGTGTGGCGTTAAACAAGGGGATATTTCCAGAGGGAGTAAGTGCTCAAGGTGTCAGATGTTGAAGGCAGTTTGGACTAGTGAGGGAGCAAAAGGTGATGGAGGGAGATGTACCAGAGGTGTCTCCACTGCTTCCTCTGCTGCATCTGATATAGACTCGTGCAGAGAAGCCTCTGACCTGAATGGGTAGAATTGTTCTTATCACTCTCCCCTCTCACATCACAAAGGTATAAATAGCACTGTTTAAGCAAAATATAGTTGATGGTGGACAGTTCAGCGGTTCCCAGGCTTTACAATGTCATGAACTGATAACATTTAGGGAGGAGGAGTCACTGAAATGTTAGATCACCTTGCCAATCACCTGAGTCGCTGCACTTAATTCATATAAGGCAATTTGACTGGGGGAATGAATCAATTGAAAATCCTTTAGGGGACATGAAACCCAGTCACAGTCACTCATATTGGTTTGGCCTTCTGGCTCTTGATGCAAGTGCAGATCTTTTAGACAGACTTCTAGCACTTGACCAGCAACAATTTGCCCCATTGCAGGTGACAATTGCTTGCCTTGCTGCTTTGCTCACAACTGTGAAAATATGGATTGAATTATGTTAAAGAGTAGCCTGAAAATTCTTTAATCCTTGTGAGTCAACTCCATCAGCCTCCCCAACCCCTGCCACAAGTAACTATACAGTCATGCAGTCTTGATCAAAAATTGTGTTTGGTGTGTTGCTTGGGACAAGTCCCCTGACTGACCCTCCCTATAATCACACAGATACACATACACACAGAGACACAGAGACACATAGGCACATAGGCACAGAATGCGTGGGTGTGCATGCACACACACACACACACACACACACACACACACACACACACACACACCTGAATTCTGCTTCTAAGCCCCCTAATCCAAAAGCCAGCTGTGGGCAGCTGAGATTCTCTGTGCCAGAGTACCTGGCATTCATGGATAATGGAGTAAAGCTGTAAAATATTACTAAAAACAAAGTGAAAGGAGCTCTAAAAAGGAACTTCAACAAAGGGAAGCTTTTTCCAGGGCCAGCTTGTCCTTGGGCAATTGAGCAAATTAAGCAATTCCTTTTGCTTCTGACAGTATTTCAAACTGGGGTAGCCTCTCTCATGTTATACCAGGACAGACATTCATTCATTATCAGGCTGACATTAGCCAGAATATTTTAATGATGTCAGCAAGGACATGTGAATGATTGTCGGCCTAATTAATTCTTATATCCCTTTGGAAGTTTCCATGTGTGCAAGTAAAGTATCTTCCCGGATTGATTTTGTTGTTGTTGTTCCTGCAAGGATCCTGAATTTTATCAGAGCTACAGCTTAATTGAATCTGGAATAAAGCTTGAGTGTCATATTTTCTGGCTAATCTTCCATACATGTCATAACTTGGCTTTTTAATGGGGAGCCTGTATTTTTAAAATAGCTATGCCAAACAGTAAGGAAAGGGAGAATAGAATGTCTGAGAAATAGCATCTCAAAAGCTAAAGTATCCAAATTAGCAATAAAAATAGAAAATTTTTAATCACCAGGAGGGAAAGGAAGTAGATGTAGACATTAAAACAGGCCCTGTCTGGTCCTCGAGCCAGGAACTTACCGGATAACCTTGACCCACTAAGCAACTTCTTCGTGCCTGTCTCTTCTATGTATTTGGTGGGGACTATAGTATTCATTTACCTAAGTGAAACCGAGGTTTCCAGCTGGTGCAGGAGGTTGTAACAGTCCTGTGGGTGACATGGCTTTAGGTCATCCTCATCTCTCTGTTATCCAGTAAGTCCCTGGGTAGAAAAACCTTCATCTAATTTGCAAACTCATATGAGATATTTATGGTATCCAATTTGAGCACATCTATTAATCCTTAAATGAAAGCTGCTCTGCAGGCAAAGTTTTAATACCAACTGAGGTAGAAGTAAAATCAGTCTGACTTAGTTGGAAGCATGAAATCAAGAAAAATTTTTAAGAAATGTAGTTCTATTACTCTGAAAGATTTATAGTAACTAGGATCAGGTTAAACCCTGGCCTGATGGCAGTTTTTAGAAACTATTTTGACACGTCTTTAAAAATGGTCTGTTCTTAATGAATTACCTTCGTGTGCTTCTAAAGGTACTGCTAGAGTGAGTGTTTGAAAACTACTGCCACCCATAATTCAAGCACACTTCCACAACTGTATTTATGTTCCTCATTGGTCCACTAAGAATTTATTTCAGTGTTGCTTGTGTATTTTCTCAGACTCTTAACTAAAAGGGTGCAAATGCATGTGGTTCTAGTACTGCGGTTCTCATCTCTTAACCCAAGTTTTCTCCACTCGTGTCATGCTTGGCAAACATCATAAATATCTGAATGGGTTCATTAGTGAATGAGTAGTGAAACCCGTAGTCTCTACCCTAATTCCCCCTACTTAGCCTCGCTTGATTCCTCGTGCAGAGACAAAACCTTAAATACATCTTCTCTTAACTTTCATAAAAAGCATCTTTCCTTTCTCCTGAGAAAGGAAAGACAGAAATCACTGTGGATTATAAACTCTGCTTTGAGTTCTCTCCCAGAGAACATTTGTGGGGAGGCACTGTCTCCAATTGACAGTGGTCCCAAATTCCAATCTGGGCCATCCTTTTACGCCACCCATTTGCGCAATCCGGGCCACACAGGAAAGCCTACTGTTGTGTGGCCTGGGGCTTGTTCTATCACACCAATCTTTGTGCTCACAGTGCTGTACTTCTGTGCTCTTTTCCCTTTACGTATCTGTTGTGAAGAGTTAGCAGTTGTTTATTCTCCTTGGCTACAGAGGAGTTAGAAAAGTCCTTTGTGACCACCGTAGTCCTCCCAACCCCATCAAAGGGGAGATGTTCCAAGGCTCCAGCAGATGCCTGAAACTGTAGATACTATCAAACCCTATAATTCAACGTCTTTGCCATTTTAAATAAACATTCACCATGCGCTGGGGTCTTAACTTTTGCAGTTTGAGGTGCAACAGCCATGAATTCTTTTTCCGCAACTTTACAGATAGTTGTTCTTACTGTAGGTCTTTGTAACCTCAGCATATGATTTTTAAATTTTCCTCATTAATTCAAGAACTATCATATTTTCACATAAAAGAAATGTTTGCAGCTCCTTTGTGGAATATTTGAGTTGCCAGCATCACTACTCCTACACTTTGGGGCATTATTCAGTAAAGTAAGCATTACTCAAACACAAGCGTGGAGATACACAACAGTTCTGATAACCTAGGTGACTCCTGAGTGACTGATGAGAGGGTGGCACTTTTGGTGGACACTGGGAGGATTGATGTCCCAGGGGGTGTGGAGCAAGACAGTATGATTTCATCATGCTGTTTAGAACAGTATACTATTTAAAACTTATAAGTCGTTATTTCTGGAATTTTCCAAATAATATTTCTAGACAGGAGTTGACTTTTGGTAACGAAAAACATGGAAAGTGAAAGTACAGATAAGGGAGACTGCTACAATATTCTCTTTATTTCTGATCAAAGCTGTGTCAGGCTTCCATGGCTCCCCCTGATCAGATGTGAATGGAGCAGGACTTGTATTGGTTTCCAGACCAAGGAGGCAGACCATCTGCTGCTGACAGGATAACCCATATAATGCAGTCCTCTCCCAAGGCTCACCGGTCCACTCCACACCACTTAGCCATCCTACAACTTTGTTGTGCAGGAGAAACTCTAAGGATTAAAGGATGAATTTTCCCCGAAGAAGAGGATTAGGACTTCAGGAAGTTGTTGATGTCTGTCGGCATATAGCTGCCCGCCATCCAAGCTAAAGGGTTCATTTCCAAACCCATGTTCTCCAGGTCTTTAGGCACTAATGCACCTTGACAATTCTAGCTTTGTCTTGCTTTCCTCTGCTGTTCAAACTGGGGAGATCTTGCTGGTTTGCTGCTGCTCGATAGATGGAGAAGTTTTCTTAAGCACGTCTTCTCTCAACTTTCCAAACAGCTAATTTTTCCTTTCCTGGAGTCCCAGTGACACACATCACAGTGGATTACAGCCTCTGCTTTGGGGTCTCTCCCAGAGGGCATTTGTGGGGAGTGACTGGCTCCATTCCCCAGTGAATGCCCGGTTCCAAGCTTATAGTGCTTGGAACTGCACTAGAAAACTCTGCAAGTGAATCAAAATCAGGCAGTAGCCCCGTCATCGCATTGCTACTACCTGGCATTCTTAGCCATGATTTTAGTACTACTGTCTTCTGGAAGGAATTTCTCAAAAGTGCAGCCATTTTATTTAAAGTATGGAAGCCCTACAATGTATAACATTGTGGCTGAAAAACTCAAAACAATGGCCAAAAGTCATTAAAACACACAGTCCCCTGTGTGGCATATGATGAGATTCACAGCCCAGAATTCTTCCTCGATTATAATCAACTTATGACCCACAGAGCCTTTTCCAAAACTAAGAAATTGTGTTTCCTGACTTGAAGCTGTCTAGCGTTTTCAGGCATACAATGAAATTACCACACTAAGTCCTTCTGCACAGGCTATTCCACAAAACATTTCTTGGTCCCTACACATTTTTAAGGTACCAGATCTGATATCCAACAACCGTGTTATTATCAGTCCTGGCTCACAAAGTGTTCTGCTATCTCTCAGAATGATGCTTTGCAGAATCTGAGTGATGGGCCAGAGTCATTTCAGATATTTCACCAAAGGTCTGAGAACCATAACTTTCTAAGCAGGATTCCCAATGACTTACATCCTCATCATTTTGGTTAATATAAATGCTGCTTTTCTTACTGTGTCAATATTATTGTGACTATTTTCTTGAAGTGTATGAGGAAAAAATATAGCCTGTTTTACTCATTAATGAGTCAGAGGAAAAGTCACTACTGCTTCTAATTACAAGGGGTCAGTGTCAGGACCTGTAGCAAGGAAACACATTGATGTGATCCAGAAAGCTAATAAATATTCCAAACTGTACAAAAGTAAGGAGAATTCTGTGATTGTAGCAACAGGCTCTAAATCCTCTGCATGCTCAGTTTCGGTGGCCTAAAGGCTATTTGGTGATCCAAGTGATTAGAATGACATTAGAGATCAAAATTTGAACAACATAGGAGTGTTTTTGTAGAAAATAAGGCAAAATGGGCCCCTGGGGGAAAATATTAACAGACTGCTGATCTTACAGCCTCATTTCTTTTCATTAGCAAATCCCCATCCCCACCCCACAGGGCCAGAAAAGGTGATCGGCTGCCTCCTCCTAAAACACAGCTTAGCTTTTAAAAGAACAGCATGATCACGGTGTTGTCACATGCTGTCTGGTTGAGGTCAAGAGACCATGAAGCTTGTAGTTTGAAAGGGGTGAACTTGTTGTCTTCTGCCATCCCCTAAAGGCCATGGATGTGAACATCTTATGAGGACCCTGAAAGGCTTCTTGCTTTTGTGCTGTCATGAAAATAGAGTAGCTACCTTCTTACCAAAAGCCAGACTCTCCCACAATCTCGGAATCCTTTTCTTTCCCTTCTCTAACCACTCCCTGTCTGCTGTCCTGTTCCTGGCATCATTAAACACGCTCAAGTCTCTCTTATCTTTGACAAGCCTTACCTCCCTTATTCTCACAGCCAGGTCCAACCACAGCTTGCTTCAGTCTTTCCACGTCTGCTGAAATTCCCCCAAGCGTCGCTTCTCTTACTAGATCCACCTCTTCTCTTCCCTTCCCTCCTACTTAATCCATCCACCCCTGCTTCCCCAACCACCTCGCCAAACTATGGAAGTCACCACAGAGCCTGCTACTCAGCCATCCCACTTCCATGAGAAATGAGCCTTTGTTCAGATAACTCTGGCACAAATACCTCTCTAACAACCTTATTCATAATGCACAAAGATGGAAAATAAGCAACTTAAAGTTCAGCCCTAGAATGGATAAGCCAATTATAGAACATCCACATAATGAAAATAATATTCAACAATAAAATGAAATGAACTATCTCCATGCAGTAACATGAATGACTCTGAAATATATTTTGCTAAATAAAAGGAGCCTGGTTCAGTGTTTTAGTCATGACATAGGAAAGACAAAACACTAGCATGGAAAACAAATTAGGTTCCAGGAGTGGGGAGAGAAAGAGATAGCATGAATAAATTTGGGGGTGATTAAATGTGGTGGTAGATACACAACTCTTTGTAATTATTAGAACCCAAAATTTTAGCTGGGCCTGGTGGCACCCACCTATAATCCCAGCATTCAGGAGACTGAAGCAGGAGGATCACCACAAGTTTGAGACCAGCCTGAACTACATAGCATGACCCTGTTTCAAAAAAAAAGAAGAAAAAAGAAAAAGAACACAGAATTTTATAGCACGATGTTAATTTGAGGTGCAATAAAAATATATGGTGAATGCTTAAATTAGAAACAAGTATAGTAAAAAGCACACCACCATTAATCCCCCTTGAAATCCTCCTCCTCCCTTCAAACTTGTTCATCCCATAACTTTGCCACTTCCTGAAGCTGTCCTGCAGGTTCTCTTTTATGCATGTATTTATGAGGTGTGATCAACAGTACAGAGAAAGCTACTGCCAAGGGCCATCCAGTGGGAAGGCAGACTTGTGAAAGCATCACAGTGCGTCCTTGTCCACTTTGCTCATCAGATCTGGTACCATGCGACTTCTGGCTCTTCCCCCAAGGTCAAGATGAGCACAAAAGATAAGATTTTACATCAGTTCAGGACATCATGGCACCCACAACATGTAACTCAAGACACTCAGGAAAGGGAACCAGAACTCTTTCAGAAAGTGGCCAGAACAATGGGATACGTATATTCAGAGCAGTGGGGAGGGGCTGGGGATTTAGCTCAGGGACAGAGCGCCTTCCTTGCAAGCTCGAGGTCATGAGTTCAATTCCCGGTACCAAAAAAAAAAAAAACCAAAAAAAAAACAGAACAGTGGGGAGTGTTTTGAGGGGAATTAATGCAACTGTCTTACTCTAATGATTTTTTAATGTAAATATTGGCTGCATTTTTTGATCACCCTTTGTAGGTTTTTTCAGTGAACCAGAGGACTAGAGAGTATAGCTCAGTGGTCAAACCCTCACCTAGATGTGCAAAGCCTTGGGTTTGATTCCTTGCACCACACAATTAAAAATTAAAATTAAAATTAAAAATTAAATGACCTTAAAATGGAATACAAACTATCAAGATTTTTAACAAAGGATACCAATGACCTCCACGCATCCATGAGGATTGAGTAATGCACAGCTTTCCCTGTGCCATTCTGAGTTACTACCCACCCGCTCTGCCCCGCCTGACGGGCATTCCTCCCTTTGCTCTCTGGGAATCATCTCCTCTGACATCATGAGCTTCCCTGCTCAGACTGCTTTCTACATGTTTTTCCTGCTCAGCCGCTCTGTGGTGCAGCTCCTTGGGGCTCAGACCCAGCCTGCTCTCTCTTCCTGCGCTAGAAGTTCTCCCTCCACAGCCTCCTCCGCACCTGTGCTTGCAAGGACAAAGTGCAAAGATGGACAATGAACGGCAAGGCTGTGTCTCACCTCTCTTCGGAATTCTAGACTGACACGTGCTACTGTTGCCACACCCAAGCAATGCTGCTTGCCACATGACAGGCCCGGTAAGTCAGGGCACGAGGTGTTTAGGCATGGAAGGTGACTTTATCCAGAAACCCTGCTCAGCCCAAAGGTGGAGGACTTTTATCCCATAGTCCAGCTTGCTGGGAGCTGATTCAGAGTGGTTTGCACAGGTGGATGATGGATTTATACCATGGTTCCCAGACCTGAGGATGCTTTCTCACCACTGGGCCAGGAGGTACATGCCTGGCCCTAATCGCCCAGTCACGAGATGCTGTGCATATCAGCACATCTCAAGGACAGAGAGCATTATTTCCGCAGACCATTCTTATTATTAATTGGTTTGCCCAGATGTGTTACACAGTGGACAGGCCAGAGAGGGTAGCTGATCTGCGCAAACTCGCTTGTTGGCAAACTCGTGCTAATGAGTCTACCCTAGAGATAACCACTTTGGACTAAAAGGTGCAAAATTAAACTGAACATCTAGTCCTCCCCACACCCACCCAAGCCCTCTCCCTTCAGATCCTAACTCATTAAACATGACCACGGCCCTCAGTGGTTTCTGCTAAAAACCTGGATATTATGCCAGCGTCCCTTGTGTCACTGTCCTCTGCCTCTCTCCCCCAGTGCTGATCGCTAAAGCTCATTCTTGCCTGGGTCCAGGTATGTTCTCTTTTTCCCTTCCTTTCCACAGCACCACATTAGTTCAAGTCACCACCACCTCTAATCAACGCAGTGCTTTCTTCTCCTCGGTCAGCCTGCGGCCTCCTCTTCAATCTTTCTCCACTTTGCAGCTGGAGGAATCTTTTTGAAACAATAAATTATTACATTCCTCTGCCTCAGACCTGCTGTGGTTTCCCATTGCTTTTATAATAAAGCCCAAATTCCTCAGTGTATCCTACCATGCTCTGCAAGGCTTGGCCCCCATTGACCTTCCTGCCTTCCTCCCCAACTGCGCCTCCTCCTCTCCCCTGCATTTGGGTTCCACAGCCTTCTTTCCTTCCACACATGCATCAGTCTATTCCACATGTGAGGCCCTTTGCCTATACTGCTTCTTCACCTGCATTTCACCCATTCACCACTGTTCACCTCTCAGCCCTCCAGTGAAATGCCACTTCTGGGCAAGCCTCCTATGACCTATGCACTAGATTTCCTTCCCTCTTTACATGCTTTCATAGTTCCTCTCTGAGCATTTATCTCTAATATCAGCTCCTTCTCTAAAAGCAGGAATAAGTGGTCTTATTTTCTGCTGTCTCTCTAGAGCCCAGGGTGATGTACAACACCCTGCACATACTGAATAAATACCTGTTGGAGGGAAATAAAAATTAAGGTAATAAGCTGAGTAATGCACAGTATAATACGCTGTTCATAGGTATTGGTGAGCCATTAAAGGCATCAGAACATGGAAAGAAGAGTAGAAAGTCTAGGAAATGGCAAGCGCTTGGCAGTTACATGCAGGAGAAGCTGAGGGAGCCAGAAACACAAGGATTATAATGTAACAAGCCGGATGTGGAGTAAGGAGCATATAATACTGGGTTTAGAATGGTAACAAGAAGAATGGGGAGCAAAAAATTACAGGATTTGATGACTAATTTTATTTGGAAAGGCAAAGGGGAAAAGAACAATCTAAAACTGGGGCCTGGTAATTTTTTAAATAATAAGATATAATGAAAAGAGAGCTAGGGTTCAGAAGAAGCTGTGATCTCAGGTTAATAAATTGTCACAGTGATGATGAGACTCAAGTGGACTGAAAAACAGCCGTCATATTTCAAAGGCTGTCTGCATACCTTTTCCAAATCAGGACCATCTGTGAGGAAAGCCGCAGTGAAATCGCTCTTTATGCGGATCATTTTCTCGGCAGGTGGTCTCCTTTTCTTCAGGCAGAACTGCACTGAGGACAAACCACATTTCATATGCAGTAATGGCTCTAGTGCCATTGGGGAGGTACCTATGTACCCCTAGGAAGCTGCGGGGAACTGGAGAGGCGGGTATCTGTTTTCCTGGAGCATTTGAGCATCCCATTGGCAGCCATTTTGAGCAAGGTGACCTAGAAAAGGGACCAGTTAACCCTCGGACAATCATACAGGATTGTGTGAGTGTCTAGGTTAAGGACCTGGTACAGTTTGGATTTTTGAGGCTGTTGTAAAGTCAAAGGGATTCTAGAGAAACAGAGAATTCCCGCAAGGTATGGGACTTGTCATGTTTACGGGTAGGGGTTCCTTGCTACAATTAGAGGCAATGCAAACCTGTTGCCTACCTTAAACTGAATGGTTTTAGACTGCAAAGTTTAGAGAGGGAAAAAAAAAAGAATGTCTGAAATGAGGAACTTGAAGTTTGCAAAACACACATAGGGAAGAGAACAGGACTAGTCAGTGCTGCTGAGGCCCTAGCTGGGCTGCCTCCAGTCTATGGGTGGAGAAGGGGCTGCCTAGATATCTACAGACGCCAGAAGCTAAGACCGAGAGGCACTCTGTGCAGTACAAGCCATGCCAGCCACTTTCTGACAGCTTTGATAGTAGGGAAATTCTCTGAGCTCTTAGGGCAAGTGGGAGTAGGTTTAAAGTGAGCCCCATAGGGTCACAGTCTTTGCTCAGTCCCCAGACTATTTGTCTGACAGAAAGCAGCTTCAGATTCTTGTGTGTGTGTGTGTGTGTGTGTGTGTGTGTGTGTGTGTGTGTGTAAGAGAGACAGAGACACAGGAAAAGAATCTTTCACCTTGACTCTGTGGGCTCCATGTTAGAAGAGACTTGAGATTAGACCAAGCCTACTTTAGTTCTCTCACTTCTTCTACCCCATAAGCAAAGCAATGGTGAGCAGAGCTCCACAGCTCCCCCTTGAATCCTGCTTATGAATCTTACCCCGACCCTCTTCCCAGCCATTGAGGTGGTTACTCACACATTGCCTCCCTTCCGCTGCCTCAAAGGGGAAACTTGATTTGATTCTTTTGTGTTTTATTTCCCTCCCAGTACAGCCTCCCTGAAAAGGGGATGTGTGCTCTTGCTAATGCTCTCTGCACTTCTAGGACAGCTCTTTTATTCCTCCTCTTCCTCCTTCTCTCCTTCTCCTCGCTGTAGTAATCAACCTGCAAAGTCTTTGTTTCTTACTTCAGTGATCTTCACATCTTTTAGGTTTTTTTTTAACTACCCCACCAGGGTCCAAGGGGTCTGAGGCTGCTGTGATGATAGTTAGATTGATAAGAAGGCTGAAGTCGTTGGTCTATTTGGCCAGTAACATCTGAGTACAGCAGGGTGTGCATGTGTTTCTCTGAGAATAAATGGTTTCTCTGTGAGTCTTCCTGCTAAGTCTGGGAGACAGTGATGGTGCACTCAAAATCAGAGGCTCAATCTCCACGAAATACAGTCAATATTTTAGGAGTGAAAATTATCACAAAAGAATGACAATAAAACTAACATAAATGAACATCACCTGCATCACAATATTCTCCTGCACAAGTCTGTCTACTGAGCTAGACATCTCTCTGTAAGTTGGATGCCTTTTCACCCTGTGCTTTACATAAAGCAAGCACTTACTGCATAAAGTGGGCATTGCTTTTACCATAGATGTCATTTAGTTTGTGTCCTATCTCAGTTTAGGGAGTCATCTTAAAGACAAGAAACATTATTCACTCTTCCCTTTCCAAAGTATTTTGCAAGAATATAAGTCATCATTAAAAGGATATATTTCTTTATTATTTAGGTCTAAATTATTTTGAGATGTTTTGTTTCTTTACTTTTTTCCATTTTCATGTCAGTTTCAGGGAAATTCATGCTTTTCTTTTGTTTTGACAGTTTCTTCATAAAGTTGGTTTGGAAAAGAAAAATTAACTATATAACCCTGCTATTAAAAAACATGGGTAAAGATTATATCCAAGGGTCCTGGGGTGAATGAATAGTACCAGGAACTTCACCACCACTTTGTTGAAAACTATACCCTTGCTAACAAGCATTCTGTAAGCTTATTATGACTTCTGTTTTTTTTTTTTTTTTTTAAGAAAGAAATGTTGTACATGTTACTATTGTTCAAAAGAGCTAAAACAAACTACAATATGTTCCATCAAGTCACAGGAAGAATCACATTCAAAATATAGTCCAAGTTTGGTGAGGACAGAGCCCCTGTGATAATAGTACATGTTATGGCAGAAATCTAACTGATAGGACTCCTAAGAAACTAGTTAGTAGGTACACAGCAGTGGCCTAAGTTCCATGTTATTTCCTCTAGTGGCTATTAATGGAGTTGTGTGATAGGTTTAGAAATTATTCATGAAATTATCTAGCAAGATTAAATACTATAAAATAAAAAATTTTAAATTAAAGTGTTTGGATCCCCTTTTGGGGCATGCTTAGAACCCATCCAGGACACTCATTCTTGTAGAGTGGATACTTAAATCAAGATGTGAGTGTGAACTTATGTGCAAGTTCCATTTAGTAATGTTTTGTTTGTATACTCTTGTTACTAGGAGTTGATTATAAGTTAAATGGAAGGCTGTGTTCATCAAAGTAGTCTGAAGATATTCAGTGATGAAAATATTAGATTAAACCCAATGAAAGTGCCATCCTTAGGTTATTTTGCCTATAACAATGACAATTTCATAATATTTAACTTAGTATTTTTCACCTACAGATTAGTGATACACTTTTAATTATCATATACTTTTATTTATATTTTTATTTTGCCTTTTTCTTTTGTACTCTTAAAATTTTCTCACAGTAGTTTACTTGCCATGGATGTTGGGATCTTGGTATAATATGTGACACATCTAGGAAGTAGAGAATCAAAAGTGATGATAAATAGATTTGGGATTGTTTTAAGAGTTGACAAAAATGGACTGAAATTAAATAGTGGTGATGGCTACACAATTGTGTAGATGTAGTGAAACCCACTGAAGTATACATTTTTAGAAGGTCCAGCTGTGTGACCTGAGATATAATTGAAAAATGCTATGAATGTTTAATTTTTTAAGGAAACAACTAATAAAACACACATTGACTTTAGTCCCTCTCAAATTCCATCATTCTTGGCATTTTCCAAAGCAGTTCTGGTTTTGTTTTTCTTTGTTTGTTTTTTTTCCAGTACCGGGAATTGAACTCATGACCTCACACTTGCCAGGCAGGTGCTGTGCTGCTGAACTAAATCCCCAACCCGCTCCAAAGCAATTCTGGAAGTCATCTTTTGTGAGTGTCTTTAGTTGTGTTGTCATTCCATGGTCATTCTGACTTTGGGGAAGAACAGAAGTCACACAGTGCCAGATCCAGTGTACAAGGACGAGGGTACATTTTAATATTCTTAAAAGCTTGTCTTTAAGTTGCATAGCACTTTGCAGCAGTATTGACCATATTTTTGATCACATCTTGCAAAGGCAGGAAAGACCTCCAGAACTGCTTTAGAAACTTGCAAGAACAATGGGACATGTGTATTTGGAGCAAGGGAGATATTCTGAGGGGGATTACTGAATAGAGATTTCAAATTTCATTTACCACATATTTTGATCACCCTTTGTATGTGAATTGTATTACAGTAAAAAATCATCCACAGGTATACAGATTGGAATGAAAGAAATAAAACTCTTTGTAGGTGATATGATTCTATATGTAAAAGATCTGAAAGAACTAATGGGAAAAAAATAGAATTATGAAGCAATAATAACAAGGTTGTAGGATATAAGGGGTGAATGTATGAGTCAGATGCTTTCCTATACACCCACAATGAACAACTTGAAATTTAAAATACAATACTATTTATACTGGTACCAAAAGGTTGAAATACTTGGGTAATAATCTAACAAAACATTTCTAAAATCAATATGTGCAAAACTCCAAAGCTTTGATAAAAGCTCAAAGAAGAACTCAATAAATTGAAATATTCCATGTTCATGAATAGGAAGACACCTTATTATCTAAAAGTCTGCTCCTGCTGATGTTATCTGCAATTTCAACCAAATTTCAGCAGGTTATTTTGTGGATATCAACAAACTGATTATAGGGTTTATGCGTAAAGGCAAAATATATGGAATACCCAACATAACATTTAAAAAATGAAATAGGACTACAGTAATCAAGATAATTTGGATTTGGTGAAACAATAAACAAATAAATTAGCAAAAAGAGAGACACCTCCCAATAGATACAAATATAGTCAATTAATTCTTGATAAAGAAGCAAAGGTGATACAATGAGGAAGACAGTATTTTCAAATACTCCTGCTTGTGGGCTGGTAGTATAGCTCTGTGCTTAGCATGCACAAGGTCTTGGATTCTATTACCTGCATCAGAAAAAAAAAAAAAAAAAACCTGGTGCTAGACTAATGGAGAACAATTTCAACAACACCAAAATGAATCTAGACATAGACCTTACACGTGTCAGAAAAATTAACTCAAAATGAATTCATAGGCCTTAATATAAAACACAAGATGACATAACTCCTTGAAGATAGCACAGAAGAAAACCTAGATGAGCTTGAGTATGGTAATAGCTTATTAGATACAATACAAAAAACCATAATCCATGAAAGAAATAATTTATAAACTGGACTTCATTAAGAAGTTTTGCTCTTCAGATCACACTGTGAAAAGAATGAGAAGATATTCTGCAAACTGGGAGAAAATATTTGTGAAGGGCACATTTGATAAGGGAGTATTATCCAAAACAGATAGATAACACTTAATATTCAACTAAGGAAACAAACAACCCAACTAAAAGTAGGTCTTAACTTTTATCAAGAAATCAACCAACAACAAGTGCTGGAGGAGCTATGGGGAAGGGGGGGCTATGGGGAAGGGGGAGCTCTTCTCCACTGCAAATGTGGACTGGTGCGGCCACTGTGCAGATCAGTGTGGAGATTCCTCAAGAGACTAGGATTGGAGGTCTCATTTGACCCAGCTATTCCCCTTCTGAGTATCTTCCCAGAAAAATTAAAAAGACTGTACCACAGTGATCTGTGTGCACCCATATTAATAGCAGCATAATTTGTGGTAGCTGAATCTTGGAGACAGCCCAGGTGCCCATCCACCAAGGAATGAGTAAAAAAGATGTGGTCTTCTTATGTAATGGAGTGTTGTTCAGCCATGAAGAAGCATAAACTGGAGACTTTTGCAGATGGATGGATGTGGCTTGAGTTCATGCTCATAAGAGAAGTAAACCAGATGCAAATGTGTGGACATCGTGTTGTCTCTCTGGTGTGAGAGGCTGAAGGAGTGAATGTGATCTAGAATATACAATGGATATTATAAAATGAGAAGGAATGTCTAAAGGAAAGAGAAACTCATGGGAAAGCAAAATGGGAAAAAAGAAGGAAAAAGTAAAAGGGAAAATATATATATATGTATATATAAAAGATATTAAGATAGTTATGCTGCTAATTTGTCTCAGTTCATTGAAAGGATATGTTTGTACTAATATTGTTTGGATAATTAAATGCTGATATCTCATACTCTGCGTAACTAATTAAGATAGCAATACATAACGTATTGACCATTGTTACCATCCTATCATATTGTTCTGAAATTTTGTTTTTTGCTTGTTTTTCTTTAAAATAAATTTTTTTAAATGCACGCTTTAATAACCACCTCTCCAAAGAAATAATGTGGATGACAAGTAAGCATTTGAAAGATGCTGTGCGACATATGTCATCAGAGAAACACAAATTAAAACAACAGTGAGACAGCACTATGTACCTAATAGAATGGCCAAAACCCAGAACCTGACCACCCTGGCAAGGATGGAGAGCAGCAGGAGCTTCCTTTCATTACTGGTGGGGATGCAAAATGGGACCACACCTTTACTGTAACCACTTGAGAAGGCAGCTTCTTATAAATTAAACAATCTTTTCATGCAACTCAACAATCAGACTCTTTGGTATTCACCAGAAAGAGTTGAAATCTCTGTCTACACAAAATACTGCACCTGGATATTTGCAGCAGATTTATTCAGAATTGCTAAAACTTGGAAGCAATTAAGATATCCTTCAGTTGGTGAATGGGTAACTGTGGTACATCCAGAAAATGGAATACTGCACTAAAAAGAAATGAGCCATCAAGCTTTGAAAAGGCATGGAAGAAACATATTAACATATTAATAAGTAAAAGAAACCAACCTACAAAAGATTATATTCTGTATGATATATCTATAGAGAGAGACAAAGAGAGAGAGTGAGATGGAGATAGCTCTTTCTCCACATATGAATGACATTCTTTGTTTCTTGTTTGGTTGGGTTTATTTTGTTGTTGTTGTTCATTTTGTTTTTTGTTTTTTAAGACAGGCTCTTGCTATATAGTTTAGGCTGGCCTTGAACTCACTATGTAGTCCAGGCTGGCCTTGAATTCATGGCGATCCTTCTGCCTTAGCCTCCCAAGTGCTGGGATTACAGGAGTGCTCCACCAATACTATGTATGATGTTCTTGAAAAGACATAACTAGAGAGATAATAAAATAGATCAGTGATTACCAGAGGCTGGGAAGAAAGAATGAACAGGCTAAGCACAGGATTTATAGGGCAGTGAAACTATTCTGCATGACCTGTAATGGTAGACACACATTTGTCAAAACCATAGGATATAAAACATCAAGAGAGAATCTAATATAGACTGCAGACTTTAGGTGCTGATGTGTCAGTGTACCGTCATTGAATATAACAAATGCACCACTGTGATTCAGCAAGGAAATACAGGACAGTAGAACACCTGTGTTAACTATCCTGCATATGCATATATACAAACTTTCTCCTTCTTTCCCTTCTCTTTTCCCATATTCCAGTTATCCTTTACCTATGAGCACCACTGTGATTCAAATGTTGTTAGTGGGCAAGATTGGAGAGGGAGCTCAGGGGAACCCTGTGCTTTCTGTTCAGGGTTGCTGTGAACCTAACATTGCTTTGCAAAGCAAACACTATTTTAAAAGATTTATCTGTACTCATAGAGAAAAGTGGTAACACTTGGTTTTCAAAAATTGGCAAAGCAGACTATGGATATAGCTCAGTGGCAGAGCTCCTGCCTGGCAGGCATTAGGTCCTGAGTTCAATTCCTGGCACCAAAATAAATAAATAAATAAATAAGTGAAGCAACATTTTGTTAAGTTGACTAAATATATAGTTTCACCCACTGCAAAATCTTGTCTGCAATAATCAAGAAGACTCCCTTCCAAACCTTCTGCTTAAGTTCTTGGAATTAAAGTTCTTTGTATTTGGAATTAGGGGGAGGACCCCAAAGAAAATGTTGAAAAGAACTAAATGTTCATCACAGCATACTTGTTCTTATTTTTATTTTATAGTTATGTAAACATAGATATACACAGCCAAACAATTAGAATATGCCTATGAAGTCCTGGGTTTGGACCTGTGTAGAGACTTCAGAAGCTCATAAAGGGGTAAAAAAGAAGCAAAGGAAAATCAAAGATAGAATCCCAGAAAAACAGAATCTGGAAAAACCTGGATAGTATAAAACACCAAGTCCGAACAAACACTAGGCAAGAGGAACACCAAAAAATAAAGGCTCAACCATAGAAGTCAGCCAGACAGGAGTTTAGAAGAAAGGGCAGTGGAGCCAGGGCTACAGCAGGAGACACTGGTGTAACAAAGGTAGCAGCTTCTTAATGCCTGTGCTCAGCCCATCCCATGAGGAGGACGAGACCCCTAAGAGCACTGAGGTGGGTCCAGCAGAGATGTGCTTCTTGTTCCAAGAGGCTGACAGCACCTATTGTCATCCAGCACTGACACTCTTCACACTTCAGGCCCCCAGTTTCTGTGCCTGCAGGGGCTGCACTTCTGCCATCTTCCTCTGAGCAGAGCAGGTCCTCTGCAGGGCTGCTGTGTCCCTGAGGAAAGTTGTGTGGTTCATTTCTCAGCAGATCTTTATTGACTCCCTGCTGTATCCCAGGTACTTTTCTCAGACATAATGATGAATAACAAATGGAAGGACCAGACCCTGCCTCCCTGGGGCTTTCTGCCTAGGCTAGAAGCCACTGCAGCCATTATTCCACATGGCACGGTGCATGTGGAAAGTTCCTACCTGGGCTCTGCCGTGTGGAAGGAGACCCAACCCAGGCAGGGAAGGCCTTCCCAGGAGAGCTGAGGGGCTAACACCAGAGGAAAAATAACAGCCATTGGTGAGTTGAAGATCAACCCTAAGTTCAGGGAAGATTGTGGTGATATGGAGCTTCATGCAGTACTTTTAACATCTTGTCACCCACAGGATGGTGGCAGTTTATAGCTGTTTAGTCTCTCCCCTTACCAGAGGTAAGTGTATACCATTGCATTTGCCTCCTTGATGAAAGAACCCTGATTCTTGGCTGGGCACAATGGCATCTGGCTGCATTGTCTAGCCTCCCTTGCAATTAGGTGTGACCATGTGACTGTAGGTTAAACAAGGAGATGTAAGTGATTGGTTATAAGGACTTCAGCAAAACATCTTTCAAAAGAGGGTGTGAGGACTTCTGCTCTTTCTCCTTCCTCCCGCATGGAATGCAAATTTAATGGGTGGTACTCCAGCCATTTTGGTCCTAAAGGATTTGGTGATTTGAAAAGGGGAAGCCCATTCTCAGTGTTAGATTGTGAAGGTAAAAGGGTACTTGGTCCCTGATGAACTGGGTCTTCCATTCAATCTGTAATCACTTATGAGTTGACTTTCATATGGCAGAATAAAACCCTGGTGTGTTTATGTTTCAATCATGGGATTAACAAATCTCGTTAACTGTAGCTGAATGATATGCCGGGAAATAAGGCTGTCCTTGTGGATCCCAGCTTGTCCCACTTTCTGTTATTAACTGTTCTGTCAGGTGAACAACACAACATATATCAACCTACTGTTATGAGTTTACATACGTTTTCTGCCTGAGGATGGAGGAGAGAACTAAATGCTCTTATAAGGTCTCCAACAACAATTCCGTCACCGATCTTGACTAGTACATCTTAGAGGTTAATGTTTCACCACATCACATCTCTGAACAATTGTTAACAGTGCACTAGAATCTTTTTCATCTCAAAAGACTCTTGTATGCACACAAGGGATAAAGAGTGTTGCATGGTTACAAGGGGGATTATTATTTAGTTGTGGAACTATAAAGTGAGAAAGAAGAAATAAATGAAAAAATTAATGGTTTGATCACATTACTCTGTGAAATAGTAAGTGTGGAACAGGGTTGTCTGGAAGTCAATCTGAAAGAGGTGCACAGCACCCAGCAGGTATCCCATGTCAAGACGGAAAAGAGAGAGGCATTCAGGAAGGTTCTGAAAGCTTGCACATATCTAATTTGTTCTCTCATTGTAAGGAGGGCTATTTTATTCCTCTATTAATTGTGAGCAACTTATAACCATAGAGACTGTGTATAACAGAAGGGAATCACACATCTTCAGAAAAATATTAACCCTGATCAAGGTAGGGACAGAAATGCTAGGATTACCTCACAGCCAAAAATATTTCAGAGGCAAAAACAGATCAGAGTGCCTGATGCTAATGTTATTAACTAAAATTTCAGTGATGAGGATTCTTAAAGTTAAAAAACAGTCTAGGCTTAGATGATATATAAGAGCTTGGTTTAAAAGAAAAACATGGCACTTTCAGTTTTTAAAGATGTTAGGAAAATACATCTTAGAACTGACTGCCCAGAATCTCCAGTTTAAGTCCCATGTTACATTGTTCAACAAATATTTTTTTAAAAAAGAAATCTTCAAGTCAACTAAAGATTGGAAAAATGCAAAGCAGAAATTATGTTTGACTAACCTAAGTACTTTTCTTACAGAATGATAAAATTAATGGGTGAGGAGAAGAAAAATAGAGGTAACATAGATGAACCTTCCAGAAGTAGTTATTGCCATGTCTCTGAATTTTCCTAAATAAACTGATACAAATTTTCCAAGATCTAAATAGGACCCTACTTGAAAAGTAGATGGAAACCTTTCTAACATCTAGTGATGAATGATAGAAGCGACAGAAAGCAATGTGCCCTCAAAACTGGCTGTAGCTTGAATTTCACTTTGTCACACTTTTCAGGGATGATCTAAGATATGGAATCAGCACCATGAGTAACAACAAAAATGAGCAAAAAAAAAAAAAATGCCATGATGGATGCTTAATTATTTAGTACCACAGATGGAAAACTACTCCTTTGTCTATTTTCCCAATTGCCTTTTTTTCCAATTATAATATCTTGTCCTGTGTAGTTAATTTTATTAACTTTTCAGTTGGATTGTGGTCTCTTTCTATTAACATATTTGAGTTTGCTGAATATGTTACTGAGTAATATTTACATTGATCTACCAGTTTATGATCTTTGCATAGCTCTTACCATCTGTCAGTTATTTTCTATGTGGATTAATTGTGCTGAAGAAAACCAACGGAGAATAGTGTAGATATAAGTTAATGGGGATGTGAAATCAACCGAAATCCTGGAGAAAATGGAGAACATTGCTAAATGGGGGGGGGGGTGCTCAAATTTGAAAGGGAGGATGATGAAAAGAAAGCTAATCTGGGAATAAATAATAAAAGAACCAGGAATAGAAAGTAAATGTTTGATGTATAGGCTCCAAAAGAGAGAGAAAGGAGTGAGTAGCTAGCAAGGTGATCTAGGACAGTAATGAATGGTTTGGTTTGAGACCGATTTGGAATTGTTGAAATGTGAAAGAAAATGCTATTTCACTGTTACTGATAAGTAACTGTTTTGAGGGTTTTTTTCAAAGAATTATTATTTTTTACATAACCATCAAGTGCCAAGTGGCTCCGCCACAACTGTGGATAAGAATTGCATTTTGGAACTGTTGTGCTTGAGTTTATATAAGTGAACTGTGATTCCTACTTCACATTTTCAGTGTAAAGTAAAACCCATTAAACTCTGTCTCCATCTGAAGTCAAACAAATTGTATTTTTGTATCAACCATAGGAAAGTGAAATATCTATGTGGCTAGACGTTGGAAGATTGCCCTTATCCATATGGTTGAATTATTAAGGAGTCTCTTTTGTAATTATATTCAGTGCCTTTGAAGATCCAAAATATAGTGAAAATATGAAAATCTATTTTTCAAAAGTTCATGTGCACTCTTAATAATTGCCGTGATTGAATAATAAAAACATACAAAGATATTTGGCAAATATTCCTTCTATGATGTAATCAACTTTTGTAATTATATGGTTAAAGAAGAGAAATAAGTGAGATTGGAATATATATAGCACAGTCCTGGTCAATAACCTCCTATAACCTCCTGACTCTTTCTGTGGGCATAATAAAAAAAACTCAAAATAATTTTTCTTAATTTCTCTACCTATAGCAGATGGATTAGAAACTTTCATTACAAAGTTCTGAGAAATAACTTGTTAGTAACTGTGAAATGTTGCCAAATAGTAAAATGACAGAAGTTTTAAGTGCCCATTATGCCAGTAATGTTTTTGCATTGTAAATTTGGATTTTTCAGTTACATGGGGATAAACGCTTAAGCTAAAGCAAAGTAAGCTTTGACTTCCTCAAAGTGTACATTAAAACCCAGGTGATTTGATTTGAGAGCTGACCACTAAAATCTATTTTTAAGTTATTTTTTTGAGACAGGAAATATTTTAGTAATAGTTCCTTATGCATTCTTATAGGCTCAATATTCAGATTTCAGTTACAGAGGGCATTGTATTAATATTTTTAGAGACACATTAATGGGTGCCCAGAGTGATTGTGCATATAGTTTGTTTATACTGGTAGTTATTTTTGATGCTAGCTATTTGGTACAAAATACAATTCTTACACATTATGGGAATATAAACTTTATCTCTGCCACATTACCATGCAGAAACCAAACATGCGCAAAAGAATAGCCTCCTGTATTAATCTTCCAAAAACTGGCTATGGGTAACCCAACTGATTGTGTTATAGTTTAATTACTGGAATAAAAAAGGAATAAATAGCTTCAATAGTGCCTAATAAATGTAATTCTCTCACAGCAAGATATGTATAGTGAAAAAAAAAAACGATAAAAGAATTTCAATAGAATGGCTTTTTGTCTAGTTGAATAATGTAATCTTTTCTTCTGTGCTCATAAAAAAGATATCTCCATCCTAAGGCTATATTTTGTAGTGTCATTGTAGGTATTCATATTTTGGAGGAAAAATACTTGCTTCTTCAGCTTTAAGGAATTAGATCTCATTGAACTAGAAAAAAGAATCTAAAATAGCTTAAATTATTTTTTGATTTGTGAAACATAAAAAGTCCTGACGGTGGATGAATGAAGTCACATTAGTTTCAATGACTTTGTCTGACCTTTTTCTCCCCTACTCAAACACTTATCCTTTGCTGATGGAACTACAGCAGTTTTTGTAGCGGAACAAAATCAAAGGGGTGTATTTGTGAAAAAAAAAATTAAATGAAGCAGTTTGTATTCGATGTTTACTTTGAGTTAACTATGAACATTATCCTGTAACTTTAAGATTTTCTGAAAATAAAAGCATCAGAAAAAAAATGTCCCATATAGGTAGCAATATTATGAATGGTAGGGTATATTTAAAGGTGAAGCAAGCAATAACTAGCTTCACTTTCTCCCACAATTGTGGAGTCACTGCTAAGTTTTTCTAACCTTGCATGTCGGGCTGGTTGGTTCAGCTGAGCTGGGACTGACAGTTATGAGGCCAAGATGTATGACTTCTGTGTGAAGTTCATACCCTGGTAGAGTGAGTGCAATAGTATCCTGCCCCGCCCCCACGCCCAATATAAAGCCCACCCAGAACTTCAGTGTGTGATCTTATTTGGAAGTAGAGCCTTTGCAATGGCTCCAAGCTCAGATGGGGCTGTATTCATTACGACTGGATGTAAATCCAATGACTTTTCTTCATGAGATGAGAAGAGGTACAGAGAGACACAGGAGAACTGCATGTGCTGATGAAGGAGGCAGCAGTTAGAGTGAAGGATGCCCAGGAATTCCAGGACTTCCTGGTAAGTGCCAGAAGCTAGGAGAGTGGCAATAAATGGATTCTCTTCCAGTCTCAGCAAGCAGCTAACATGCCACACCTTGAATTTGAATATTTGGCTTCCAGAACTGTGACAGAGTAAGTTCCTACTGCTGCAGGTCACACAGTTAGTGGAAACTTATTAGCACAGCCAGTTTGACCAATACACTTGGACAGCGCTTGCTCCCATTCTACCTGTCACCTGCTCATGCAGGTGGGACTGGAGACAGACTAAGGCTTTTAGGTCCTCCAGTGGGAAATCAACAGTGAGGAAAGAAAATGCACCTTCATAATTTAAGGTTGTAACTAACATGTCCAAATTCCCCTCGCCAGCAACAGCTCAGGCTCTTCACGTAATGGGGATCGGAGTCCCGCACAATGGAATCTAAACAATGCCAACAAACTCTACCACCTCTAGGCTGGGCCTGGCTAGAGGCCTCGGGACTTGGTTGTAGCACGCTGCCTGAGTGTCAGCGTGATCCATGGGCAGCAGCCAGCGCCTCGATGACAGACTACAGCGAGGAGCACCAAAACGAGCTGCAGACTCTGGAGTCCGTCTACCCCAACTCTTCCACAGCGTTATCAGAAAATCTACCCAGCTTCACCATTCCTGTGCCATCTGAGGCTGGAGAAAATGATGAAATTGTCCAGACTGCCCTCAAGTTTACATATAGTGAAAAATATCCAGATGAAGCTCTTCTTTATGAAATATTCTCCTAGGAAAATCTACAAGATAATGATGTCACAGACATTTTAAAATTATCAGCATCGCAGGCTAAGGAAAATCTTGATGTGGTCATGATCTTTACTCTAGTGACAGCGGTGCAAGAAAATTTAAGTGAAATAGTAGATCAGATAAAAACGAGAAGAGAGGAAGAAAAGAAACTAAAGGAAAAAGAAGCAGAAGAAGCAGAGAAGCAATTAGTCCATGGCACCCCTGTTACAATTGAGGATTCCTTATGTTGGGAAGCCCAGTTTGATGCAGACCTCTTGGAAATTAAAAAGAAATGGATGAAAGAAGAACAAGCAGGAAAAAATAAACTGAGTGGCAAACAGCTGTCTGAAACAGATCATAACCTTGACACATCTGATCTCCAGTTCTTGGAGGATGCTGGAAATAACGTGGAAGTAGATGAGTCTCTGTTCCAGGAAATGGGTGACGTGGAGCTGGAGGACTTTGAAGACGAACCAGACCACAATCCTGCAGATGCAGGGAGTAACTCCACAGAGTGACAGACTGTCTCCATCTCCAGAGAGGCTCGACAGCCACAGCATGTTGTGGCTATGCTGAGAGGGTTTAACTTTATTTTCTTATTTTTCTAAGAAAAAATAATTTCCAGGAGAATATTCTTCTGATAACTTTCATCATTGAACTTAATAAACTAACCATAACCCTTCACATAAAAAAAATTCTACCACCTCCACAGCACAGTCTGAGGACAAAGCAAAGAAGACCCCTTCAGGGAAGCCATTTGCCCCAGAAGAGTGACCATGATTCACAATGAGTATGACTGGAGATAGTAGCATCCAATCTGTTTTCAGTAGAAAGTAAGTCTTGCTCACAAAATCATTAGAAAGGTTAGGCCAGGATATGGACTGAGATCCCCCTACTCCAAAGGGGGAGAGGGAGGGGCGGGGAAGGGAAAGAAGGGACAGGAAGGGAGAGGAAGGGGATAGGAGGAGGACAAGTGTATAGGGGCGGGGAGCAGAGAGAGCCCTGAGCAGAGTTGGCCCACAAGGAAACTAGCCCCCAGTGAGGACCAGGAAGACGAGATCAGGAAGCTTCTGGCCAGCAGTTTCCCCCTGTCTCTCACTGCCTATGGTAATATCCAGGCACTTGGAGGCCCCTGCCTCCCTAAGGCTTTTGCTGGCAGGGGCCTAGGTGCCTCTAAAATGGAGGATCTGATACCAGAATTATTGCCAAGACTGGCTACATAATCTGTGGGCCCCTGCACAGAAAGCAAACGTAGAGTTGTTTTCAAAGTTAAGCAAGACAGTGACCAAAGAGCCTGAAATCCAGCATAGAGCCTGCTATGCAGGGCTCTGAGACTGCTGTGTCACAGCCTGTGCACTGCCCCAGCTTTTGGCTGTAGAGTCCCGGTGACCTGCTATCTGCCCCAGCAAAACGGATGCATCTTATACTGTCCCTCGTCCCCGCATAAGCCAGCACCAAATTCAAGTCTCTGAGAATCGTAAGATGACCAGGCCTTAGGTGCAAGGGAGTCTGAGGAATGTCATTTTTGGCTGCCCATACTCTGTCATGAAGGAAGAACTCTCTAGAAGGCTCTGGAGAAAATCTTGAGTGATCATCCGAGTGTCCGAATCCTAGAAGCAAAGCTACCTTTTTGTACCAGTGTGTTTCCATCTCTCCTGGAGACCCACCCTGCTTCAGCCACAGCTGTGCACTCACCATCCCTGACACAGCCACAGGATCGAGGGCACCATTCTCTGCCCCAGAATGTGCTCGCTGCTTGGGGTATGGTGGTGACCAAGGAAAATGAGGTCTGGATTTCTCTCATGTGGGTGAAAATCAAAATTCATCCAATAAACAGCTAACTGAGATCATTTTAAGTCATCATTTCTGGGAGCAGAGTTCCCATATCTCCACCATATATCTCAAAACCATTCAGCCCCTTCAGACACCATTTTGGTCCCTGCCCACACCTGTGTCTCAGCTGATCTCCTCGTCTGCCTGCATTGTATTCTCAACAGGGCTGGAGAAATCCTTTTAAAAAACACGCATCCAATCATGCACATTCCCTTGCTTAGATCTTTTCCATGGTTTTGCTTTGCTCTTGGAAAAAATCCAGAGCACCGCATTATTCCCAACAGGACCACACACCCTCTGGCCTGTCTGCCTATCACTCACCCTCCACAACCTGTCTAATAAGCCTTATCAATATCCTTCCTGCTTTCTGAGACATGCCAAGTCCTTTTCTACCTCTACCACTAAACTTAAGCTCTCCTGACTCACTGCACAGCTCACGCCTCAGCTCTTAGGACTGAGATCAAATGTCACACTTTCAAGACTTCTCCCTCACCTCAACCTGAGGTAGAATCTGCACTTCAGGCCTGCTCTAGGTCACACCATTTTGCTCATTTTTCTGCAAGGTCTTAGTATCCTGTGTACAGGGTTGTGTGTTTCTCTTTCCTGTCCACAAGGCCAGAGGTCTTGCCTGACTCCCTCCTTCACCCCATGCTCAGCACAGTGCCTGGCACATAGCAGGAGCTCAAGAAATATTCAGCGATTAACTGATATACTGACAGATGGGTGAATGAAAAGATAGCTACATTCATGGGGCCCAGATTCATCACTGAAGTTGATGAGAGGAATTAAACTTAAAAACTGAGCATTCGTTTGGAGTGTGGGGAAATGATGGCAGAGAATTCAAAGCAACAGGCAGTCACCAAATCCCACAGGTCAGCTCTTGTACAAAAACTGCAGGCTGGCTTTGGAGTGAAAAGGCCAGGCTGAAACTGTAGGACAGATGATGTCACACTTGGTCATGAGTTGTCCTGAGGTTGTGTTCTTCCTGTTCCCCCTAGTGTGCATTCTCACAGCCAGATCCCTCAGTCCCTGAGAGCAGGCACCCTGTCTTTCTGCAGCAGTCCCCAGTCCTGCTCAGGAGCACCAACACGGCTCTCTTGCTGCTGATGGAGCTTTCTAGAATGCAAGGTGCTGAGTGCTAGCACAGCTGCCGCACCTCAGGGTTCTCTTACCAGCCTGACTTCCACCACCAGGCTGGGCGGCCACACACTTGGGACTAAGGAGCTGCCCAAATGTGGGGCCTTCAATTTTAAAAGTGGTCCAGCTCAGAGATAAGTTGGGGTGGTTCAGTTAACACTGTGTGGGGCCACCAGCAGGTAGATGTCCTATATCCTTCTTTTTGCTCAAAGTCTTGGTTCCACCAGTTCAGCTCAGGAATTTCACATCCTGATTTGTAGCCGGCTGTCACTGTCCTCCACCACAGATGGCTTTCCTGTGCTTCTCTGTCCTCACATCTTCTCATCTTCTCATCATCCCGGTCCTGCTTCTCAGGCTCCTCCCTGACAATGTGCACATTCTGCCCCTGACACTCTCATCTGACACCGCCAGTACATGGTCCAAACCATCTTGCCCTCTAGGAGCTTTAAGTTCCCCACTGCCACAGACCCTATAAAAGCCCTCTTGCCACATTTGCCTGGGGGTGGTAGGAGGACGTTCGAGCATCAATCTTAAATACAGTTATGCTGTTACACTTCTGATGCACAGCTCAGAGAGGAAAGCTCAAGGGATTCAGTGGTTGTCTGGTAGCTCTCTGTCACACAGAAGAATCAGCGAACTGTTTCTATAAAGAGCCAAATAAATATTTTGGGCTTTGTGGACAATACAGTCACTGTCATCACTATTCTACTGTGCTGTTGTAGCATCAAACAATATGTAACAAACACTTTTATTTATAAATTTAGGAAGTGGGCCTAATTTGGCCCATGGACCATAGTTTCTAAAATCCTGACATAGAACATCCTTCCCAATAACTTTGAAAATTTTTTATTGAGTTACACAAAGCCTTCTTGGTCCTCTCCACCTAGATAAGCTTGTAGTTCTCCTGGCTTTTACCTCTTTTAATAATTTACTTCCTCAGCCAGCCTTATAGAAATTGTTAGCACTACAGAAAAATGAATTCTTTCACCAAGAGAGTCACATGGAAAGAAAGGTCATGTGGCACTTATTTCTCAAAGGATGTTCAACACAAATTTGTAATATAAAATATAGACACAGAGTTATGGCAATATGTTAGGATAATTGAGATTAATACATAGTTAATGCTTTGTTTATGGGATTATTAGATTAACTGCAGAAGAGTTCCTCTGATGGATTGTAGCACCCTCCCTCTTGGCAATGGAGAAGGAAGAAATGCTAAATAATGCCTTTAAAGATGAGTGTTGGCTCTTAGCTCTTTCTAAGATTTTCAAACTAAGCAACACCAATCAGTGGGAGGCCCCTCTATTGGAGTGGCTTACACAGAGTCCTGCTTTTGTCATTTAGCAATACTCCTGAGTGTTTTCATTACGTAGTTTTAAATTTGCTGTCTGTAGAATATTCTCTCATGAGGTAAAGGGTGGGAGGAAACATTAGTAACATTTTTAAATAATTTGGGGGCATATTTTCACATCGTGCGATTACCTCAGAAGTGCTTCGCTCAGATAAGAGACCTGGGAGACAAATGTGAAGAGACAAAGAGGAAAGGAATGGGAAGCGAGGGTCATTCCAGAAAAGTGTCCTTCAGTACATTTATCTGGTCCTGGGGGTGAGAGGAGGTTGAAACAGCACTGAGGGACTGTTGACCTGCTTCCTACGAGTCAGCTCAGCTGCTGGAGTTAGCGCAGAACAACAGAGTTGACTTTAGTGGGAGGCAGCGCATGTGGGCTCGGCGAGGAGCAGATAGTGCTGAGCGTGGAAAACCCAGCCCTTAACAAGTCAATTCCACACCCCCTCGAATTTGTGCCTCGGTGGGGAGTCCTCTGCAGGAAATCCTCCATCTGTTTTCCTTTACTACAAGCAACTTCAGAGAATGAGTTCATTTCTCTTCAAACATCCTCCTGTGGCTGTGAAACAGCGTTGGGTTGAATGATGACAAATGTCACCAAGAACGCAAGAGGCCACCTTCAAATGGAAACAGCTGGGACAGTTGCACTTCTGAATTAAATTCTAGTTCTAGACAGGGTAGTTTTTTTTTTTTTCTTTGTTGTTTACATTTTGGGGTTTTTTTTGGTTTTTTTTGTTTTTTTTTTTTTTGGTAAGGGCAGTCTTTTGTTTTTTTACAATTTCCTAGTAGAATTTGGAATTTGAAGAAATAAATACAAAAGGAAGATTTCTCAAAGATTCACCCCATGGATTAATGGAGTGGACCCTGAGGTCCAAAGGATTATAGCTAGGTCAGTCTTTCCTTTTAAACAAAAGCCTAATTTGAATTTCAAGATTGCTTTAAAAATATCACTGCAAGTAAGTACTTTGTTTTTCTCTTCTCCTTTTAATCCCCTAATCAGCATTTTTTTGTATATTTGTAATCTCAGTGAAGTTATCAGTTGGACTGTAAAATGATTTGTGAACCCATAAATTAATTTCAAAATAAGATACTGAGTTTTCTGCTCTTGACACTGATAAGCAGGTAATATTTACAATCGTGTTTATATTTTCATGTCAAGAATTCTATAATTTCATTAATGTTTCAAGTGAATATCTTTTGCCTCATTTCCTCCAGTAATACAAACTACATTTTAAATTGGACAATAAGCAAGTAAAAAAATCTCTCCTAAAACAGTGTTATTTCCCTAGCAAGCAAATCAGACTGTCAAGTCTTCTGGTAAATTTTGGTAGATTTGCAGAGGAACACTATAAATCTAGATAGTGAAATTAGCTAAAGCTATGACTTTTGTGAATCCTTTGGAAATGCCATGGAATCATATTGCAGACTTGAGGGTGGGGAACTCCATAGCCAAAGGGCACTGAAGTATTGAAACATTTCAGCTGCTCTTACCTTGCACTGTGTGTGTTGGAGCCTCCTGGAGACTCTCAGAATCTAGAGCTGTGATTCGGATCCAGCTGCATGTAACCCAACAGCACACAGATAATCAGGGAAGAATCCAGAAGTGACCAAAATGTTCTGTTCCTCTCAGACTCCTATCTTCAGCTACCGTCTCTCAGCCCTGTCATCCTTACATGATAGTTATGAATCCTGGGGCTGCTATTGAGAAATGGTGTTTCCCTTCCTAGCAGTTACTTAGGGAAAAGATGGCCACTTAGATGTGCTGTATGGCAGGATCTGGACAAGAAGGAATATAGGCGTGGTCTCTCTGTAATTCCACTGTATCCCACTCCCCACTTCACCACCAAAGCCTCATGAAAAAATATACTCAAAAGAAAAACAATGGGTGAAACCAACTTCCATGGAAATCGGGTGTTGCATTCCTTCCTCCACCTTGCCCTAGTCTATAAATGTTGTCTGTCTTCTAAAAACTGTGACTCCTGTTCCTGGCAGGTTGTCAAAGCTAAGGGCTCTCAGAGCCAGCCTTCTCACTGGCTAGCCCTTCAGTTAAAGATGATTATCTGTCTGGCCATGTGCTATTTTCCTTTAGAAGAGTGGTGTATCATTTCAGATCTATAGGTGTCCTTTAAATTTTACCCTACATGTTGTGTAGTAGCTAGATGTAGTTCAAGGACAAAGGAGTGTTGTGAACCACAGGAATCTGTGCCCCACTTTCTGCAAGCATTAGTGGCAATGGTATTATCTCAGTTGGCCACAAGCTCACCCTTAGAGGAGGGGAGACTGTCATCAGGGAACTGTGAAAAGTGAGTGTGGACCTCATCATCCAGCGTGGCTGCTGCTATTATGGGAATTACCTGCTTTCTGATTTAGTTGGGCTTGCGAATTTGTGCTTCTTACTGTGGGGCATAGTATTGTCCCCAGCAACCCCCCTCATGGGTGCTGGCTACCCTTCAGCTGTAGTAGTCTTGGTGCTTTGCCCTTACAAAAGAGAGGCATGCAGAATGGAAGCTGGGGGCTGGGAGTGTAGTTCAGTGGTAGAGTACTTGCCTAGTATGTGTGAAACCCTGGGTTCAAGTTCCAGTACCACAAAAGAAGAAAAAGGAGGAGGAAGAAAGAGAAGAAGGAGGAGAGTTTTCCTGCTTGTCATGCTCCTGTTTTACCAACCAAGAAAATGTTCAGTAGTTTCTTTCCCTCTTTAAGTAGTTTGTGATCTACCTACTAAGTGAAAGTGGACCTTATGACCGCTTTTGCACCTCAGTGGAAATTATATTGCTGAACTAGGAAACATATCAAGACATCTCAGCCATGTCTGGTAGCTTTCCTGTAAAGAGAATGGTTTTCTTTGAGTAGCTCTTTTATAAACCTATGCTCTGGAGAAACCTGAAATGCTGTGTCCTATGTACTAATAGATGATGATAATGATGATGGTGATGATGGTGATGGTGATGGTGATGATGAAGACAGTGGTAGCCTCTAACAAGGATTAACTGGCATCGGTTCCCAACTATAACACTAAATATTCTATAACACTTACCACATTACATCTTCCTTACCTGTAGTGCAGGTAACGTAGGCAGCTTCCTTCTCTTAGTTCAATGAATGATGAACAAAAAAAATGATACAAAAACATTCCCATCCACTATCGTCCTGTATTTGTATGTGTGTGTGTGATGTCACTGTTGTTTCTTTCATTCAGCTGTCTAACTACTAAAGTTGTAGATTGCCTAGGCTCCTTTCCATGTTGCTTTAATTCATGGATAGCAGAGAACATAGACAGTAGAGAAGAGGCGGCCGGCTGTGATGTGGTGGAGTGAGAGGAGAAACTAGGCCCTCTCAGTGAGTGTTCGTTGCATGTGTAGGAAAAGGATTTCGATTCTCTCTGTGCTGCATTAACTTCTTTGCAGAGTGTGACATCATCCCACAACATGTGTTTCTGTGCTTCAATTTCCACAGGATGATGGGCATAATTAATCCTTGTTTGCAAAAAAGTCATAGTTCTTGGGAGAAAACATCACATTTGTGAGCAAATGTGTTTGAGTTGTTGCACTGAGCCAGGTTTGCATTATGAGCGGATAAAACTTTTAGAGGGTGAAATGAAGTTTTTCAAATTACCAGGTTGGGGAGGGGGGAGGTTGTTGAATTTCTGCTGTCATGAAACATGCATTTTTAATAAAATGTACCATAACATCTACTGTTATAAACCTTTTCGTTAATAGATGACAAATAGTACGAAGCTAGTTTATAAACAAGCATTCAAGACTAAAGACAAAACATAATGAACAAGTGAATAGAGGAAGTTTATAAATCCAGGGACAGAAGTCACTGGTGTTTAATAATAGGTTATTTTGTTTGAGAGGGTATATTGTTCTTTATTTGGGTAATGAGAACATTTTTAAGCTAATTTACCACCTTTATTGTACCACTGATTAAATATTGTGTATTCAGTGTCCCTGAGGCATTACTTTTGGCATAGTCCATGATTTTATTCAAGAACAAAAAAGGTGAGTACCAAATATTTGAAAGGTGGTATTCAAGGAGTGAGAAAATTTGAATTCAGAGCTATCACCTCTCACAGCTTTACATTCACACACATTTGAAACTAGAATGGACTTGGATGATCTTACCCAACTGCCTTAGTGTATGTATCAGGAAACAGAAGGCAGTGTGGTAAAATTATTTACACAGCATCATTAATTAGCTGTAGCACAAGGATAAGAATTCTCACCTCTGGCAGCCAAACCCAATGACTTTTTAAAAACTTTCTTAATTCTTACATTTTAAAAATATTATTTTTGCAATAATTAAAAAATAATAAATATAATGCCCCTACAATCATGGTAACCACATTACTCTTTTTGCTTTTTAAATATTTTACTATAAAATATCTCCAATATGCCTCAGCACTCTGGGAGGGTAAGGCAGGAGAATTACCAGTACAAGCCCAGCCTGGACAATGTAATAACTTAAAAAAAAAACTCAAGAATTGGCTGGGGAATGTAGCTCATAGAAAAGAGTAGGTTCAACTCCCATTACTACAAAAACCTCAAACACACACAGAATCATATTATATCTGTAAATCAAACACAAAGATTAAACATATATATTGCCACTTTTAGTTCAGATAACTTGCAAAATAACATATAGCTCATTACAAATACAGTTAAAGCACTATCCTTTTCTTTACCCCTTCTTTTCTAAAATAACTACATATAATCTTAAAATTTCTATGTATTGTTATTGTGTATATTTTGGTATTTTCACTGTGTTTATGTGTGTCCAGAACATGGAATGGATATAGTGTATGTGGTCTTATCTATTTGTTGTGTAATTCTTGTTCTGTGTTCAAAATTTAAAGTACCTAAACCATCACCCATATTCTTTTGTACTTTTTGTAAAATTCAGTATTATTTTCAGGTCATATCCACATTGGTTCATAAGTAATTGCATAAATTTTGCATAAGTAACTCAAGGTGATTTATCCATTTCTTATTGAGTGATATTGGAGTTATCCCTGTCATCTTTCTGTTATAACCACACTATAGTAACCCTTAGGCATAGATTTTTGTATATGTAGTAAAATGTCTTGCAGGAACTTAGTTAAAAGTATCAGGTTTATAGGGTTGTCACCTTCCCTCACTAGATGTTGTGAAAGACCTCTAGCACTTATGTCAACTATAAACAATGTTGAACAGTACTTCCAAACTCTAGCTACAGATGAGAATCACTTAGGAAACTTTAAAAAAATTACCAATGTTTAAGTCTTGCCTGAGACCAATCAAACTAGACTCTCTGGAGATGAGACCTAAAACAGTATTGTTTTAAAATTCCCAGGGTTCCAAGGCACAATTGATTTAGCATGTCTGTTTCCCCATGTATTCTCCAGTACTTAGTATTGTCAGATATTCCTATTTGTTAATCATTGGGGGGCTGGGGATTTAGCTCAGCGGCAAAAGCGCCTGCCTGGCAAGCGCAAGGTCGTGAGTTCGGTTCCCGGTACCGGAGAAAAAACCCAAAAAAAAAAAAAAAAATCATTGGGTGTGAAAACTTTTGATTACTAGTGAGGGAGTGTATATTCTTATAATGTTATTGAGCATTCCATTGGGAATTGTGATATTTTCCATATTTTTACTTTGCTTTTTTTTTTCTTTTATTGTTTTGAATGAGTTGGTATATGCTTGCAAGTATTTATCCCCAGTTATGGGTTTATCTTTCTACTTTGTGGAATCTTTTATTAATAGAAGTTTACAAGTTTTAATACAATTAAGCTTATCAATAATTTCTTTTATGTTTCATAGTTCAAGGGATATTAAGAAGTATGTTCCCCACAGGATTTAATAAATTTATCTATGTTTTCTTAGAAAACTTCACAGCTACATTTTCCTAGTGACATATTCAATCTATCTTGAGTTTATTTCCATATAGTATATTTATCTAATTTTGTTTATTTTTGTATGAATAAGAAATTGCCCCAGTACAATTTATTAACTGATTTATCTTGTTTCCAATGGTGTTAAAGTTTGTAGGTTATTTTAACTATTCTATATAAATGTATGCAAATAATTCCCAGTTACTGTTTTGCAATATTTATATATTTTATTATTCCCTCTTGCTATCTTGATTAGGACCTCTTTTCCAGTGTTGAATAAAAGTATTGATACCAAACATCATGTCTTGTTCCAGATTTTATATGGAATGTCTCTGACTTTGCCATTAACTATAGTGTTTTGGGGGGGTTTTGGTGTATGATATCTTTTGCTGAGAAAGCTTTCTTCTATTTTTGTTTGCTCAAATGCTTCAATGAGTGTTTTGAATTTTATCAAATACTTCCTGCATTTAATGAGATGCACTTAGGGTTGTTCTCAGTTGATGTGTTAATTGGTGAATTATATTAATAAATTTTCTAAAGATAAAACATTTAAGATAAACCATACTTTATCACAATTTGTAATACATTCATTCTAAATTTTATTTGCTAGTATTTTCCTTAGAAATTTTATATTCATAAATGAAACTGGTCTGTAATTTTGCTTTCTCATTTTATATTGTTTATCCTCCCTCACAAAATGAGTTAGGAAAGATTGCCAGTTTATCTTATTCTGTGAAATAGGTTTCATAGGGTTAGAATTTTACTTTGAAAGTTAGTAGAACATGCCTGGAAGAATCCTATGTCTGGTGAGTCTGTATGTGTTTTTGGTAGACTATTGAGTCTTTTTTTCTTACTGTTGATTAATTCAAGTTTTTTATTCCTTCTTGGGTAATTTCAAGTTACATTTATAGTGAATGAATCATTCTGGCTAGATTTTCAAATGCAGTGACATAAAGTTGTTCCTGATAGTCTCTTATTAAAAGTTTGTACCTTATCTGAAATTGTAATGTTTTTCCTACTAATGTTATCATTACTCCTTTCCCCTTGTCTGTTTTTTGAAATTAGTCTTCCAGTGATTCTATTAGTTTATTTTATTTTATTTTTAGTACCGGCAATTGAACTCAGGACCTTGCACTTACCAGGCTGGTGCTTGTGCCACTGAGCTACATCCCCAGGCCTTATTAGTTTATGTTCAAAAAAAAAAACAACTTTTTAATTCTCCAGTTCTATCAGTGAATGACATATACTCTCAATAGCCAAACAAAAAAATTTGTTTGGGTATATTATTGTGGACTTGCAGTTATTTACTCTGTCCTATTTAGATATTCCACTGAATTCTGTTACCTGTTTTGCTATTGAGGAGTCACTGTTGTCTAGTGCTTGTGTCTTGGTGGATAATTTCTTTTCTCTTAGTTGCCTTCTTAAAGAGGTTATGTATTGAATGAACTCTGGGAAATGCATATATATAAATATGTATATGAATGTATGTATATATATATATATTTATTGTAACTTCATTATTTTACTTCAGAAATTCATGTTAGATAGATTGAATATTTTGTTCATTTTATGCTCCTGTCTGTTAATATTCATTCCTTCTCACCGTGGTGCATTCTGTATTTCCTTCAATCTGACTTTCAGATCACTGATTGTGTCTTTAACCATGTCTAAATGACTACCTACCTACTGAGTTTATCACTCATTTGCTATAGTCTTAATTTCCAGTCTATTTTCTATTATTTCAAACTGTGTTTTTCTTTTCATACAGTTTGTATTTCTTTTACTCATATTAACACCTATAACAAAATAACCTGTTAGTTAAAACAGGTTAAATAATATGTTATTTTACTAATTTATCTAAAGTTTAGATTCAAATTCTTTTATTTATATTTATTGTGTCCGATGGTGTGACTCTTTCCATGGTGGACTGCTTCTTCATTTGATGTATAATTTTGTATTACAAGTTCTTCTTGAAAGAGAAATACTATATATAAATATGCAGCCAGAGTATATATAATGGATTCTTCAGAGACATTTTGCATTTGTTTTTGATATGCATTGTACATGAGATTTTAGATTATTTTTTAAAATTGAGTTTTATGAACCACACACATAGCCCTGGTTATAAATTCTGAATGGTTACTAGCTTTTCCCTTCACTTAGCATCTAGATAGTGACAGATGAATAACATGATTGTGTCCATTTGCTGGGATACTTTCCCCTGCCCCCTACTCCTAGGTACGAATGTAAACCTGAGTTTCTCGAGAGACCTGTAAGCTCTCTTATTGCAGTGTGTGTTTGTCTCCACAAGCTTTTTGAATATCTGCATCTCATACCTGGGTCCCTCTGTCTTGTTCACTCTTCCTCTTGCACTCTCTCTTTTGGCAAACTCAATAGTGCATTTGAAACAATAACATCTTTTATTGGTTATTTCTAACTGTTGATAGTGTGAAAGTTTTCAGTTTTTCTTGAGGAAAAAACTGCAGAACAAGAGCTCTACTGTGACCTTTTTGTTATTAAAAAAGAAGATCAGAGTTTCACAAGTTATATTTCCATGCAAAGTTTTCTTGCTAGCATATGTAGGAATGGAGACTATCCAGGAATCAGCTTGAAAATTATTAAAGCAATGTAGCCTGAGTGTATTACTCCACAACCTCTGAGGAGGTGCATTCCTTTGAATTTCTACAAATAAACTCAGCTAAACCTAGTGTGTAGAGAATGATGAGGTAGGCTTGAGGAAGGGCTTTAAAAATTTTTTCAGGGAGTGTACTGTGAAGGAACAAGTAATATATTCTGAAACACTGCAAACATTTTTTGCTTTTCCTTATTGAGAAACTAGGACATATTTTTAAAGGGTTATAATAAAAACCCAAAGTCCTTTCTAGTTCAGAATGGTATGATATTTCTACCACCCTGAAATATTTTCCTGCCAGATCTTCTCATGGACTGCCTATGTCTTTGTAATCAAATCCTAAGTATTAAGGTTGTCCAGTCTTCTCAAAATGCATTCCATTTCTACCACTTGCCATAGCACTCCAATAAGTCAAGAAAAATGAAGATTATATTTAACTTTTCTTCTGCTGTTAATATTTCTCTGATCTGATTAACCACATATAATTAATTACAAGTCAAACTTACTAATCCTCCAGTTGCGGTAGTTTATTATTAACCAGTAAAATAGTATCTGTTAGTTACTAGCAGACAGAATAATTGGGGGATTACAGAGAACAGTAATTATTGAATGCTGTCTAAGCGCAGCACATTTCACAGTGTATGTTATTAGAACCTCTTATTACTTTCATTAAACAGGCTATTATTTAGAGACACTATACCCTAAATTTCTCTTTGGAAGCAACAAGTTAGTAATAAGTCAATAATAAAATATTGTTGAAATAAAAACAAAAGATTGCTTAAAAAAACAAATATTCTTTCAACACTTGATCCCTAAATTATCTCTGAAGCCTCAGCCTATTGTTTTAGATTAACTATCTGAGGCAAATCATTACAAAATAAATCCATCTCTTTGCTGAATTTCGTCGTGAGTTGGAACTGAAGTGGAGCTGGTTGTTAGCTGCCTGACGAGAGGGCAAATGCTGAGTCTTTTTATTTTCTTAATTAAGAATTACCGTTTCAGGCCCTTGGTGGTTTGCAATGGCAATAATCCCTCCCAAAGCAGTTGTTTCTCTAGATCCTAAGTGATTTGCCAGAACATTAACCTCAACTTGACCCCTCCTGCCTGCAAGGAGGGGCGCACAAAGGTCAATAATCATTTGTAGAAAATTATAAAGCATGGGCTGTACCCTGGATTATGTAACTTGCTTTAAAAATAATTATACTGTGTTTGTCATTTTAAATAACTGGGTTCAGTGAGGCTAATGAAAATGTTTAAATCCTTATCTGTTGGAATGAAAAGCCCTGGATCTAGAAAGTGCTGACTTCAAATTTTTGTGCTGCTTTTGTTGATCCTGCTGCTGATGCACACGGCCGACTGCTGTGTGGCTTGGCATGTCGTGGAGATGCATTCATCCATGTTCTACGTGAAAGGGGCTTCCGGGCCTCTATATGGGCTGCAGCACATTCCTTTACTTCTCTAACAAAGCTTCTAATTGGCAACTGTGACTAATGAGCATGAAGTCTCAGAGGAAATGAAGCATACGCTTCCACTGCCTGTTCCAATGAGCTCCAAGCTCCGGGTGTATCATGCTGGAACCAAGAGAAGCCAGGGCCAAAGGCCTGAGAGGGACGATAACAGTTTCATTTTATATCTTCATAAACTGGCATTCATAATTCCTACCTAAATTCTATTATATTTTTATTGTGGTTTTTGTTTGTTTGTTGTTTTTCTTTTTTTGGTTTTTTTATTTTTTGGTTTCTTTTTGGTCATTTTGAGACAGGGTCTCACTATGCAGTTCAGGCTGGTCTTAAGCTCACTTTGTAGCCCGGGCTCGTCTCAAACTCACAAGGATCCATCCTCCTGCCTCAGCCTCCCAAGTGCTGGGATTTACAGGCATGCGCCACCACGCCCGGCTTTACATTTTTATTTGTACTACCTACAATATCATAGCCAAGGTCCTTACTGGCTTTGGCCATTAAAGGCCACGTACCTCTTCCCATGACTTGAAATTAACCCTACTCTATCTAAAGTGTAGTCTGAGTGTATTTCCCCAAGCAAAAAAATCTCCTCTTTCAGAGTAGCAATCCCATTCTGCCTGAAATCACTTGGGATGAAGTAATTGCTGGAGGTAGGCCATACTGAGCTGGTGGGAAAAATACTAATCTGCTCCAGAAAGAAAATGCTGATGCAGATGGTTGTGCTCTGAGGTTTTTATTATGTTTTGTTTTTAATTTATACTTTCAATTATGTACCTTGCTATAGTATAATAGAGGAGTAAGTGGGAATGATAAAGTAGGTGCAGAACAAAGAAGTCAGTTATTACCTATTACTTATTCTACTTAATCAAGGACATTGGATAAATAAGGTCATTAAGTCAAGATGGGGCTAGAGCAGGAGGCAATCTCAGCAATTATGTTTGAAAGAGCACTTGCAGGTTTTGGTTGACCATGTTGCAGACTTCTGACTGGTGTATGAGTACCTCTTCAGTAAAACTCATTTAAATGTCTGTAAAGTATATAATAATTCAATTCTAAAATTGTTCTATTCCATAACCTGCCTCTCTCTCTCTCTCTCTCTCTCTCTCTCTCTCTCTCTCTCTCTCTCTCTCTCTCTCTCTCTCTCTCTCTCTCTCTCTCAATTGTTGACCTTGATCTTAAACAGCCATCTCTCTGCCATTATGACTCTATTTTCTCTCATCCTACCTTTCTGGGTCCTATCATTTCTACTTTTCCATCTGTTATAGTTTGTGTCTACATGTCCCCCCAAATCCTCATGCAGTCATGGAGCGGGCTTCTAGATTTATGATTGATCCATAGTCCAATGCTGGGATTATGGAGATGAGTGTAATACCCGCCCTGGAGCAGATAGTTTGCATATGTAAGGGAGAGAAAGAGGCTGCTTACCGCCACTCCTCCCTTTTTGCTCTTGCTGCTTTTGCTGTCTTCCAGCACCATGAAGAGTTCCCCTCTGCCATGTGCCACTCTACCTTGGAGCCAGCCAAGTACAGACTGAAACCTCCACAAACTGTAAGCTAAATAAACCTTTCCTTCCTTAATTTTGGACATCAAGTATTTTGTCTCAGCAAATGAGAGAAAATAACCAAGACACCGTCTCACTTCACAATTTCCCTACCCATCATGAACTCTTAATTTCACCTTCCTTTTATCCTGTCCAGTTTGGCCATCTAGCCCTTGGTTTCCTACGGAGCTTTCTGCTTTCTCCTTTGTGACATGCCATTGGTTCTTTGTTGCTCTGACTAGGATTCGTGACCTGAGCCCTAATGGGTCTCTGCTTAAATACCCTGCCCACATTGCCTTTGATCCCCATAGCCTGCTTCCTACTTTCAAAACAAGACCTACATCCTTAGCATCTGCAGACTATTTTGGAAATTTGTTGGTTATTCTCCCCTGCCATCTCTTACATGTAGGAAAAAAATGTTTCTATTCATATCCCTCAGTGGGTTAAATTATAACTCAACTTTTCAATGTAAACTTCTTAGATTGAACTTACTAGGCTATTTGAAGTTTTACAAGCTTCAAAACTATAGTGTTACCTCAATAACACAGGTTCCTGTATAAAAATGAGTAAAGTAATGTTTCGTGATTCTTCTGGAACAAAACTGCAGGCTATTTTAAGATAATAATTAGGTTTTGTGTCCTGTCATATCTTTTGTGCCATGAATCTTTGTATAATCTATATGTATAATCTATATCATAGTAGCTAATGGTGTGATATCCAACACTCTATGTAAAATGAGTTTCTGGCAAATGTTTGCCTTGAACATAGAATCAGCAGAGCATCATAAAATTCATGCACTATATTTTAGAAACTGAAATTTATTTTAAAAAATAAGAATCCACAAAACCACTCAATAGAGATAAATCATTCAGCTACTCATTAAAATCAGAACAATAAACTGAACATGGTGGTGCACACCTATAATCTCAGCACTTGGGAGGCTGAGGCAGGAAGATCCCCATGAGTTTGAGGCCAGCCTGTGCTACTTAGTGAACTCAAGACCAGGCTGAACTGCATAGTTAGGCCCTGTCTCAAAAAAAGAAAATCAGAACAATACTTGGAATTACCTTTTCATTGTAACTGACATATATTGTCAATAATATTAAATTTTCTGTGATTGGAGTATGTTTTCAATTCTGTATAAGTGATCACTCTCTTAAACTTTTCCAGCAGCATCTGAATAAAATCTCCAGCTATGTTATGCTTACTTCAAGGTAACCATATTTGGATATTTTTAATATCCAAAAGATATTATGAATCAGTGCAGTAACTGGCGAACATGACTCTTTGAGATGAGTCCTTTATTCTCAGGATATAAGCCTGTATTTTCCCTTAAAATGTATGCCTAAAAGGTAGAAAGTTAAACATTGT
>NW_004955429.1:4888080-4956300 GCF_000276665.1 Chinchilla lanigera | reverse complement strand
AAAAAAAAAAAAAAAAAAAAAAAAAAAAAAAAAAACATTGTCAAAAGTAGCAAAATGGTGATAATAGTTCTTCCTCATGGAGGAATAGAATATGTGACTTTAGTTAAAAAATAAATAATATAATGATTTAGTTAAAATATAAATAATTATTATCATTCTGTGTTATCCAATTGCAAAACAGATGATAGTGGAGATATAAAACCACCTTCCTTGTAGTTCATTAAAAATAGGTTAAAAAAAATAAGATCAACATACTGAGATCCAAAGTAGATTTGGAGACGACTTTAAACTTTACAGATGTAGGATTTTGCAGTCATCAATAATAGTTCCCTGTGCTTTGATTATTTGGTGTTTCTTCTGAGGTATTTTTAACTTTGGGACACTGAAGCAAAGATGTTCAAATTCATCCTTGGAGTCTCATACAGCATCTCTTACCAGAGACATTTACCGATCCGGTGTTATTTAAAGGCCAAGTGGAAGTGTTGTGGAGATCCAAAAAGAGTGTCAGAGTGAACACAGTATAGGGAACACATTTTCACAGAAATAATGATTCCAAGTTTTGTAATTTAATTTGCATGGCTGAATGAGCTGATCTTTCCCCTCCTCCAAAAATACAGCCTACCACATCCTGAACTGCAGCCCTTCAGCGAAGCAGCCAAGTGCCCAAGTTAGCATTCCAAAATTGTGCCCACTCTGCACCTGAAAACCCAATTATAATCTTTTAATTAAAAATGAATTTTAAGCTTACAGGCCTGAGAAAATGGTGGAAGGAAAGAATTGTTCTTTCTTTTAACTAAAAATGAAATCACTTCACCTAAAAAAGAATGTTAGACTTATACTTTAGTTGGAGGTATGTGAACTGTCACAGAAAAGAAGAGATCCCATTCCCTGAAACATGAGGAAATAAAGTTTCAACATTTTCTCAGGGAGACTAGGAAAAAAAATTCCTTGGAGAATTTTCTTATCTGGCTTTCAAAAGTATGTTATTAGAATCTGGCCCTCTGGGTTCTCAGGCATACCTGTAATAACAATCTACAAATTTCAGTGGTTGCTCACTAGAAAGGTGTGGTTTTTAGTCACAACTCTGTTCTCTGGGATGCAGACAAAGATACCATGAACTCTGCACTAAGCACACATTCAGGGAACCATATCATTTATAATGTGTGGCTGTTCTATTTCTTAGGGCCCTTTCCTGGACAAAATCATGGTGAAGTGCCCAGGAGGTCCTATGTGGGCCAGATCTGAAAGTGGTTAATTAACATCACTGCTTTCCTCATCCCATTGGATGGGACTCAATTATACAGCTCCACCAAGGGAAACTGGGAAATGGAGTCTGGTTGCTGGCAAGAGAAAAAGGAAACAGGATATGAGAACATGACATAGTCTCTGTCACACCAGCAGTGATTTTAAATTGAGGTCTATTAATAGTGTGTGAAAATAGCTCCGTGAATGGTTGGGAATGCTAGTAGGAATAAGAAATCACAAGACCAAGTATGTCCATTCCCAAGAGCTGCAACTGTGGAGTGCCCAGTGGGGAACATGTGCAGTTGTGGTGCTGCGAGGGATGTAAGATGAATCTGACATTGCTCCTGCCCTCAGGCAGTATACAATCTTCTAAAGGCCCAGGATCTCCTATAACTATTCTCTAGTTTTGTGGTAAGATGTTAAATTGGACATTTCTACTGAAACAGGAATTTGAATTTTGAATTAATTTGAAATTTCTACTAAAATGTCTCTTGGCTCTGATACATATAAAATTCCCAAGTGAGATACCACATCTATGTGGGAATTTTCAAAGAAAAATCAAGAATGGGTTCTATAAACTAAAAATGTCTTAGCCCCAAAGAAGTTCTAAAAGGACTCCAAGAGAGAAAATTTAGAGAGGATTTCATGAAGAGGATTTTCTTATGTGTGTGAAATTCTGTGTTTTCCACTGTCATCCCTATGGAGGATGGAGGAGAGTGGGAGGTCTCTACAACTTCATCTAAATTCTAGAAAGAATGACCTCAGCAGTACATTTGTGAATACACGACACATAGCCTCTGGGTTTAGGGGAAGGATGGTGTGGACTGAAAGCTCAGCACTAAGAAATCTGGAGATTGGTATCCCCTGACTGGCTACTTATTCAGAGGGCAGGAGCAAAGGACAGTTGTTTCCAGACTGAAATCAACTTGCCTCTCAGGACACTGTTATCCAAATGGATGAGGATTGCTACCATTTGGATCTTAGGTATCCCCCAAAGGTCCATGTGCTAAAAGCTTCCTCCTTCAGGTGGTGCCAGAGGGAGGTAGTGGAGCTTTTTCAAGGTGGGACCTAGTGGATCTTCAGATCACTGGGGTGTGCCTTTGAAGAAGATACTAGGACCCAAACACCTCCTTTTTCCTCTCTTTTACTTCTGGACCATGAGGTGAGTGGTTTTGCTCCACTGCACACTGCCACCATGATGAGCTGCTTGCCACAGTCCCAAAGCAGTGGGGCTAATGGCATAGAGACAAGAACATCCAAACCTTGGGCCAGAAACTTTATTCTTTATAAGGTGATTTGTCTCCACTATTTGTTATAGTGATGTAAAACTGGCTAACACAAGGTTGCATCTAATACAGACATGTAGGGGCGATGGGCCCTCAAAAAAGAAGAGCTGGAGGTGAGCTGCTGGGTTCCTAGTAGGTGAGGAAGGAGCAACTGGCTGGACTCACACTACATTGTTGGGTCAGTGGTAAGAAGAGTAAGAGGATCTCTGGAGAGCCCCCAGTGTTTTATAGAAAGAAAAGGTCTGCTTTAAATATTGGCTTGACTCTCTTACGAATCTAAACAGTCCTGTCCTTACCTCTACTCCTTATGTCAACCCTGGGGATGGAGGTTGGTCAGAAACAGCAGTTGAGGAGTGAAGGAGGAAGGAAAAGAGAAAGATAGAGGAAGCCAACCTGCTCTTTACACTGCAGACAGAACGTGCCTGCTGGCAACCTCAGCTGGAAGAGGGTGAAGGATTACCTTTGAGTAATAATTCAAGTGCAGCTAAATATTGGGCTGGGTGTTCTAATTACTAGACAGAGACTGTGTTTTGTCACCTATTGTGCATAGGAAACTCTTTCTTAAGGAGTATTCAGAAAATAATGGTTTTGCCTAACTTTGATCCGGGGCAAAGAAAGAGTTGATTGCTTAGATTGAATTTAGAGGTGCAATAATGCAGAGGGGAAAAAAACGATGATCTTTATGACCACAGCTGACATGGCTGTTCAGTAAGTGTGTCATTTACATTTGAATTCTGGTAAATTGCCTTAGGAGAGGTACAAATAAAGTGCTCCAAAAAATCAAAAAGAGAGTACTATGCTTGGTTCTAGCTGAAGCAGAAGTTTCTAAGGAAAGTCTTCATGATCAGACCTAGCAAATAAAGGGGTTTGAATACACAGATAATTGGGGTGGACTCAGGGAGGATAGATGGTGTATGGAGCATTGTCAAAGGCATTTTAGGAGATCAACTATCAAGGAGACATAAAAACATAGCAGATGCAGGAAGAATAGCAATTAATTCCATTTGGCTGAAGCCAAGCATGGGGAAATAATGGAAAATAAGGCAGAACATGTTGGTTTCCAGTTTGGACAAAATGTATAAGTGGTGCTTGAAATTCTATCATGGTATCTATAGAAAAAAACATGGTGTCAGATACCAGGCAAGGAACCAAAGGCAAAGGGGAATCCTTGCAGTTGAGATGAACTTCATGGTAGCTAGACGGATGTCTGCCTTACAGTCCAGTGAGGTATTAGCCACTAATTTCTATTTAGACAAGATTGGTATCCCTAGAGGGATACAAGTAGGAGCAACAACAAGGAATTGTAGCAGTGGGATGAGAAATTCAGTAAGTTATGCTGGAGGTTGGGTTCTCAGCTTGGAATAGGTTTAGCAATCGAATCAGTATAGATAGGAGTAGTTTCTTTGTGGATAGATAACTACAACATTCTATGAGGTCTGATAAGTCATTCGACTTCTCAAAGCCTCACTTTCCCATCAGTGGTGATAATAATAATAATATGCAATAACATAATCCATTCATTAATCATCCAAAAATCTCCTGGCACATATTTGGGGACCAAAAAAGCTATTCTTTCAAGAGAAGGAGGAAGATGGAAACCCCAAGCAGGCTGCTATTCAATTTTTGGGCCCTGTCTGAATGAGAAATCTAGAGAAAACATCAGAAAGCCAAAGAAAATTCTCTGTTTCATAGACTAAGCTGTCAGGAAGAATTGTGGGAAGGATTTAGGTCAATGAGTTTTAGATACCCTAAAGACAGAGCTTTGAGTGACAGAGTTTATGTCCACAAGACTATTTCAGGTTTAAGTCATATGATTATTTATAATAGTCACCCAAAGAATCACACACAAAGAGAATGCAGGAAATCTGTCCACACACTAAATACCAGAGAATCCAGCTGAGGGCCTGGATCCCATGGCAGTGTCCTTCATGAGTCTAACTGAAGACATAAACACCACAACAATGCCTCCACTAGTCCAGCTGGAGGCCTAGAGCCCATGGCAATGTCTCATGCAGGCCTGTTTCATGGATCTGTGCTGGGAAGGCTCAAAGGTCAGTGGCGGAAGCTAGAAAGTCTGTGCCAGTGGGATGAAGGATCTGTACTAGAAGGCTGAGGGATCTGCACTGGAGCCAGGAAGTGACAGTAGAATTAAGAACCAGAGTTCTCACAAAAAGTAACACAGCCACCCACAATAACAGTGAGGTTCTGAGCTCCTCTGATGATGAAGAACGCTGAGTTCCCATCAGGAAAGCCAATGCAACAAGCTCCAGGAGACTGAACAGTGCACCATCTTCCCCTCCGGAGCCAGGAAGTGATGCTCAAAGTAAGGACCAGAGCTCCCCCAAAGTGACAACAAGGTCCTGATCTCCTTGAACAGTAAGAACAGCCAAGTACATCAGGAAAGCCAGCATGATAAGCTCCTCCAGCAGAATAGCCCAAGAGATATAGCAGCTCACTAATAGTTTCCCAACAGCCTCTCAGCTCCCAACAGCCTATCTTCTTCTTCTCCCATTCTGCCTTTTATGCTGCTGGCAACAACCCTCAGGTGGGCCTCCCACACCCAGCACCACGCTAGTTCAGTTCAGCTGGGTGTTACAAGGTGACCACCAGCTGTCAGTCTACCACATGTCTGAAATATCATCTATCTGTAATTTAGCCAAAATATAAAAGCAAATTTTAAAATGTTCTTTGGGCAGTCAATATAGACATTATTGCAATATCCTCCTGAAAACAAGTGGCTGTAGTCCTCTCCAGAGTCTTCATCCACAAGACCTAAAGGCAATTCCTGACTTACAATGGTCTGACCTTACAATGGAGCAAAAACTCTATGCAATCAGTAGAAATTATCCTTCAAAATCTTTTTTTTTCACCTTTCCTGGTCTGAGGATTAAATCCAAGGCCTTGCACTTGTTAAACAAGCACTCTACCACTGAGCTGTACCTATTCACCTCTTTCCCATCAGTTGAATTTGAAATTTAGATCTTTTCCCAGGCTGGCACCATGCAGTCCAATTGCCATATTGGGCAGCTGTGGTGAGCTACAGCTTCCAGTAATCCCTATGATCACAAGGAGAGACAGTCAGGTCTTCTACGAGGTCCGGTGTTGCTAAGCTAAAATTGCTTAGGATGTTCGGGATAGCCAATGCAGTTTGGACATGGGTGCAATTTATGCTGGGTTTATCAGAAAGTAACCCTGTAATCTCATCATAAATCAAGTAGCATCAGTTCTTCCTTTGGACACAGTTGTAATGCATTTGACATTCTGGTTACTCCTGCCAGAGAACTGAAGTCACAAATTAAGAAAGAGCATTAGAGTACAAGATTCGTGCACATAACAGAGAACATGCAAGAATGATGACCCCACTACAAAAAGGATATAAAAACAAGCACAGAAATTGTTTTCAAAGTGGCCATATGGATTCATTCAGTGTAGAAATAAAGAATATACACATCTTCATATGCTCTGGGGAGCTACTCATACTTTTTCTGTAGTTTCTAAAGTCTGCAAGCATAATGAATAATTGATGTTTTCAAGGATATTTTGAGTGATCAAGGAGTGGGTAAATTATGTTCAGAAGACATTATTTTAAAAGAGAAAGGGATGAGGAATGGCATAAATGTTTGTTTCATTCAAAATTACAAACCTTCAAAATTGGTATTTTCAGGGGAATAAATGTTCATTCTGTGTACATTCATTTATTCATTATTTGTCTTTTATAGGTCACATTATTCTTAGTAATAGGACTAAAATATGAAAACTTAAAGAGGTACTGATATACCAAAATATAGTCAAATGAGCACTCATCCAAAAACTTGCTGACGATCCTCCCTTCACTAAAAATATTCTTATTATTGTTGTTTTTATGGTTTATATTTAAATGTCTCCCAGGATCCTCATGCGCTCATAGGCAGGCCTTTCGAATGGTGATTGGGTTGTGGGAACTTAGAGCTGAATTATTGTTAGGAGGTAGGGTCTTGTCAGAGAGGTAGGTCATTATGGGTGTAGCTTGGAAGGGTTTTTTTCCTCCCTCCCCACCTCTTTCTCTGCTTCTTGGCTGTCACCAGGTGAGCAGCTCTCCTCTTCCATGCCACCATGCCTGGGAGCCAGCCAACTGTGGACTGAACCTGCTAAAACTGTGAGCCAAGGGGCTGGGGATTTAGCTCAGCAGCACAGCGCCTGCCTGGCAAGCGCAAGGTCATGAGTTCAATTCCTGGTACCAGAAAAAAAACAAAAAACAAAACAAAACAAAACAAAAAAAAATTGTGAGCCAAAATAAACCTCTCCCCCTTTAAATTGTGGTGTCAAGTATTGTATCTCAAGGAAAGTGACTAAGACAAGCCTTTTTATTGAGCTTATAATAATGCAAGACAACATCTTCCTTCCTTTGGAATCTCACCTGATTATGTGCAAAGAAAACTCCCATCATTCTAAGCCTAGTTCTCCCAGGAAACAGTGGATGAGCACTTTAACTACCACTGTGTCCTAACAGAGAGACATTGTATGGCCCTTAAAATTAACTCAGAGTGTAGCTACATTGTCCATGTTATTCAGGAGGCTGGTCTTTCTGCCTACAAAAACACTGCACCTACCCAAAAGGTCAAAATGTTGGAAATGTGGAAAGTTTCTTTTTTCAAGTATACCATAATCTGGTGTCAGAGTTTAAAGGAAAATATCAAAGGTGACTTGAATAATGACAGCATCATTTAAATAAGATAATCCCTTTGAAGGAGGCGGTAGTTATTTAAGTTGTTAGCTCTAATATATTTGTTTAAAAGATTCATCTCATGGAATCACCTTTGAGAGAGCACTGACAGTCTCTTTCAGAAGGAAAAACACTGTGGGCAGCTCTTCATCATCCTCATAGCACAGCAACCCCGGAGCCTGAGGGTTGCAGAGACTGATTTGCCTTTATGGCAGCTGGCAGGATCTGCAGGTGTTGGCCCCAGGCAGCCAGGTGTGGCGATGGCTGAATCCCACAGAAGCCAAGTGAGTGCAAGTAGGAGCATTAGCACCTGCTCAGAGCCAGATGCTTGGGCTTGGAGCATAGCATCCCTAGGCCTTCAGGAGAGAACTCTGCCAGCAGTGATTCAGAGCAAAGAAGGAAGTTTTGCATTGGGCATTTTCTTCTGCCGGACCAATATCTGTACTAGACAATCACACAGCATATGGACAAACCTGTTTTCCTTGAGATTCCTAAAACCACTGATATGGGCCTAGACCCAAAAAGGCTTTTGCCCAGACTTTATTTTTTAAACTGTTATGAGCTGAGCTCATTTTTTTGCATGTGTAATACTTTATAAGTCATTTGTATTTTCACCAGGGTATACCAAGCCTGAACTTGAAAACAGTAAAGAAGAGATGTTACATTTGAAAGGTTTCAGCATCACAGACATTCTGTTCCTCTTAAAGACTGAACAGACAGACGTTACTGTTTATTCCCTTATTAAACTCATGTCATGACATTTTATTAAACGCATTCCTTTTCTGCCAGTGGTCTTAAAGAACAAGGCTTAAATTGATGTGTTGATTCATGCTCAGTTTTTCAAATGCACAAATGAATTCTGTTGGACTATGTTTAGGTGCAAAGAAAGTTGTTTGGATTTAAATTATTGTGCACCAAGTAACATTTAAATATTACATAAAAAATAAACATGCTTTAAATAACATTGAAAACATAAAAGTAATATAGTATTAATGTAGATTTTTCAAAATAGAAAGGAATTAAGACGCAAAATTAAAGATAACCATTCTTTTTTTTTTTTTTTTTGGTTCCAGGAATCAAACTCACAACCTTGCGCTTGCCAGGCAGGAGCTGTGCCACTGAGCTATATCCCTGGCAAGATAACCACTCTTAACATAGCAACAGAAAGATAGTTCTCAACCTTAGTCATGTGTAGCTTACTTCTGGATTTCTGGTTTATTTGACTTTTCTTTCTTATTATATTTACCATTATTATGCATGTAATCTTATGATTTTTTTTAAGCATAGATGCTTTCAGGGTATTATAAGCTATTTGTAGTGTTAATGGCTACATTTCCAAAAGAAATACATGCTCCATAATTGACTTTGCTAATTTTTTTTTCTTTCTCTGATTTTCCTAATTTTCTTAAGGATTTATGTTTACATGTCTTCTACTTATATAAAAAAACACACTACACTGGACATTTATATACCGTCACCCTCCCATATCTAGAATTATTTCCTTGAGATAGATACCTAGAAATTTCATAGATCAAAACTGCAATTATATTTTTAAGAATTTTCTCAAATATCACAAATTCAGCTGGGTGTGGTGGTGCACATCTGTAATCCCAGCACTTGGGAAACTAAGGCAGGAGGATTGCTGAGAGTTCAAGGCCAGCCTGGGCTACATAGTGAGTTCAAAGCTATCCTAAACTACATAGCAAGACCCTGTCTAAAAAAAAAAAAAAAATATATATATATATATATATATATATATATATCTAATAAATTCATGGTCTGAAAGCTTTATTTTTTTTGTTTTTTAATAATTTTACAGTTTTATATCAAGAACCTCAGTGCCATGAGGTTTTACCCCTTTCTAAGCTAGTATGTGGCACTGTGGTCTCATTTCAATGTGCATTCCTTAGCAATGTTTAAAATTTTTCATATCTAATTTTTTATGAGGAAAAAACTATTTATATTCTTTAGCTATTTATCTACTTGGGATCTGAATATTTTCTTAAATTTGTGACCATTACATTAATAATATTAAAACATGTAAAGATTTTTCCACGTGTTCTTTGTCTTTTCATTTTAGTTATCTTTATGATTTTTTGTATTTTTAGTACAATAAATAATAAATGCTGTTGCCACTTTTAAGCTTGTGAATTTCTCTCCTTTAGATATTTAATAATTTTTACTTCTACTTTTCTAATTTATTGCAAGTTTCTGTTTTTACCATTTCATCTATTTGAAATTTAGTTTAGGTATATGTGATAAAGTATAATTTAAATAACTCTTTTCCAAATAGCTAAGCAATTGTTCCAAAATGACTCATTTTGCTCTATTGCTTTATGTTGTTTCCTTTATTAGATATTGATTTCTCATATATTATAGATTTTGTTTGGGAATTATCTTAGTATATGTGCTGCCAAAGCAATCACATTGTTTTGGAATTATCTATGTTGTCATGTGCATCTATGTGACTTCTTGTTTCCATGCTGAAATGTTTTATTATTGTACCTTGACACTATGAATTAACATCAGTGAGGGATTTCCTACTTTTTTCTTATTCTTCTTTAATAACTGTCAAATAAATTATCTTTGGATGAGAGCACAGACCTTACAGTTCTAATCTACCTGAGCTAATACACTGGATCTTCCGCTAACTGACCAGATTATTTTAAGCAAGTGAAATAATTTATTCTGGCCTCAGTGTCTCTATAAGATGGAGACAGTAATAATACCCATGCTCTAGGTTATTATGCGATCACATGAGCAGTATATATGTATAAATGAACTAAAATAGTGTTTGACATAGAGTAAACACTATGATAGATAGTCAATAAATATTGCCTCTTATAATTTGTAAATAGTAATAATTTTATCTCCTTTCCAATTATTATATTTCATTTCTGTTCCATGTCCAGAATTTATAAAACAGTATTAAGTGATAATAAGATTAATAGTTCAAGTCTTATCCTGACTCAGATGGGGCAAAGATATCCTGTTGCTTCCACTGAATGCAGCTCTGACACTGAGACAGACAGCATCAACTAGGTTTTTGGAAAGTCTTCTGTGGTAAGACTGGAACGCAAGCTACCATCGAAATGGCAGTGAGTTTATCTTATTTCCTCCAGCAGTGCTCCACCTGAACTCAACATAGCTCACAATTAAGAAGTGGGCACTGGTGCCAAAAGAGATACTCAAAGGACAGTCATCTTGCTTCTGGTTCATAAAACAAGAACAGTCTCTCAATGCCCAGAGAGAGCACTTCTCTCTTTTTCTTTCCATTTCACTGTCCCGTTGTATCCAAACTCCCAAGCAGTCTTATGGTGGCAGTAATAGCCATGGAGATGGCAGGAACCTAAAACTCTGAGGATGAAAAGCTTTTCTCTCCAGTTGCAGAAGCCATACTTTCAAAAGTCTGGAACAAGAGCTGTTGGTGTCTCTTGCACTTCCCACAATCACTTAGACCTGGACAGTGTGATGGCAGGAAGTAAGCCATCACAGCAGGATAAGCATGGCCCCAAACTTCTTAGAAGGCCTCAGGAAACTATAAAGTTCTTTGTCAGGGAGATAGTGCAGAAAGGGAGGCGCTTAGGAAAGCTCTTAAAGCTGTCTGTGAAGTCTTGAACTCACCCCCAAACTACACGTACATGGTTTGGACCATGTACAGCATGTATCAATTACCAAGAACCTACCCACGGGAAAAACAGCCATGCAAGATCCATAGGGGCAGGAAAAAGCACGTTAGGACAGCTCTAAACAACACTGCCAAAGCTTGGAAAATAAATTTTACACTGGAATTACTACCCAACCAAGATTTGTCAGAGTCCACAGTCTGAACCCAATCGGATCAATTGTCCTACACAAGAAAATCATTAGCAGCCTTCATCAGAGTTGTAGGGAGACCACGATTTCCTATCACAGCGTTCAAACTTCCAGGATATAATGTCTTGATTACTTTTTTCTCATTGCTGTGACAAAATACTGAACACTCAAAGGAGGAAAGGTTTATTTGGCTCATGGTTCATAGAGTCCATAATCAGCTGGCTCTGAGCCAAGGTGGCACATGGCAGAGGAGCATCACAGAAGAGAAACCATCCATGGAAGGCAGAAGGTAGCAAAAGCAGCAAGAAGCAAGTGACAAGCGACAAGCAACAACCCTGTTTCTGTCCTTTATGTCTTATCCAGGCTACCACTATCCACCTTTAAATCAGGTAGTACTCACACCTAGGGTGGGGCAGCCTTAATCCTAGCATTGCACCATGAATCAGTCCCAGCATCACATCCTTGATCCCAGCATCTGCACTCTAGATCCCACCACCTCTGAAAAGCCCTACCTATGACCGCATGAGGATTTGGGGGACATCTAGATACAAGCCATAGCACAATCCACAATTCTTCAATATGTGAAGATCCAGGAAACTCATAGCTCACCAGACAAAAGACAATCAATAAACAACAGCACGGTGATGACAGATTGGAATTATCTGATGAAGAATGTAAAGGGTCTAAAATAAAAATGCTGCAAGTAAGCACCATGTCTTAAAACAAACAGATAACAGGAAAATCCCCAACAGTTGTAAATAAAGCAACAAGTTTATAAAACCAAGTAAGAAATCTCAAGGGAATTTAAAAATATTTGGAACTGAGCAAAAGAATGAAAATAACCCCAAATTAATAGTATCTGGCTAAAAACGTGCTTACCAGAAAAGGCATAGCAGTATATGTTTACGTTAGATTAGACAGAGAACTCAAGTCAGGAGTCCAGACATCTGCTTCAAGAAACTATAAAAGGAGCAAAAATAACTCAATGAAAGCAGAAAGAAGGAACTCAAAAATAGCAGATATCAAAAAATCAAAAACATAAAAGGAATAAGGAAAATAAATGAAGAGAAAAACTACATCTTTTCATCAAAAAAAACCCCTAATAACTGATGAAATATAGCAAGATTGACAAGTTCAAAAGAGAAGGTACTAATTACAAGTATCAAAAATTAAAGAGGGGATGTTACTGCAGATCTCACATACACAATAAAGCTAACTGCGTGTAAATTTGGTTACATAGGTGAAATGAACCAATTCCTTAAAAAAACACTCCTCAAACCACCCAAACTCATCCAAGATGTTAAGATAATAGTTTTCTATTTTAAAAATTGAGTTTGTAGTTTAAAACCTTGTAAAAAACAAAACTCTAGACCCGGATGGTCTCACTGCAAATTCTGTCAAATGAAGAAGAAATAATACTAATTCTTCATAATCTCTTCTAGAAAAAAGGAGAACACGTCTTACTCCCTTAATGAAGCTACCATTACTCGATATTAAAACCTAAGACTTTACAGGGAAAAATGTAGAGCAATATCTTTATTAAGCCTCATTATAAGAATTCTCAATATGATATTAGCAAGTCTATGGCAAAAAATACATTAAAAACAAGAGTAATGTCATGCAACAAGTGGATTTTATTCTGAAAATGTCAAAATTATTCAATATTTGGAAGTCAGATTATTCTACAATATTGACAAGCCAAGTGGACACATAAATTAAAACAGAGAAAGCAAGATGCAATATCCATTCCTAGGAAGAGAAGGGTGATTCCTAACCCAACAGAAGCATTCGCAGGCTCCCTGAAGTTAATACGTAGTGGTGAAAGATGGAAGGAGACATCCCCTAAGATCAGGAAGAAGACAAAAATATCTGTACCCACCAGCTTTATTCTCCATAGTATTGGGAGTCCTAACAGCACAAAAGGGCAGGAAAAAGAAATTAAAGGGTATTCGAACAAAAATCAAGAAGTAAAACTTTCTCTATACATATGTAATGTGATTGCTCACACAGAAAGTCCCAAAGAAACTACAAAACAATTTCCACTAAGTGAGCTAAGCCAAGTGGCAGAATACAAAGCCAGCACTCAAAACTCAATTGTATACTAGCAAACAATGATAGTAAATAGTAAATATTTCCTAAATATCATTTTCAACAGCTACAAAAGATGGAATACTTAGAGAAAAATCTATCAGAACACACACACACATATTAGCTCTTCTCGTTTTTCTTACCCATTTGCTCTGTAGTCATTTTTTTTTTCACTCTATATCCACTATGTACCTCAAGTTTCTTTTTCATTGAGATATTTGTGGTTTTCAAGTTTTGCCAAAAGGTCTGCTCTAAAAGGTTCAACATACCCTCAAAGAAATCAACCAGTTCATTTTTCAGAGTGGTATCCATGATATCAGAAAAGTCCTTAAGACCCAAAACTAATCCTGGGTGCCAAGCAACCCAGAGCCAAAGCAATTCAAAGGAAGGAAGATGCCTACCCAAACCGAGTTCTCTGTCAAGCACATCTTTGTAAAGCCTAGAGCATCCTCCTGCCCTGAATATCTAAGTCAGGGTAGAAAACCATCTCATTTTAATGCGAGAATTTCAAATCCACTCAGTCCATGAGCTGGTCCTTGTTTTCTCCAAAAAACCTTCTCTCTATCATGCAATTTGACATGAAGGAGGTAGGATTTTTCTTCTACACAGTAAAAGTTCCTGGACTTCAAATGTGATAATATTCTTTGACCCAGAAATTCTCTATGATCCTTTCCAGTAGATAGCTTCATTCTCAGATAACCTGTGTTAGCTGGTGAAAGAGTATTTTCAGCATTATCCTTCACCCTGAGATGATTGCAGCTGCTTGGGGTCAGATCATGTCTCTTGAGTGAGGGTTTCCCTGTATTCTGAATCCGTCCCTGGACAGAACACCTGTGGTCTACTTACATTCAGCCGCTGTCCTTTAACAAATATGTATCCAGAGCTTGCCAAACTTATGTCAAAAAGCTGTAGATGACAAAAACAATTTTTATCTGTTTTGGATCCTTTGGAAGGAGCCAGATCAACACACACAAGCTTATGGATCTGTTTTATACATTTATAAGATGTCATTTTAACTGACATTAAAATCTGGAACTAAGTGACCTATGAAAATTTTGTTGATATAAATAATGTTTAGATTCTGAGGCTTCCCTTGGAGAGTTTATTTAGACCACAGGACAGCTGGGCCGTGGGACCTTAGCATCCCATACAACTTTATTTCTCCAGGAAAATGAGTTCCATTTTCAGACAGAAAACAGTAGGCGCATATTTGTCCAGCCAGGCAGCTAGAAAAGGGACCCTTCACCATATAACTGGCTTATCTCAGGGTGGGGGTAATAGTAGTATGTCTTTTACTATAATTACTATTTTTACAAAAGTTAAACATCTGCCATATTTTTTTATCACACCTCCTATTTAATAGTCATTGGAAGCCCTAAAGTCTTCAGGTCCTGAGTTCCCATTACATCCCTGCTGTTCTCCTTCCTCTTTTCCAACTGTGTCAGCCCTTTCAATGGAAACTGGACCTGGGGATTCATTTCTTCAGGAGCTACAGCAAGTATGGAGGGTGATGGCACAGGTGGGGTTTATGACAAAGAGTGACGAGGTAGGGGAAAGGTAGTTCCAGCTGCACAGTACTTTTGCTGATTCCAATGGCAGCTGCAATAATAGGGCATCAGTTGCTTTTCAACGACTCACACAGTTCACAAATTGGGCCCTGCCTTCCTAAACATCATATATTTCATGTATTCCAAGATAGTGTGGATGTGTCCAGAAGCATATGTGTAGAAACTGTTGGGTTGTTACGTCTTACAGTAATGGAGCAGGTTCAGCCAGGAAGGCTGGATGACATCGACTGAGACTGGATGCGGTGACCTTCCAAGGGGAAGGGGATGGGAACCCCAGAAAAATTGTATGAGTCTGGAGGATGGACATTAATCTTTGTTCAATATCTAGGGTTTGAATTAGACCTAGATGTATCTTGACCAAGATACAATTGTCATGTATGTATTAAGAATCAAGGCTTGATTTGGGAAATATTTACAAACCAGTCTATTGAAGACAATGTGATTTTTTTGGTTGGGGGAAAAAAGACAAATTTATTGACTATATGGAAATCAGAATTTGATGAGAATAAATACTCCTCTATTTCTCATGGCTAGGGTCAGTTTACCAGCCTGATGAAATCCTACATATATATATATATATATACACACTGGCTGTCCTATGGGAGAACAATGTTGTCTAACAGGAGTATGCTGCAAGCCACATATGTAATGAAAATTTTCTGGCAGTCACATTAAAAAACTAAAGAGAAAGGGGTGAAGCTAATTTTCAATAATATGTTTTATTTAATCCAATTGCTATGGTCCAAATGATTGTATTCTCCACAATCCTTGCTTGAAAATTTAATCGCCAGTGTGATGGCATTGGAAGACGGAGCTTTGTGATTAAGTTATAAAGGCAGAGTTCTCATGGTGGAATAGCGTCCTCATAAAGGAGGTCCCAGAGCACTGTGTTATCCTCCACCATGTGAGGACCCAAAAACAACGTAATATCTATGTTGTAGTCATGGCTTGCAAGGGAATAGATTTAATATAGGACACAAAATTTAAAGGATTATTTTATAATATTCACCCAAAGAGTCAAATGCAAAAGAGTACAGGAGATTTGTCCATGAGCTAGAGTCACAAAGAACCCATCTGAGGGCCCGGATCCCATGGCAGTGTCCTGCACAAGTCCAGCTGGAGGCCTAGAGCCCATGGCAAAGTCTCATGAAAGTCTGTATCAAGGATCTGCATGGGGAAGGCCCAAAGGTCAGTGGTGGAAGCTAGAAAGTCCGCACCAGCAGGGTGAAGGATCTGTGCCAGCAGGTAGAAGGATCTGCACTGGAGCCAAGAAGTGACGTTTAAAGTGAGGACCAGAGCTCCCCCGAAGAGAACCGCAGCCATCTTAAGCAACAGTGAGGACCCAAGCTCCTCCAGTGATGAGAACAGCTGAGTTTATATCAGGAAAACCAGCATGGCAAGCTTCTCCAGGAGAACCAACAACACACCATCTTCCTGTCCAGTTCTGCTTTTATGTTGTTGGCAACAATCCTCAAGTGGGCTTTCCACACACAGCACCACGCTGATTCAGTTCAGCTGGGTGTTACAAGCTGGCCATTAGTTAACCCACCACAATCTGTAAACCGGAGAATGAGCTGTCATCAGATACCCAACCTGGTCATTCTTCATCTTAGGTTTCCCAGCCTCCAGGAGTGTGAAGAACAGGTTGTCTATAAGCCATCCAGCCTATAGTATTTCATTATGGCAGCCCAAACAGAATAAAGCACCACATATACAAAGTATTAGTTGAACATGTAGCAAACATAAAAATGTTAATATGTTCTGCTCTCTTCTTTCTACCGTCTTCAAAACTCCATTGCGCATCTTATTCTACTGACAGCATAGACCAATTCAGACATTAATTTTCCATCAGAAATACCTGATATGTATTTTGATTGCATAAAATTTGTAATTGAAAACATAGATTTACATACTCAGGGTGTTCAAAATGCACTTCAAGGCTGTTAAGGAGAAAATTCTTTAGACCAGCTGAATCTACAAAAATTAACTAGAGCAGTTTCTGAGAACTCCAACAACCTGATCGGGGAGCATTTTTAGGGAAACAGGAATGAGGCATAGAAAACAGCTTGACTGACCACAGTCAAGTCAGTTGGTTACAATTTACACAGTTGTTTATCACCTCATTAACTATTGGTTTCATTAGTTAATTGCAGCCAACCACAGCCCAGTGACTCTTGTTAAACTCTGTGTTGGGTTCTGTGCTAAACCTTCTGTTGGTGCCCAGCCCAAATCCATGGCCTTGTACAAAATCTTACTTAACAAACTCTTCCAGTAAGTGAATCAAATACTGTCATACCTTGGTACTTTGCTGCCTTGAACCTTCTTGAATTTGGTATTCAACACCTTTTGATGCAAAGCTTTTGTCCCAGTTCTCATCATTTGCTGAGGTGCAAGCCCGAACTTAACAGTGTCCATGGCTTGTGACTTGCTCCCCTTCCCTTTCAAAATAAATCATGTGGTACTCATCATTTGTGGTGTCTTCCAGGACCAATTAATGGTGAACATTGAAATACCACTGTAGAGGGTTTTTTCATGTAAGTTTGTAGATGAAAGGGCTTGGATTACGGTATCTCCTTCTGGTCTAATATGTGGCTCTATTTTGGGAGACTGTGTGACCCACCATTCTTAGGAATGGTCTTCATATAGGTAAGACAGTGTTAAGCATGTATCTTGAGACCGATAATATGCCTCAGAAAAATGAGAACAGGGACAAATGGGACAGACAGAAGAGCTGGCCAAAGAATGAAGGTAGCAAAGATGCTAAGGGGTATTTTTATAAGAACAGACAGGAGGGAAAAAAGTGATTGTCAACCTTAACACCATTAAGAGTTTGAACAGAAAAAAACTAGTGTGGGCTCCTAGGGTGCCATGTGACTGAGAACTGCAGTTTCCATTGTCCTTGTGGGTGTAATACCAAAAGTGACTTAAAAAGAAAAATCTGATCCCTGCTCTTGATGCTTAAAAGCTATAGCATATATCAGGAAGAGAAAAGGAATTCATTACCCATGTCAAAGACCAAAACTATAATAATCTGCAGCAAAGGAAGAAACATTAATCCATATCATGTTGAAATTTTTTTCCTATACCATTAAAAAGTAGAAGGACAGAGAGGGCAAATAGCAATGAGCAATTTACTAGTTGTCTCAGGTAGACTGTAGAGGTGCAAAGAGCACAGAGATGTACAACTGCCATAGTTGAAGAAGTGGAAACAAGAGAGGAGGTATCTTCATCCCTACATAGAAATTGCACAGAACAGGAAAGCTCTCTGCAAACACAGCTGTAGAGATCTGCTTACCACGTTATCCCTCAGGCAGTGGGCTTCCATATTTCTAAACTTGTTCCACTGCATTTGGGGGACTCCATTACCTTCTGCTTCTATCATTTACTAATGAACTAACCCTCCCAGTGTGAGCACATTCGGTCTCATTAAGAACCAGGGTTTGATTGGTTCAGCCCACCACCACTGAAACGGGGCAGCCATGTGACATACAAAGGGAGTGATGGAAAAATACAGTGTGTGTTTAAAGTTTAAATACAGTTTCTAAACTGTTTTGCAGCAAAAGACACATTGCCATTCATCTCCTTCAAAATATACTCCCCTCGATTCAAACACACTTACTCCGTCATTCTTGCCACTTTCTGAAGCAGTTCTGGAAGTCTTCTTTCATGAGTGTCTCTAGGAGACATAATAAAAAATAGGATGCATGCTGCTGCCACGTGCCATCCAACAGAAAGGCAGACTTGTAAAAAACAAACCCTGTGGTGTGTCCTCATCCACCCTATTCACTGGATCTAGCATTGTGCAACTTCCAGCTCTTCCCTGAAGTCAAAATGACCGTGAAAAGTGAATAACCATGAAGGACGGCCACAACAGCACAATGAAAGACACTCATAAGAGAACTTCAGAACTGCTTCAGAAAGTGATGCAAATGATGGGATACATGTGTTTGAAGCAAGGCAAAATATTTTGAAGGTGTATATGACAGGGTGTCTTGTAGTGTAATAATTTTTTTTATTTAAACGTACACTATTTTTCTGTCACATCTTATAAAAACAAAGTCCTTTATGTAATAAAACTTTGTACTGATATAATTATATATATCTCACCTATTGCTTGCATCCTTTTGTTCTTACTTTTCAATTCAGATAAGATAGATGTACGTAAATCTAGTCCAATACTGCAGATACTGAAGTTGTATAAGGGGTGATCAAAACATTCAGTGAATATTTAAATGTCTTATTTTTTTATTTTTTTGTTTTGTCTTCTTTTTTTATTACAGTAAAAGACACATTACCATTAAATATATTCAAAATACCTTCCTCTCTTTGAACATGCCCTATTGTTCTTGGCAGTGTGTCTTTTGTTGTGTTAAGTTTTAAAATTTTAAATATTCATCATATTTTTTAATCACCCTTGTATTCATACATTCATTCCAATATTAAAATGTTTTTTCAAAGTTCAGTGAAGGGATAAATCTTCAAAGCATGATTCTCATTTTGCCAAGAATTTAAAACACATCAATACTTCAAAAGTCTTTAACTGGTAAATACTAAGAAACAGAATACAAAATATTTATATTTGTAAAGCAAAAGGGGGAGGAAAATAGAAGCTACTAAGCAAATATTAGTATAGCATTAACCTGCTAAGGGAGGGGGCTGCACATTTTAATATATTTACAAGTCACACATCTGCCCTGCCCTCATGCTTCCACGGTTGTTTGCAAAGACCAGAGGCACAGCTATTACTGCCTTAATCTTGTGATTTATGTAAATTCCCAAAGAGAAAGCAATGCAACGTGACTTTTCCAAGTAAGAAATTGAAAAGCCCTGGTGTGAGGACCAGAAGCTTGAAGCAGGATGTGAAATCCGTGCCTTTGCTGAATAGATAGGAAGGAGATGATGCATTTTTAAAAGGTGTCTTTTTATAGACCTGAATTTGAAATGGCAGGATTTGGAGTACAATGGCAGATAGAATATCTTCAGGACACTTTCCGCCAGTCCTGCTATTCTTGGATGTTTCGTGCTTACTTCTTCCTCAGGCCCTCCAAGTCGTTCTGTGTATCTGTTTTCTCTCGCTGGCCCCGCCTCTCTCCTTCCGCTCTTACATTCCTCATAAGGTACATATCCTGCTGCTCCGCCCTGCTGTCCAGTCCTAGACAAAGAGCTATTTATGGCAGCCAAATAGTACAATGGTTTTGTAAATAAGGAACTTAGCTGAGTTAATGATTATCATCTTATTTGGGTTTCACTGTAGATCAAAGAGCAGTTTGGAATTTGATTTACTATGAGATCGAAAGTTTTAGAGCTCCTGTTTTGAAGTTGCAAAGAAAGAGGAATGCAGGCAAACGCTTCCTCCACATGAGCTGGCAGTTACTCCAAGAGCTTATGTGTGCAGTTCCTGGTGCTTATATCAGACCCATCTTCAGACCTTACTCAGCAGATCACCCCTGCTCTGGTAGCGGGGATTGAATCCAGGACCTTCACACTGAGCTACACTCCCCAACCCTCTATTTATTTGTTTTATTTTGATGCAGGGTCTGGTTAAGTCACTAGGTTGCCTAAAATGTGCTCAAGCTAGCTATCCTCCAGCCTCACCCTACCAGAGGGCTGGGATTATAGGTGTTTACCACACCCAATTTACAGATTTTGAAAGTTCCAAAAATCAGGATAATAATTATTGCAAGCAATTTGGGATAAAACTCTGATATGTTCTTCACTGTCTATTATGCTATAACTTGATATTTACTCAGAGACACATTCGGGCATCAATTATGCAGATTATAGTCAGACACTTAAATTATTAAATTATAATTAAGCATTGTATACATCCATGCATACATATATCTTACAAAAGCTATTCTGGCAATTGTCATAAAGAATCATATAAGACTTCAAGAAAGACAAAGCCAGAAAATAAGTGTCTACTAAGTAAACAGCATATAAATTTCTTGGCATAGGGGCTGGGGATTTAGCTCAGCAGCAAAAGCTCCTGCCTGGCAAGCGCAAGGTCGTGAGTTCGGTTCCCGGTACCGGAGAAAAACCAAGAAAACAAACAAAAATAAATAAATAAATAAATAAATTTCTTGGCTTACCTTTGTAAGACATTTACCATATACTGATAAAAAGTATATATAAAAAGTATAAAAACAGCATATACTGATAAAAAGTATATATAAAAAGTATAAAAACATCTACTTGTAATAAGGATCAGCTATTATGTATTACATCTGCAATGTTTGATCAGGAAAGGTCCATGTTACAGTCATATAAATAATTACCTTGCAAGCCAGGTATGGTGGCATACACCTACATTCCAGCTACTCCCATGCCTGAGACAGGAGGATCACACGTTAAAGACCAGCCTGGGAAACTTGGTAAGATGAGGTCTCAAAAAAGAAAAACAAAAAGGGCTACAGATGTCACTCAATGCTGGAGTGTTTGTGTGCAATACCTTGGGTACAATCTCTAGTAGTTTAAAAATAAAAAAGTCCCCCTGCACATACATACTGCTTTTAATTTATTTTCTTAATTGTTTATTGCCTTTGCAGTACTAGTGATGGAACCCTGCCTTCACACTGAGCTAATCTCCAGCTGCTTTTTTATTTATTTATAATGTGCCACCATGTCCAGCCTGCATGGGGTGGGGCTTACAAATAGCAAATTTATTTCTCTCATTTTGGAACTCTGGAGGCTGTGATGACTGAGATCAGGGTGCCACAATGTAGAGCTCTGGTAAGAGCCATTTTTCGAGCTGCAGATGATCAGCACCCTACCATGTCCCCATATAACAACTGAAGGCCAAGGCAGCAATCTGCGGCCTCTGTTAACGGGCCTCTGTTTTTAAACATTTCTCAAAGTACTTGACAGTTTGAGGAAAATTCAGAAGTTGTCTGTTCTCATTTTTTGGACTGCTTCTACATTATTTGAGGTACATCAAGAAATTCTGACTTTACAGAGTTATTTGAAAAAGGCTTGTGAAACTCTTGATGTGCAACAGGGAAATATACAACAGCTACAACCTCTGCCTAAGGACACAGGCCAAGCTGAACCACCGCTCCAGCTCCCAAATGTCCTCCAACCCATCTCCCAAAAATGGAGGGAGAAAGAAATCACAAACAGATATGTGTCAGAGGTAAAGTTGCTGATCTTGGTGGGACCTCGAAATGATATAGGGAAAATAAATGTAAATTCCAACCCACTGGATGTCCAGTAAGCCAAGTTCATGTTCCCCAAAATTGAAGAATGAATTCTTTTTGTTTTTATTTTATTTTATTTTATTTTATTTATTTATTTATTTATTTTTTTTGGTTTTTGGTTTTTCTCCGGTACCAGGAACCGAACTCACGACCTTGCGCTTGCCAGGCAGGCGCTTTGCCGCTGAGCTAAATCCCCAGCCCCTGTTTTTATTTTAAAGAAAATAAAAAAGAAGGTTAAAAATGATACAGAATTTCAAAACAAGATAATAAGAAATCAACAATGGTTGCTATATTGCATATTATTATCTTCAAAATAGTTGTTCAGATATAAGCATATAAAATTGGTCAAAAAAATTAAGCGTTAACTGTGTTTTCAATAAAGCATTAGAAATTAGTAGTACAGTTATCTTGGCTATCTTATAAAGAATCAACAACTGGGGGGGCTGGGAATTTAGCTCAGTGGCACAGCATTTGCCCAGCAAGCTCAAGGTCGTGAGTTCAATTCCCAGTACAAAAAAAAAAAAAAAAAAAAAAAAAAAAAAGGAATCAATAACTGGGATCTCATCCTACTGAAGAATGAATTCTAAGGAACAATGGAGGTTAAGAGACCAAAAATTTCACTAAGAGAGACAGCTCCTGAAAGAGACAGGAAACATAGTAGAGGGGGCCCAGAAAATGGGTTGCTGTGGACCCCATTTTATAGAGTAAGTTTTATAGACCAAAATCATGAGGTGCAGCATCACAAGGTGGGCACATCACGAGGTGGGCACATAGTGGGACAAAACTATGATCAACCAGTAAGATTACAAGCTTATCCATTTAGATAATATTGATCCAATGGGAAAGCAGGTCACATAGCGAGTGTTCCTGGGAAAAACAAGGAAGGGCCTTTTAGGAAGAGCTGAATCAGGGGGTTCTGGCCACTCACTAGGGTGACTGATGTCAATGTTAATTTATTATTTATGTCTCAGGGAGTCATGCAGGCCTGGTTATTTCGTCTTTATCTAAAGGCCTGGCCTCCAACAGATACACCTCTGGCCATAGTTGTAACGTGTTTTCATCCTCTGTATTGGCTCTCTCTAGGTCCTAACCCTGTCTAATGCCTATAATATTTCTATCTAACTTAGCTGTCTATAACCCCCCCCCTCCCCAGGGAGAGATGCCCCTAACTACTGTGAGGAGGAAGTGGGCAGCCACTGTTCTGGCCATTTCTGGCTGAAGAATGTTGTAGTTGTAATTGGCAGTCAGAGATACTCTGCGCTGGGAAAATATTTGTCATATCTAGAGGGATTTTCTGGTGGCTTCCCTCCAGGTCAGAAGCTGTGGCTTGCAAATTTCAGTGCACCTAAGAATTACTTAGGAAGCTTGTTTTTTAAAAAAAATTCTCAGAGATTCTAATTCCACTACAAAGTTCAAATAACTCAGTGAAGCCCCAGGATTTGCAGTGTTAGTTACCCTCTCCCTGTAATTCCAGAATGGTCTCGATAATAGCTTCTGCTGATTGATTAAGGTGGAACATCTTGTTCTTCTCTACCAGTTTCATAGTAGAGGTCAAACCAGCATTCTTGTTTTCTTTGGCCATTTTTGCAAATGTAATATTTTCACTTTTGTGATTCAGTGGGAATGAGGGAGGGTGGGGAGTAGGTTGTTATTATTTCCCTAAATACATATCATTTGGTAGGGAAAGACTCTTTATAGTGATCTATATCGTCCGTTCTTAAAGAACCTCTGCTAACTTCCAAAGCACTGCTTTGGGAATTCTTTGAAGGGTACAGTTAATTTATCTGAGTTGGATAGATTAGATTGTCCAACAGAGGTGCTATATCTAAGCAGTAGTAACACAACCATCACATCAGAGCCATTTGCTGTGCAAGAAATTATTTAGTCATTTGAAAAATTAACTTCCTATTCTGTGCCTAGATTCATGTTTCCTGTTATATTTTTGAGAAAATAAAATATATTAAATTTAGTGTATATATTACTCAAAACACTGGTTTTTAAAATATAACATTGGAGACTGAGTGTGTAGCTCTGTGTTAGAAGAGTCACTAACACATATAAGGTCCTGGGTTCCACCCTCAATACCACAAAAATTATATATACTGTGAACATGTGTTCATCAATAAGTACATTTTTAAAAAAGCATGGATATATAACTATGTATAAAATTCTCATAACTGTGTATTATTATATGTGTATATGGTTGTATATACATGGTTAAAATATTATTTTAAATATAAACAGTCATTTTTGTGCATTTAAGTCAAAAAGAGCTAAAAATTTTTTTCTTCTGTTTCCTAAAAATAAGTTGTCTTTGCCTAAAAGCCTTATATGGAATATTTACCACTCAAGGAGACTCTTTTCCTTGTTGGTTTTAAATTTCTAAAACTATTTTGCATTCTTAACAAAGCATTCACTTCTATGAATAGATTTAACATTTTTCTCACACCAGTTTGAGCTGAGTTTTCAGAATATTTATGTGGTATTATATAGAAGAATTGCTACCTCCAGTGCAAATCTTTCACATGTAAATAGAGAGGCATAGTTTTCTAAATCTAAGAAGAAAACTAAAGTTAAAAGTATTTGCCCATTTACTGATGTTTAATCATTCTGAGAAAAGATATCTACTCTTTTATCTGAATATCATTGCTGGCCCTCAGACCCCATTTTGTTCACTTTAAAATAATATGGAAACTGCAATGAGTTTCTATCTTTGTAGGCAACAGCTAACCCAGTCTGCGTTGAGTGACAGTCTTGGAGTTTCACACACACCCTACTGACTCCCTGGCAACTCTTTTCCTAGGAAGCCATATCAAAGCTTCCTGGACTTTGCTAAATGATTTGATAGAACCAGAAGTTTGTAAGAGGGTATTCCAAAAATTCTTTTTCTGCCTCAAGAATAATATGTATTTTTTATGTAAGAAAATGGAGGCAATGTGTTCATACACAGTTACTGAATTTCATGTATGTGCATTTGATATGCATGAAAGTAAGAAAAAAACCATGGGCAAATTTTTATTTTAAATGTAGGAGTGAGGGGCTGGGGATTTAGCTCAGCGGCACAGCGCCTGACCAGCAAGCGCAAGGTCGTGAGTTAGATCCCCGGTACCAAAAAAAAAAAAATGTAGGAGTGAAAGATACTCTGTAGTTTTCTGAAACATTTCTAAGTATTTTTATGGAAGACAATAAGAGCTGGTTAACCAGAGTGTCCCCATTTACAAAGAGAGATAACCTTGAGAATTTACTTTAAAAAAGTCAAGTTTTACATTCATATCTCGAGGGACTGGACTGGTTCTACTTTCACTGGGAGAGTTGGGCAGAACAGAGAAGAGCTATTGGGAGAAAGGGCACATTTTGAACCTGTATTATGAGGTTCCTTTGATCTCCAAGCCTACCCCGTCCTCCTTCCCTTCTTCTAGGCTTTCAGTCACCTGATGGAATTCAGATTATCAGGGATCTTACTTGCCAGGGCCAGAAATCAAAATAAGTTGGCTTGAGAGGAGAGGACTTAAAGACAAGCATCTGGTCAAGCAATGAAATGACCAGGGATAATCAGCATCAGACATGGCTGCATCCGGGATCCCAGCAGACTTAATAAAGAACCTTTTCCCTTCCATCTCTGGGTTCTGTGTGCCTTTCCGGTGGGTAGCTTCCTTCTCTGTGACTGTGGGACTGGATAGAGCTGAAGTTTATAAAAGGACTTCATTTTCCCAAGTGATTTTCCATCATTGGAGCGGAAGAGGGTTGTCCTTCCCCAGGAGACCTGGCTGGCTGCCTGGCTGAGTCTAGTTCATAGCTGAAACAGAACGGCAGGTGCTCCAAAGCAGAAGGAGTGAGGCTCAGAGGCTGGCGAAGGGGAGCTCCCACTCCCCTGCTGGGGCACAAAGCTGAGGGACAGAGCTGCCCTGTGTGGGAGCCAGCAGGGAGGGAGAATGGTGACAGAAGGGTGCGGTCGCAACTGAGGTTTGCTGGAAATAATGACAGCGATGTCACGCTTCTTCTATCTGTGGCTTGTTTCCTTTTTTTTTCATGATACTGGGGATTGAACCCAGGGCCTTCGCACTGAGCTACATCACCAACCCTTCTGAAATCTTCTTTTTAGATCTCAGTAAGTTACTACACTGCCCAGGTAGGACTCAAGCTTGGGATCCTCCTGCCTCAGCCTCCAAGAGTCCTGCAATTACAGGTGTTTATTTACTTTTGGGTTTTAGTTAGTGACAGGAAGAGTTTAACAAAGACAGACATCACTACTGTATTTAATTTCACAGTAGTCTGGGCTACTCATATTGAATTCTATGCATTTTATCTCTTTGAATCTTTATTTTAAAACCCCTTTTGTAATCTTTATTGAAAAAAAAAAACTATCATTACCTCTGTATTCAAGATAAGGAGACTGAGGTTTTAAAAGATTAAGAAACTTGCCTGGAGTCACTTCCTGGGGCAGCACTAGAATCCACCCAGGAGGGTATTTCCTCAGGGTTCTTCCACTGAGCAGGTATAAGGGTTCTACAAGACAGGCTGGAGAGATACCCCAGCCAGACACAAGAGAGAGGTGCCCAGTGCCACAGGAAGCTGTGGAGTTGGGTAGGTGCCTCAGAGTTGATTCATAAGAATTGCAGGGGGCTGGTCTCGGTGGTGGACACCTATAATCCCAGCTATTCAGGAGGAGGAGGCAGGAAGGTCACAAGTTCAAGACCAGCCTAGGCAACTTGGCAAGCTAAGCTAAGACTGTCTCAACATAAACACTGAAAAGGACTAGGGGTATAGCTCAGTGGTAAAGACACCCTGAATTTGAACCCCAGTATCAAACAAAAAAGAAAAAACAAAAAATGCAGGGGGACCTAAGGTCTCCCTGGAGAGCTACCAACAGTTGTCTTACCTCAGGAAAAAAATGTGTCTGCCTTCCTCCCGCTTGAATTCCCCCACGAATTTGCTGAGTCTTGATTCTGAAGGCCCCTTGCCACATACAATCTCATCTCTTTAAGTTGCTCGGCCAGAAAATCTTAACCTTTTACAGCTCACAGGCTGCAGGGAAGCGTTTAACCCAATCTGCTCCCTTGGTAGGTTAGAGAACAGAGCCAGAGGCTTACTCATAGTCACACAAGTGGTCAGCGGCAGGGCTAAGACGTGAATCTAATCAAACTCATTCCATGTCCTGTGCTCCTTACGTTCTAACTCCAGTCATTTAAGTTTCATGTTCTCATCTCCAAATAGAAGTTCCTCACAGTTAGCAAAGTAATTCACTTTTGTGATCATCAGTCAGACTTAATATTTTAGGTTAAAATTGTTTTCCTCTTCCCTCCCTTTTTCTTTTAATCCCCCACTGTCTTAAGAATGCTTTGATTCTTGGGTACAGACAATAATCTCTCTGTCTGTCTCTCTCTCTCTCTCTCTGCATTTATTATATCATGAAACGAAGGTATGATTTTATTCTGATGTGGTTTTATGTATTTAAAACTCTGGTTTGACTAATCTACATTTGCTCTAAGTGCCCATGTTGCAAACAGTAGGGAGGTGCTATAAAAATGGTGTTCTCATTGTCATAAGGGTCCGCAGCCAGAGAATGAGGCCCCATTCCATCTCTATGTCCTTTCCTTCTCATTTACTGGATAAGTACTTAGACTTTGAAAAACCTTTCCATGCGAATCTGGAGGTAAAATATTTGCTAAGTGCCCAAACTGAAAGTTAATGAATTACAAAAAATTTATACTTTGTGCAAGAGCATTTTATATCTCTTTATGCATGAAGTACACAGAAAGAGGCATGTCTCTAAGAGCCGCAATGATCTTTACAAAGCAGAGATTATGCTGCTTCTGTGAGATTCCTAAATCCCCACAACATGCAGTGCATAATTCTCTCTTTGGACTAAACAAGGCAGAACATATTATGCCTTTTTCATCTATTGTCTAACACTTAAATAAACTTTACTGTCTTGTATTTTCTATCCCCCCCTTTTAGAAACTGAAAGTTCTCCTTGTAAAGAAAGGTGGTATTGATTTAATTTCAAAGCAGTGCTAAATCTTTAAGTAGGAAAAGGAGACTCGAAAGTTGGATTTTTGTTCTCATTAAAAACAAACTGTTCCTAGAAATTATGGAATGCAGGGAGAATTCTTTAATAGTGAATAAATAAGTCTCAAATGACTGGTATAGGAAAGGAACAAAATGCAGGCACTCTGAGATTAAGAATAAATCTAAGAACAGTTTTGTATGAAAATAAAAGTCTTTGCATGTCTATAAGGCAGACGTATTCAGAAGGGCCCCTGCTGGGTGCAAATCCACAGTTCTTAGAAATGGGGCCTACTGTGGATTGGTGAACTATTTGTCTTAAATCAGGTTTGCCTCGTGCTGGCTTTTCTGCTTTATCCCATGAAGTCTGGGTGTGGGGCTGTCTGGTTCACCCTGGGGTTGATTGGCTACAGCTGGCCTTAGAAGCAAATAACCCTTCATGTAACATGAAGGGTTGCAAATTCCTACCCCCCAGGATTCACCAACAGCTGAAACAGCAGCAAGGAAAGGGTTAGTTTGTGCTTCTGAAGGTTAAAACACCGCTTGTGGTCATGTCTGTCTGGAATCTCATTCTGTGTTTTCCAGAGACATTTCATTCTAACACTGGAAGTCATAAAAACATATTTGGTGGTTACATGTTACTCCACTTTTTCTGAAGACACTGGAGCTTGACCCATTTTATTTAACTCATTTTTATTTCACCTTGGTTTTAGGGACAAAATGATATAAATAAAAACTGAAAAACATACACACATACATACACATAATTTATAGACATCCAGAGACCAAGCCACTAAGTTTTAAGTGGCCCAGTAGAATCCAGACAAGACTGGGAATGGGATGAGTTCCCTGCACCTGCAAATTATTCTCAAACATCTGTCCTCTTTGCTAGACCCCTGCCTTTTCATTAGATGCACTGTTATCTGGTTACAGTAATGGAAGGATCTGGGCTTTGGAACTAGCTGACCTATGTTTGAATGCTAGGCCAGTGACTTCTTAGCTGTATGACACAAAGCTCCTCATTCAAAGCTTTATTTGTTCATCTTTTCCTTTAAAGGATCGTTCCTACTTCCTGTCTTGTTGGCAAGATTAAATGAGATCATATAAAAGCACTTAGTGTATTGATTGATGCTACCTAAAATAGTCAAATTCATAGAGACAGAAAATAGAATAGTGGTGGCCAGGGCTTGGGCAGTAGGAAATGGGGATTTAGTATTTAGTGCAGAGATTCTGTTTTATAAGATGAAAAGAGTTCTAGAGATGGACTGCGATGACAGTTGCACAATACTGTGAAGATACTTCATGCTGCTGAACTGACACTTGAAAATGGTAGATTTTATGGTACATGTATTTTCCATAATAAAAAGCACAGCACTTAGTCCACTGCCAGGAAACTTCTGTTACCCCTGTCTCCTTTCCCAGTCTCCCTTTTTGCTGCTTCACTGGAGACCTGATCAGAGGTTATCTGGAATTCTCTGAGCTTGGATAGATCTACATAACCCTAAGTAGTGGTTCTGGGTCCACTTTTAGGAAATACAAAATCACAGATGTCAGAGGTGAAAAGTACTCCGAGGACAAGTCCCACCCATTCATATTGTCCACAAGAAAACTGAAGAGAAAGTCTGGAGAAATTCAGCCATTTGATTTAAACACAGCATATCAGTGGTAGAGCCAGCACAGGAAGCCAAGATTACTTACTACTTCCTGGACCAGTTTGCTCTCAAAGAAATCTTGGATCTTCAATATATGGGGATCCTTTGGGCCAATCTGAGGCCTCAAACTGGGCTAAGGAATTTCCATACTCTGACTAGAAAACTTCGGAGCCTGGATCATAAAATATACCTTTGATAGGCTGTTGTTTTCAGTAGCATTGCTGAAGTATGAATGACCCTCAGTAACTGCACACACTTAAATGCTGCCACTTAAGAAGATCTGAGCTAACTTTATTCTATGAAACCATCTCCACGATCAGGACAGTGACCTATCCTTCATTCCCGATGTTTCCTTGTGTCCATTTATAATGTCTCTCTCCATCTCATTTCACCACTGATCTGTGTTCTGTCCCTATAAATTGTGCATACTCCTCCTTTGACTCCTTCTTTCACCTACGTAATGATTTTGAGATTCACCCTATTGCTGCATGTCAATAATTCATTCCTCCTGTAATGTCAGCTACGCAGGGGGCTGAGGCAGAGAATTGCAGGGTCCAGGCTAGCCCAGACTATTTAGCAAGACCCTGTCTTAAAATAAAAAATAAAAAGGGTAGGCTGGATATGTAGTTCAATCCTCAGTGGGTTCAGTCCTCAATACCTGAGGGAAAAAGTATATTCCTTCTATTCCTGAGGAGAAAATAGCACATTTTTGGATATACAAACAATCTATTTTGTATTTTATAACCATGGGTTACATATAATCATCTATTGTCTACAAGTTCTGCACCCAGAGATTGAACCAATTACAAGTCCAGACATTTGAAAAATTGCATCTGTATTGAATGTGTGCACACATTTTTTCTTGGTGTTATTCTCTATCCAATACAGGAAAGCAACTATTTGCATAGCATCTACATTGTACTGGGTATAGGTGCAATATAAAGTGTGCGAAAGGATATATAGGTTATACACAAATACTGTCATTTTATATAAGGAACTTGGGCATCTGAAGAGTTTGGTATCTGCTAGGGTTCCTGGATCCAATACCCCACAGATACTGAGGGACAAATGTACCACAATCTGTTGATCCATGTAGCTGTTGATATATATTTGGGTTGTTTCCAGTTTGAGGCGATTACAAATAAAGCTGATATGGACAGTCATGTGAAGTTCTTTTATAGAGATAGGCTTTCTGCACTAACCATGTGTTTCTGATGTTTGACATCTGAGGCGTTACTGATCTTGGAGAGGCTTCCTTTTCCAAGGTTAGTCAATTTCTAGAAATAGCAAATGACTCTCCCTCAAAAGCATAAGTTTCATATGCAAAGCTAACCAATGCAGAGCTCATATCCTCCAACTGCCTCTTTTATCAGACTGTTATACTTGGACCACGACCCACCTGCCGTGAGCCCTCCAGGGCTAAGTGCTAGACAACTAGGGGTCATCCCTAAACCCTGGAGCCTGCTGAAAGTATTCAAACTAGCCAACCCTAGATCTTCACAGCATGCTTCTCCTGCTTCACATGTTCCTTTCTGCAAAACCCACAGTAAAGGCTCTTGCCCATGTTTCTGCCTTGATCCCTTTGCCCCTGATGCTCCCACATGTGACCCTCTAATGTGGCATGCACATCTCCTATTTCTAGGAAACTGAAAACAAACTTCTTTCTGTAACCGCCATCTCTGTGTCTGCATGTCTTATCAAGCCTGATCAAAACAAATCCCAGCTACATTTTAAAACATTCTTCCTGAATAAATCCTAGCAGCATTACTGAATAATATGATGTATGTTTCAGTTTTTTAAAAAACCTCCATGCTGTCATCTAGAGTACGTGTACATTTGCTGTTCCCGACAGAAGCAGATGACAGTTGCAAATGCTCCACATCCACACCAATACTTGGTCTGATCAGTCTTTTTAAGTATAGCCATTCTAAAAGCTATGATCTCCCTGTGTTTCTTAATGCATATCTTAAATGAATAATTATCTTGAAGATTTCTGTGTGTGCCAATTTGCCATTATTTTTCTTCTTTGTATCTGTACAGATATTTTGTATGCTTTTTATTGAGTTCTCTGTTTTCTTATTGTTGAGTTTTAAGATCTCTTTATATATTCTGAATACAAGTCCACTGCTAAATGTGTGGTTTGTCAAGGTTTCCCCCAGTCTCTGCCTTGTCATTTTGTTCTCTTAATCTGTTTCTTTTGAAGAACAGAAGTTTTAATTTTATTGAGGTCAACTTTGTCAGTTTGTCCTTTCATGGATTTAGGATTTTGTCTCATGTCTAAGAAATCTTTGCCTGTCACCAAAATTTTCAACTCCACTTTTTTTTTTTTTTTGAGGTTTTATAGTTTTAGATTTTGCATTAAGGCCTATGGTACATACTATAGGGTTGCTTTTTAAAAATCTGCTATAAAATACCAATTAAAGTGTATTTGTTTGCTTTCCTGAATAGGGACATCCAATTATTCCAAAAGAATTTGTTGAAGAGAATTTGTGTATCTTTGCTATAAAATTGCCTTTACATCTTCATTAAAAGTCAGTATACATCTATTTCTGATTCTCTATTGTATTCAGTTGATCTATTTGTCTATCTTTCTATAAATTCTATGCTGTCTTGATTACTATAGTTTAGAAGAAATCAGATCGTGTTAATTCTCCAGCTTTCTTCTTCAAAATGACTTTGGCTGTTCTAAGGCTTCTCCATTAAGAATTTTAGAATCATTTTGTCATTTTCTTTTTTTTATTTTAAAGATAAAGGAATGAAAACATCTTAACAAGCACACACATATTTAGAAAATAACACAAAAACAATACAAGCAATACAGAATCTCAGGTAAGGTGATAGGAAATTAGCAATGGTTGTTGTATTACATATTGATATCTTCAATTGGGATACTCAGATAAAAAAAATATAGACATGTAAGATTGATCATACAATTAAACATTAACTGTTCCTTTCAACAGAGCAATAAAAGTCAGTAGTACAACTATGTTAGCTATCCTGTGTATACATACATACATATTTCCCCTTCTTTCTTTTCTCTTTTCCCTCATCCCAGTTGTTCCTTCCTTTTGAGCAGTTTCCTTCCCTTTCACAATGTCTATTGTACCTCCTAGATTTTATTCATTCTTTCAGGTTCTTACAGTAGTGAGATAATATAGTGTTTACACATGCAGGTCTGATTTATTTCACTTATAAGTATGGTCTCTAGTCGTGTCCATTTTCCTATAAAAACCTCGAGATTATCTTTCTTTATAGCTGAGTAATATACCATTATGTAAAAATACCACAACTTTTTTATCCATTCCTCAGTGGATGGGCATTTGGGTTGCTTCCATGATTTAGCTACTACAAATTGGGCTGCTATAAACTGTCTGACTCTCCCTCGGACAAAGGACTACTATCTAGAACATATAAAGAATTAAAAAACATCAACCCCCCAAAACTCAAAGACACATTTTGTCATTTTCTTCAAAGAATCCTTCTGGAATGTTGATAGTAATACACGAGAGGGGGAAAATGACATCTCAACAAGATTAACTCTTCCAGCCTTAGAACATGGTATACATATCTCTAAATTTTTTAAGTGTTCTGTAACTTTTCTAAGTGAATGTTTTGTGGTTTTCAGTGTACATGTATTGCACATCTTTGTGACATTTACCCTAAAATATTTCAAATTTTTGATGCTATTAAGTGGCATTCTTTTCTTAATTTTAATTTCCAGTTTAAAAAAAAACCTTGTTACTTCAAATATGAATGCTCTGTTTCCATAGAAAATAACTGAACAATGGATTTCCTGTTCTATTTTTGCCCTATCTTACTAAAAAAGTTCCACAAATGGATTTGCCTCTCAGCCTTTCAAATTAAATGCCATGAGCCCTATAAAAAGGCTGAAAATGGACCCATCCTCCTCAGAAGGAGCTCACGGTGATGTCCTCCTGCAAAAGTAGCTCAGTACACTGAGTGTATTAGAGACACAGATTTCCAGGGCTTGTGGAGATTCTGTCAGGAACCTGTAATGGGGATGAATTACACTTGCTAGGAGAGCATCAACTTTTGCACTTCCTGACTTTGCTAGGGCTGAGATTGAAATACTAAGGCGGTAATCCCCAAAGTGCCTGGATTTAATAGCATTAATTGCCTGGTCCCCACCAGTCCATAAATTCTTATTTAAAAGTCAGCTACCCTATGTATACTTCCTGGTAGTGCTTCAGTCTTAGTTTCTTACCTGTTAACTTTTCCCAATGCAAACAGCCTCACCCAGTCCTCCTAAGGAGTGAGCAAGCGACTTTGTCTCCAAAGAAACTGCTGCCTCCAGGAGAAGGCTCCTGGTCTGAACGGAGCTGGGTACAATCCACAAACTCTTGTGCTCTCAAACCCCTGAGAAAATGAGTTCTGGTAAATTCTTTTGACATAAAATATTTAAAAACAGAGATCAGGTTAGCACTGTAAGATTATTTGCATTTTAGAAGACCATAATTCCAGTGTAGAGATGTTAATCCTAATGGTGGATCTCAGGCATCATGGGAGGAAGAGACATTAAGAGGTCAGAGAGCCTTCCTTCATTGCCTCTAATTTCATTGTTAGTCTTGACTTTTGGGAGATTTTGTCCAACCTTCCCCTATGACCATGAGAAGGCTGCACAGTAACTTCTGAAATATATTGCTAATGCACACAGAATTTTCTCTCTCTGTATCCCCAACTATGCAACAACAAATCATAGTGAAAGTTGAGAAGACAGAACATAATGTGCAGAGTTACACTAACAAAAGTTCACGGCCAGGTTGGAATGACGCCGTTAACTATGCCCCCACCCTTTCTTCCCCATGCCCATTTCTCAGGCACTGGCACCATTAGATCATATTTATTAAGCCCCCATTGTGCAAAGCTTCAAATGTTGCTCATCATAGAGAATGAAGTTGGGGAGCCAGGAAAGACACTCACAGAAACAAGAGGAATATAGAGCCAAGTTCAGCTCTGCTTATGCATGAGGCACAGTGGTGAGAAGGAGATGGGTAAAAAATGATACTAACAGGAGAGAATCACATTAGAAAGGCTACATAATCAAGTGAGTTCAAATTCAGCCATGCAAAAGCAAAGGAGTGTAACCTAGGGCAGAACCAAGGGTGGTGCACCGTAGGTGCCAGGTGATGCCACTAAAAAAGACATAGGCCCAGTAGCACAGGCAGATTCCATGCACTAAACTGTATGCCTTTTAAAGACTCTGCAACCCTGGAGCTGTATAAAGAAATAATAAATTAAGGTTCCCTAACATCACCAAATACCTTTTCTCCCAAATCCAGAGCAAACGTGTAGCAGGACAGCAAAACTATAGCCTCTGGAAATATCTTGTTTTCCAAAAGCATGATGATAGCAGCACAATTAGGCATGTCTAAAGGAAGTCTGCCCAAACCTCGGCTTTGTGTTCACTCCTCTCAGTGAACATCAGCCCACTATCATGCCTGTGGTCCTGGTTTTCCAGCGGAAGTTTAAACACCAAGACTAACACTTGCCATGAGTTGTCCTTGAGAGGCATTGCTGGCATTTTTCAGGGCCATCTCCCACCCTCTTCAGTCCTGTGGCAGATCCTCCCGCAGAGCAGGGATCTGTGTATCTCCTGTGTACGTGAGAAAAAGTAAGAAGAGTTACCTTTGAGTAACATACCCTATCCCGTGGTCCCTAAGAAAATCTAGATGAATAAACCAGAATGCCTACAATAGTTGTAGATTGCTACACAAAAGATTATCCTCCAGAATAACAGCTTAAGCAATGTATATTTATTATCTCACAATTTCTCTTTGGTAGGAATATTGAGAACAGCTTAGACTGCTTGGTGGTTCCCCTTCAGGGTCTCTGTTGAAGTCCCTGGTGGCTAGAGCAGTAGTGACAAGAGGCTAAAGGATCTGCTTCTAAGTTCACTCACATGGGTGTTGGCAAGACTCAGTTTCTCACTGACTGTTGGTTAAGCATCTCACTTTCTTGCCTGTGGACCTTTCCATAGGCTGTGGAAACATCCTCATGATGTGGCAACTGGCTTTCCCCAGAGGACATGATCTGAGAGAGACCAATATGGCAGCCACCACCTTTTATAACTTGGAAGTGACATACCATCACTTCTGTAGTAATCTATTGGTCATACAGACCAACCCAGGTACAATGTAAGAGTGAAATACCGGAGTCAAGGATGTTAGGGACTGACTTGAAGGCTGCCTACCACCTCTAATCTAATTGTGCCAACAACACATTTGGCCCTGGTCTTTGATATAGTGAATATCAGTTAACAATTAATAGCTTATAAGTATCACAACCTAGTGGCAAGAAGAGCTGGGAATAAAGAGGTTTAAATTCAAGTTCAGTTGTGACAATGACGAATGTAATTGTCATGTACATGACTTTGGAATGATGCTTTACTTTTTTGGACACCCATTATCTCATCTGTAAAATGAGTGTTATAAATAATCCCCAAAATATCTCTCAGATCTGAAATCTGTGCCATGAAGAAATATACCATTTCAAAAAGGAATGTTATGAAAGCAATTTCTTTTAACAAAATGAGTCATTTTTCAATGGAGATTTCTCTTATTTCAAAGTAATAAACCAACTGGAGAAATGACACCCTAGAGTTTTCTTCTACTTCATTTCCTTTCTGTTCATAATACTTTATCTTAGTAAGCCAGCTTCACAATAACGTATTTTTGTTTGTATAATGCTTTAGGGTGTAACACACACATATTACATATCCAGCTGAATTCATCCATTCATCCACGTGGAAGGGGTCAAGCATGGAAAGCCCTCCAGCTCTGTTCTACCTCCCATTGCTGATAGCTGAGGTTTACTTGGGTGGCAGTTTGGCCAGAGCTAGTAGACTTCTGATAAGAACACATGACTAACATAGGACCCAAATAAATGAGTGAAAATGTGCAGTTTGTCTAAAATCTCTAAGTCTACAAAAATTGCTGTACTGGCCTAGTATATGCAGGGTGGACCAGCAATGCAAAGAACAGTGGAGCTGTTTATCATATGGAGTAATGCAGCAGAAGGTATCTTAGAAAGTTTATCTTATGAAATGAGAATGGGAAAACTGCCCATTTATTTTCTAGTTTGTTGACCATGACACATGGGCTTCCACTTCAGGACCTTTCCATTTGGAAAGTTTGGTCCCTGTCTGGGAGTTATTAAGGTCCAGGTCAATGACCATCCTGCACGTAAGCCTGCAGACATCAGTCTTGAGTGGCATCTTTCCCCTACAGTCTTTCTCTGCTACATTCTCTACTACATCATAATTTAATATCTTGGGGTACTTGGCACTATGTAAAATCATTTTGCTGGTATACTTGATTAAAACGCTCAGTTCCAAGGGTTTGAAGGGAGGGAGGGAAATAGGAAAAAAGAAGAAGCAAGATATATCATGTTCAGGTACAAATACCAGTTAAATGTTTTTAAATGTTCACCTCCACCTCCTGTAAGTTATCTGAGTGAGGAAACCTCATCCGTCCTGTCTGATGGTGCAGCCCCAATGCCTAGAATTGTTCCCAGTGCAGAATGTGTGCTCAATAAATATATGTTAAATGGATGCACACATGATGAGTCTGAGAAAGCTTATGGTATGATGAAGGGCAGTTCAGAGACATGTGGACAGTACAATAAAAGTATATTAAATGGGCCAGAATTCTGTTTCCTTTGGGCTGGTAACTAAGGACCAAACCTGAGAACAAAGATGTCCCGGTGCAGCACATTTTGAAGATGACCTAAAAAACTGAGAGTAGACCTGGGGTTCCTTGGCAATTCTGGGGGAAGAGGCCCTGCCACCAAAACCAGCAGTAGCACCCCAGGAAGGAGAGAGCAAGAGAGAGGGCTATTTCAGGAGTATGTGGGTATCAGCCTACTGGGTATCAGCCTACTGTGATGGGAAAATTTCTTCCCTGGGGACAGTAGAAGGGATTTTCCCTTTCTGCACCCAAGGGAATATCGCTGTGAAGAAAAGCGTGCAGGCAAGAGGAAGAGACTGGCGCCTCTTTCACTGTTCAGGGAGCAGAGAGAGCAATAGTTCAGCTTCTGTGTTGCGTTAACCTAAGGGGAAGGGAATAGGAGAAAGACGGCAAAGCAAAGCAGAGAGAACTGCTAAGAAGCCAACCATACTGGTACTGCATGGGGTGCAAGGATGGGGAGGTGTCCGCATGGACGCTAGTCAGCACAGCCTGGAGAGGCCTCCGCTAGCAGACAGGGCTCTACATCCGCACCAGGATGCTCTCATGTGTGTTGGGTGGGACAGTACCGCTGCTCCCGGGGCTGTGCTGCAGTGAGAGAGTAGACAGGAGCTTGGTCTCCCACCTCCAGTGACTTCTGCTAAGAGCTGATCAGTGTTAACACAAGGAGCAAAGAAAATCACTCAGACAGAATTCACCTAATCTTTCTTCCCACCCTAACCCCACCCAGGAGCTAGATTTTGGGTACAAGGGTGGGAAGAGGTGTGCAGAGGCAGAGGGTGCTCTGTCTCCATAGTGTCCCTGGAAACACACCCAGCTGCACCAGGGAAAGGGATGTTTTTTTTTTTTTGGTACTGGGAATCGAACTCAGGGCCTCAAACTCTCCAGGCAAGTACCATGGTGCTGAGCTACATCCAGGCCCCAGGGTATGATTTGAAGTTGGATACGATTTTGGAGTTTTAAGCCATAGTAGACTTTTTATAACTGAAAGGGACCAGAACTCAGAGGATCTAGCTCAGATGCCATTAAGGGACAGGAAAAGGTATTTAACAGAGCATGGTTGAAGGCAGGAACTGGAAAAAAGAAATAAATGAAGCTGTTTCATTTTCACTGCTGAGCTATCTGATCACTTAGCCATAGCAGGGGAAAAAGGCAATTTGGTAGACTAGGAGTGAGTTTTCCAAACATTTGCCTTTTCTTTGGGTGATGTATTGCTGGCTTTCACCAGAAGGTAAAGTGGTAGGAGAGTTAGCAAAAGTCCGATATTTAAGACATTCCTTTGTATGCAAGACTCAGTCTTACTCTTTGTTCACAAAATAACTCACCCTCTGCCTTGTCCCTGATTTTATGAATCAAGAGAAGAAAAAACTGAAAACTACCTTTTTTTGAGACAGGGTTGTGCTATATAGTTATGCAGTTCAGACTGGCCTTGAACTTACTATGTAGCCCAGGCTGTCCTCGAACTGACAGCTATCCTCCTGCCTCAGCCTCCCAAGTACTGGGATTATAGGTGTGTGCCACCACACCTGGCCCTTGGAAACTACTTTGTGAAAATCATGTTTCTATACAGGACCTTCAAAGGATTTTTTAGTCCTTTGGGTGAACCATTTACAAAATTTCAAAGACACTTTTTACTGCATCTGAGTGGCTAGATGACTCCCTATTCCTTCCTCCCTTGACCTGGACATCACTGGGAAAACCTCCAAGCCGCTCCCTGCATGGCACATCCTGGGAAGGCACTTCCTGTGGCTGGGGAAGCTGAGTGAGGGGAGGACTTGGTGGAACTGACATCAAGAAAGCCCCAGTCAGGAGAAGCACCACTGTTGATAATGGGGCACAAAGCTTTTTGAGAAATGAATGGGAATTAACTTAGAAGTTAAGCATATAGCCTTAAGTTTTATATACTCTAGGTTTTGTATTTTTTTCATATTCTGTTTTTACAAGAAGCATCCAGGGACTGGAGGTATAGATCCCCCACAGAGCACTTGTCTAGGAAGCAAGATGGGCACATAGTAGACTCTCATCATGTGTCTTTTTTTAATTAGTTAAGTTTGTAGGAAGTCCTCCTCATCCTCTCTGGCAGTCAAGTGGGTGCTTATATATGAGTCTGAGTTTCATCCCCAGGAATGAAAAAGAAAACAAACAAAAAAAGGACAATACATTTCTTGAATGGAAAAAATACACAGAAAATACACTTTTTAAAAACTATAAATAAGAACCAAAATGTATAACAGATATTGTGAAATAGGAAGATCTTCAAATGGGAAGGGGAACTAGGAAGGGGAAGGAGAAATGAAGGAAGGAAGAAGAAAAAATGATGAGAAAAGAAGGAAAACATGGAAACAAAGCTTTTGTAAGAAAGGAGATGAAGAGGGAGTGAAGGGAGGGCAATGGGAAAAAAAGAATCAAGTTATACCATGTATAGGAACAAATTCCCTATGATAAAATGGGAAGAAATCTTTCCAAAAGAAAGAGAAACTGGGATGGGGGAAGGAGAAAAGAAGGAATGGAAAAGAAAAAAATACATATGATAGTAAAGATAGATATACTACTAATTTCTCATTGTGGTATATCTCATAGTTCATTGAAAAGAAAAGTTTGTGCTAATACTGTTTGAACAATTAAATGCCTATACATTGTACTCTGAGTCACTAATTTAAAGATAACAATATGCAATGTATTAACCGTTGTTACTCTCCTACTATCTTGTTTTGAAATTTTGTTTTCTTTTTTTGTTTAAAATAAAATTTTTAAAAATTCCCTATAAGGCATGTGATCATTATGTACACCTAAAGTGTACCAACAAGCTTAACTAGTTAAAAAAGACACATGATGACAGTCTACTATGTGCCCATCTTGCTTAAACTTGATTCTTTGGTTTTGTTCCTTTAAATTCCTTCTACCTTCCTGACAAAAAGCACTGAATAACAGAATAACTCCTACTTACAGATGCATAGTAGAAAGGTGTGTGTGTATACATATGTGTATGTTTTGCTTTAGCTGTTTTTTTAAAAAAGTGACAAGCCAGTGCCCTGTATATGTCTTTCCAGAATGTTGTGGAGTTTCAAACCTTTAGGTTGGCACTGGTAGTCTTTCTTTAGCTGCGCAAACACAGGGCACCTTTATCTTTCCTGCAGATCTGTTTAACCTATGCATAGAGCTAGGAGGTCCTCCTCATCCTCTCCGGCAGCCAAGCGGGTGCTTATGTAGTAAAGGGTCTGGTCCAGGCCCTGTCACTTCTGAGGCTTGAGGCTTTTTGACTACCTTTGCCCAACACTGATGTCTGTGAAGAACTCACTGGGTCCTTGCTATGGTTTTTTCTGGATGTCCCCCCAAAGTGCTCATAGGTGGGGCTTTGAGGAGGTGCTTGGGTCATGAGGGCAGAATACTCATCAGCAGATTAGCCAGTAAAAGTGATGTTGTGGGGGTGAAGCCTGGTTACAGGAGGTGGTCACTGGAGGCGCAGCTAGAAGGGTTTGTCTCCCTCCTCCTCCCTTGATCTCTCTCTGAGCCCTGCCCCCCCACCATTCCAAGGACTGTTCCTTCTCTGCAGTGCCCCTCTGCCATGCCACCCTGCCTTGGAGCCAGCCAACTATGTACTGAAACCTTTACAAACTATGAGCCACATAAAACTTTCCTCCTTTAACTTGCAGCTGTTGTGTATTTTGTCCCAGCAATGAGAGAAGTAATTGAGAGAGCCTGTTATTGTGCTTATGTTCATCAACAAACCCCTTTTCTCACTGACTTTCCTCTTTCCCTCACATGAAACCAGTACTGTCTGGCCATCTTTTCAACCAAGTACAGGAATCAGATGTTATCTCTGACAAATCCTGTCAGTAGAGGAGGTTGGCGGTACTCTGTTAAGAATTCTGGGAACACGCTAGGCCAGATTCTGTAAAGGGGAATGTGATTATCAACAAAGTCCCCAAGCAAAGAGTGGCAACATGTTTACACAGCTTTTGTCTTCTTTGGTCTGACATTTATTCACAGATAGGACATTGGGATTCTAATTCTAACAGACTTCTCACTGTTAGGCTACTCCTGAATTTGAATCCTGGGGATATCTAGGAATATGTAACACAGAGAACTAAAAGTTATAGGACTTCAATTATTATTCATAATGATAGTAAGAATCATAACCATCAATTAAGTGCCTATTACATGCCAGGAAATAAGACACAGACATGTAATTGCCAATTCTGAAGCTTACTTCTAAGAAGGGAATTATAATTTTTCAGGTGAAAAACTGCGTCTCAATGAAAGTAGTAACTTACCCAGCTATAAAGCAGATAACTAGATTTGGTGCTGTGTTTTCTAGCAAGTACACATCTCCTTTCAGGTATCTTTTAAGCAGAAGCTGAAAAGTGGTAGGAAAGTCCCCTCTGCCGTGGAGACCTTTGACAAAGGGATGGGGGTGTGGGCTGTTCTTTCCTCTGCGGATGCCCACATTTTGTTAAAGAGCCACATGACAGAATGAATAGCCAGTTGTTAAAGAATCAAGCCCCTCTCTACGTGAAAAAGTGAGGCAGGAAGAAAGAGCAGCCCTGCCGATACATCAGAGGATTCCTCGGCATTCCTCCCAAGCAGGAGGGGGAGTTGGAGGGTGTCTCCACCGAGTACCACATTTCCTCCACTCCCTGCAGCCAGGCTCTGCTCTCCCCAGCCACAGGCCAACATTATCCGTGTTCTCAATCGGCAGCCTCAAAAGATGTCCAGTGTTCCACAGCAGCTGCCTCTCATCTCCTGGAGAAATTATTTTACAGTATTTCTTTTAAGAGAAGGAAAACCCTACAGGCTAAAGAGGCCATTTTTCATCTGGACCATCAAGCAGTGGTTCTGACGATGTGTTTAAGCCCACTCTTAGATGGAAGCAGCGAGCCGGTTGCTGGCAGGACATAGTCCACTGTGGCACATAATTCAAAAGAGTTCAGCTACCAGCAGGCCCGGAGCCCTGGGTTGGGAGGATGGACATACTAATGAGCTTAGCTAACCCCTCAGATGCATGTAAGACAGCAGCATTTCCAAGAATCCTCCATGCATCATATTTTTGTGTCATGCCCAGCATTCGTCTTCATTTATCCATCATCTTTCCATTACCAAGGGCATTAAAAGTCAGAGCTAGGATGCCCAGTAAATACACCACGCTTCTCATCATAGGTGGCATAAAAGACCCCAGTGGTTCAGCTGTGCCTGCTCCTCCTGTCCTGGATCCCCTTTGTTCTCTGCATTCTATCTCATTGTCTTCCTCGTTGCTCTGCATATTTGCCAAACATACTTTACCCCAGGACATTTGCACATGTTTTCTCTTTCTTCTACCTGGGAGATCTGTCTTCTGGTAGCTGCGTAGTGTATCTCCCTCTGCCACCTCATTTAGGTACCTAGAGAGTAAGTGTTATCTTGTCAGAGACACCTTCCCAATAGTCAGTGTTCCAGTGCTATCACAAATATTTGAGGTAAATCAATTTAAGAGCAGGAAAGGTTTATTTTGACTCACACTCTGTCAGATTTCAGTCCATGACTGATCAGTCTCCTTACTTTGGGCCACTATCTCCCAATAGTATCAAGCTGGAGACCCCACAATGTGCTTCCAGGTGCATTGTCAGATGCAAACTGCAGCATGTCATAGTCTCACTCCTTCCCGCCCCCAAGATAAAACTGCCTTCATTCTCTACCTCCTTAGCCTGCTTTTTCTTTCTCCACTGCACTGAAAATTCTTTGTTGACTATTAGCTTTACCAGCAGAAGACTAAGTCTGTGAGGAAAGAATTTGTCTTATTTTTCAATGCCTAGGAGTTAATAAAGCAAAAAATAATTGTTTTAATCTGTTTTCTGTTAGTATTAAAAAAAAACCTAAGGCTGGGTAATTTATTAAGAAAAGACATTCATTTAGTTGTGGAGGCTGGGGCCTGAGACCAGCGTCCTGTGAAGTCCTTCTTGCTCCGACTTTACATGCTAGAGGCACCGCACGTGGGAAGAAGCAGGTGTGCCAGCTCCAGTGTTCCTTCCCCTTCCTGTAGAGCCCCTCATCCCAGTATGTGGCCCCGCCTCATGATTTTGTCTAATCCTAACTGTCTACAAAGGCCCTACTTTCAAACACCCTAAGTTTGCCACACATCAACTTTGGGAGAACACATTTAAACCATAGCAGTCCTGAATGAATGAGTGAACGAATGAAGTGTTCTTCTGGAAGAAGATGGTGGTATTCAATCAACAAGTCCTTTGGATTGTCCTATGTAACCTGTTCTAGGTTTACTCTGCTGGGATCTGTACAGCACTTAGGGATTCTGGGTTATCAGGACTTGTCTAAGGGAAATGTTGCTTTCCTTGCGAAGACAGAGATGAGTTCCTCTTCCAATCTTGGTCACCACCTTGTTTCCATGGCAACCCATAAAAGGCACTTCTGACCCTGAGTAATGCATGAGACATAAAGTCCTCTATATGCTCATAAAACTTTTAAAACTTCTTTTGTGGTACCTGGAATCAAACTCACGACCTTTTGCTTGCCAGGCAGGTGCTCGTGCCACTGGGCTATATCCTTGACCCATTAAAACTTTTTTTACCTCCATAAATTACTGTTTTTGGAGATAATTTTTTACTAATCCAAAATTAAAGGGATTATTTTCCCCAAATAGGCCATATGTAATAGCAGAAGTTGACTACATTAAGTGAAAGCATTCCTGTGCTAGCCATGGAAAATGGGGATTTTTATGCTAGCATGGTGACTATTGGGAATGATTATCTGCATACTTCCACGCTTTATACAAAATCCAAATTAAATTAAGTTGAACATTTTCCAACTCCAGTTTCTATCCTAAATACAGGAGTGTTGAAAAATCTTTATTTTATGTTCGGTATTCTGCACTATTTGCTGCATTGGCCGGGTGGCAAGTTGGGGCATTCTTTGGAACAGGGAAATAAATGCACTTGCTCCTCCAAGGAGGAAGGAAATGTGGGGCTCCCAGGGGAAACAGGCCTTTGTGTTTGTAGAATGAGTCTTTTTCAGGTATCTCTATTGTCTGGCTGTTAAAGGAAACAGAGACACTCTCCTAACTCTCCCCAAGTTCATTGAAATTTACCTTGTTTGGGGACTCTATTATTTTCCTGGCTGTGACAGATACAGTCCCTGGGTTTTGCAGAAAGCGTTGTGTGGAGACATTCCCAAGGGAGACACTTCTTTGGCATTTTCCCTGCTCCAACAGCACCGGGAATGGTGCTCTGATAGTCGGTCTGAGTTCCATAAGACAATGAGGACAAAGGCAGTGGCGAATGAATGGATAAGATGGTCAAAAGACTCTCTCAGCCTGCGAGTCTATTTTTAACGCTACCACCGCTGCCACCCAATAACACAAGATTTCAGTTGACGCCATCCGTTGCTATTCTGAGTTGTATGGGAGTTTTACAAATCCAAGCAGATGCCCTATAAACTTCAAGTCTTATGAACTGAAAGTTAGAAACATACGAAATGGTACTGTTTATAGCTCTAAGACATCCTGCTGGAACTGCCTTCCGAGCAAAGAGACCCCACGTCCTCTGGATGCTCCGGCTGTGAAATCCCCTTGAAGGAGGACCCAGATGGGCCCGCTTCATTCAGGGCAATATTTTGCCCAATAATGCCTAGTGGGAAAGCAAAGTTCCAACGCAGTTTTCTAAACATGCTCGTTTCTCTTACCAACCCATTTGGGACAGCTGAAAGCTTAGATTGGCAGGATCCGTCTGCCAAGAGCAAACAAGGCGTAAAGTGCTTCATTCACTCGGAGATGTGAGAAGCAGAATTATCCTCAGGCAGAGTAGTTAGTGTTCAAATGCGAATGCTCGAAGAGAAGGCGTCTGTTGTCACCGCTGGGGTTGTCATCATGATCATCATGCTCCTCTTCTCAGTTAATAATGAATTTGTAACACCAGAATGCAGGTCTAGCAGGAAAGTTGCAAAAGACATTTTCTTTGCAAATATTTCACAAAAAGAAATGGGACTGAACTAGCCTAGATATTGGCAAAGAAAGACTTCATGAAATTTTTTAAAAGGAGGGACCTGAATAGAAAAAAATATTTAAAATAATACCAGGTATTTCCTCCAGTGACGCTGATGGTCATCCTAATTAGAATCATAGTGCACAGCTAAGACTTAATGAAATGTTTCTGCCAGCCAGGAACCATGGGAAATAGTTTGTATGAATTGTTTTGATGTTAGCACCACAAATTTCTCTGAGGTTGGTGTTATTGTTTTTATGTACTTATTTGTTTATTTAATTTTATTTGCAGATGGGGTGGTTGATTTTATGATTATCCTCCTTTTAGAGGAAATCGAGGCTCAAGGAGATTGCAAATGTCGTGTCAGAAATCAGCTATGTGATGGAATCAGAGTTTAAACCCCACAAAGGTGCCTGTATACTGACTGTGTCATTCATACAGGCTGTGCAGAGAAACAGAAAACTGAAATTCTAGGTTATAGTAAGACTGCATCCATTTGAATAGCAGCAAAGAGCTTGTTGTCTTGCCCTGAAATTGTGGAGGAGGACAAAAGTCTTAAAATACTATCAAATAATTTTTGACTCCTAGAGGACACTCCTCCTACAGCTACTGTGTCAAAATGTCCTTTCACATCCCAATGCATAGAGATAGGATAAATAGGTTGCACCAGGATGCTGAAAGGAGAAAACATCCCAATCTGTGTGGTGCTTAGGAGCACAAACCCTAGTACCATACTCTCTTGTTCATGTCCTGGCCCCATTACATACGAGCTGTGTGATCTTGAGAAAGTTCCTTAGTCTCTCGTATCAGTTATTGCTCACTAGAGGATCAGATTTAACATTTTATATATATATATATATATACGATATATAAAGGATTTACGAGGTACACTAACAGTGGGTGCCTGCAGAGTCAGGAGTGGAAGAATGCAAAAGGGCCATGTGTGTGCTGGAGAACTGGAGGATCCAGTCAAAAGTCCAAGGCCTGAAGCTTCCTGAAGGGCCCAGTGTGAATCCATGTCACAAAGCCAAAGAATCTGCACTGGAAAGCTGGAGACAAATGTCCAAAGGTGATAGTGAAGACTGGAGCTCCTCCAAAGAAGCAGAAGAAGAGATTTCCTTCTTCTTTCCCTTTTTATTCTATCCATGCTACAAGCTTATTGGTTGATGCCTCTCACACCCAGGATGGGTCTTCCCACTTCAGAAGCATCCAGAACTGTGCTAAACCAATCAGCCAGGCAGTTCTTTTTTTTTTTAATTTTATTTTAAAGAGTAAAAGAAGGATAACATAATAATAGGGGGATATACCGAATTACAGACAAAGTAGTAGGAAATTATCAATGGTTGTTATTTTACCTATTGGTATCTTCAAGATAGTTTCTCAGGAAAACAAATGGACAAATAATAGTGAGTTACAGACAAAAGTGGAAGGAAATTATCAATGGTTGTTGTACTATACTTTGGTATCTTCAAAGTGGTTTCTAGAGAAAACAAATAGAGCTATACATGAGTGATAAATAATCATTGACTATTCTCAATGGTTGTTGTTGGAAACACATAGTAACAAACATACATCCATTTATTAAATAGCATAGGAACAATACAAACATTATAGAGTTATGGACAGATTGGTAGGAAATTATCAATGGCTGCTGTAATACATGGTGGTAACTTCAAAGTGGTTTTTCAGGAAAATAGAGATGTGCAAGAAAGATCCAACAAGTAGGTACAGCCTAAGGATTGTGAAAAATAGCAGATTATCTTCTCACCAGTGACTCCTTTCACTGAGGTGTGACGGCTGCAAGGAAGGCAAGGATTGAAAAGAAGGACAGCGAGACTAGCACCAGGGTCTAGCAATAGGCTGTTTACTTTTTCCTTATAGTCATGATTACCTGGGGCTCCTCCATGGAGATGACGGTCTGGCCAGAGGAAGAAGGCAGAGTATGCCCTGGGCCCCTTCATTCCTGTTGGACCAGCTGGTAGGAGGGGGTATGAGCTCTGGGGCCTTTGCTTCAGAGGGCAGTCCAACCTCTAGTGGTCCCATTTACAGTCAGGGCATGGCCCAGGGGGCTTCTTAAGCCAGGCAGTTCTTATTCAAGTTGATACCACAGTTAACAATCACACCTCTCTAGGCCTCCATTTTCTAATCTGTAGAACTGAAACAACAGCAGCACCCACTTCACTGGGCCTTTGTGAAAATGAAATGAGTTAATATTTTCTAGTGGGTAGAACCAGCACATCATGTTGGCTGTTGCTCATGCCTACCTTGGGATAATCCTTGTTTAAACCTGAAGGTCATGACTGACCAAAAAGCTCAGTGTTATTCATGAGTCCCTGTCAGTCCACAAGTTCAAGCTCAGGCACTCCAGGTATCATACAGGTGTTTGGACCTGCTATGATTTACATCCTCCGTGTCCCCCAAATGTCTACATGATGTGTGGTCCCCAGTGTGGCTCTACTGGGAGATGGGAGAAACTCTAAGGACTGGGGCCTGATGGGAGATCTTCAAGTCACTGGGAGTGATGGACTGCAGCCTCTTCTTGAAAGGGATTATATGACCCTAATCTCTTCCTCTTCTTCTTCCTTTCTGTCTTTAACTTCCTAGCCATGAACAATCAGCTTTTGTTCTACCACACATGTGCTGCCTCACCAAAAGCCCAAAACTAACAGGGCTAACTAACAACCAGTCATAGGCAGAAACTTCCCAAATTTTGAATGAAAATAAAATTGTCTTTTTTTAGTACTTAGGATTGAACTCAGGGAGCACTGAGCTATATATACCCAGGTCTGTCTGTCTGTCTATATATCTATCTATCTATCTACTTACTTATTTTTATTTTGAGACAGGGTCTTGCTATTTTGCACAGGCTGACTTGAACTTGAGATCTTCCTATCTCAACCTCCCAAATAGCTGCAATTACAGGTGTACACCTCTATACTTTTCTTCTTTGTAAAGTGATTATCTCAGGTATTTGTTATAGTGACAGAAAGCTGACTCAGTTTGTTTCTATCTTCTCCTTTTGAACTGATAAATCAGACATGCTCTCACCATTCTGTTTTGTTTTCATACACTGAACAGCTTCTTCCTTTGTTCCACACTCAAAACAGTTTCAGTGAAGTCAACAAAATAATTCACAGAAAAAAGAAAAAAAAAAAATAATTCACAGAAGCATAATACTCAAAAGTTACCAAATGTATGTAGACAATATCTTAATATTTATAGAATCAAAGACTGAAATTTATGAAATTATCTGATTTATCCACCATCTAAAAGATGGTTCAACTTTGTCATACTGAAATCTTATATAGAGAGACTCTCAGATTGGAAACTGATTCTAAAAATGGAATTTTCCCCAGCTCATTCTAGAATTTAAAAAGCTTAACATGCTGCCTGGTGCACAGGACATGCTTGATAATGATCAAGTAGATTACTCATATCAGTGTCAGCATTGGTTTCAGTTGGAGTAACTGAAATCTTCTGCCTCCCAATCCTGTGACTACAAAAAAGCCACATTGCCTTTATGTTTCCAAAGGATGGTGCTTGAGCTGCACTTGTTTACCATAACTTTGCAATTTTCTTGTGCCACTCAGGTCTTTCGGGATGTCCCAGGGTCTCCCTTGCACTCTTAGGAACTTGTACCTTATACACCACGCATGTTAATTTCACATGGTCCCACTGGCCTCTGCTGTAGTGGCCTGTAATGAAGGTGTCCCCTTGATGGCCCAGCTGTTCTTTGTGAGGTAACTGTCAAATCCATGGCTTCTCAGCCTCTGGAGAAGGGACTCGAGTCACAGCCCACTGGGGAGTCACTGTAGGGGCTCAGAGTCCACACATGCAGGCCTTTCTGTGTCTGTCTAGCTCTTGCCTTGCTTCCTGGTCACCTGGCCAACTTGCCCCTCATTGCAAGAGGTGCTCAGGTATTGGTACCTCTGAGTCCATAGCAAATTACTCCACTGCAGATGCTAAGAGAGGGGCTGGGGATATAACTCAGCAGCGCAAGCACCTGCCTGGCAAGCTCAAGGTCCTGAGTTCAATTCCCAGTACCAAAAAGAAAAGATGCTAAGAGAAAGGAGCACTCCCTCCAAACCCACACTGTGTACACATGTAGCATGTATTCTCTCTCTTCCTCTCTCTCTGCTGCTCCTTTTCCCTCTCTCTCTCTCTCTCTCTCTCTCTCTCTCTCACACACACACACACACACACACATACACACACACACTTATAAAGCTATACCCAGAAACTCACTTTCCTATCACAGAAGAAAATTCTTCCAGCAAGTTGAAAAATGAGCTCATTTCCTTCTTTATGGAAACGACATCTTCCTAACAAGATAGATGACCTTGCTTCATGGCCCCCAAAGAAACAATTTACATCAGAACATATGGTTCTGATATTAGAGCATTTTGGATCACAAATAGCTGTGCTTAAATTTTACAATTAGTTATAATCAGCCCACTGGACTTTCTCATCTGAAATATCTGAATTCAGGCACCATTTTAGCACGTTTTTTCTTTCCCTTGCTTACACTGCCATGATTAAAAAACCATTTTCTGCCCCGAGGTTGAATTTGTCTCCACTCTAAGGAGCCATAAACTGCTTCTAACTGTAATTAATTAGATTAATTTAAAGTTTAAAGCTTACAGTACAGCCTCTGGGAATCTCTATGGAAAAGACAAATATGTACCCATCCCTGATGCCCCCAACCCTCTGCCACACACACACATAAAGGGTAAATTAGAGAAAGGATGTTGATTATTTGATGATATCCTTTTAAAAAGATCTACTGTGTGCACTGGGAGTGAAGCTCAGCAGTAGAACTCTGACCTAGCATATGTGAGGCCTTGGGTTCCAATCCTAGCACTGCCCAAAAGAGAGAATGGGGTGTAGGGGGAAGAATGGCTATAAACTTCTTCACAAAATGCAATGTAATTAATAACAGAAATTGTGACAACCATACACATTTTGTGAATCTTTTTGTAATGGTTATGTGACAGTTCCCAACCAGCTTGCATGGTAAATATTCATATTAGCATTGAAAATGAATGTCACAATCCCTGTTATTAATTGTATTACATACATCCTTGCATGAATGCAAGAACTTCCTTTGAGTTTGTGATGGTCCAAGAATGATAATCAATAACGTTAAATACCAACCATTCATAATCATTTAACAGAAAAAGTTAGCCAGAATCTTCTAAATGAGAAAACTACTGTCGGGATATTCATTGGACACTTTGAATCAACCAGCAATCACTTTGAACCAAGTAGAATCAAACAAATAAAATGCCAGTGGGTAGAAGTATATGTCAAAGACCACCATGTGGCCCCCTCAGGTTGGTAATGCTCCTTATGTATTTGCAAAGACAAGAGAAAGGTGTGCCTTGCTTTGGAAAATAACAATGAATGGGCCAAAAAACTAGAAGATCAAATGCAGGGACACAACTGTTGTCATTTATTTTTTAACCTGAGCCTCTGCTACTATGAGTAGCTTTGAAATAGAGAATCTGTGAGCCGGGTATGGTGGCACACACCTGTAATCCCAGCACTTGGGAGGTGGAGGCAGGAGGATCATTGCAAGTTCGAGACCAGCCTGGGCTACAAAGTGAGCTCAAGGCCAGCCTGAACTGCATAGCGAGACCTGGAAGTAGCTCCCAATAAATGTGTCAATAAATGTCCCAATAAATGTGTCGACTCTTCCAGGTCGAGACCAGCCTGGGCTACAAAGTGAGCTCAAGGCCAGCCTGAACTGCATACCCTGCCTCAAAACTCAAAAAGATAAAAAAGAAAAAAAAAGAAAAAAGAAAAAAAGAAAGAAATAGAGAATCTGTAAGCATCTGGTATACTGAGGGATAATATTCACATTAAAAGAATTTTTTTAGAATTTATAGCCTAAATATGAGCATCATTAAGCATGAAATATTAAGAAGTGCTGAATATTAAGAAGTATTTAAGAGGTGAAAAGGATATGAACTAAATTGTGTTGAGAAAAGAAGGAAGGAAGGAAGAGAGAGAGAGGAAGAGAGAGAAAGAGAGAGACAGAGAGAGAAAGAAAGAAAGAAAGAAAGAAAGAAAGAAAGAAAGAAAGAAAGAAAGAAAGAAAGAAAGAAAGAAAAGAAAGAAAAGAAAGAATGAATGAATCTTCACAGGGAGATGGCTTAACAGACCATTCCAGCAGTTCAGGTGAAAGAAGTTGATGGCCTTAACAAGATGGAAGCAGTAGAGGTGGGAAAACAGAGAAAGATCTGCAATATAAAGGTGAAGTCAAAAGACCCTACCATCTAAACTGGACATGGAGTGTAAGGGAAACAACAGTAGTTTGGACCTGAGTGGTCTTGTGCCTGAGGGCACCACAGACCAAGGGAGGATTCCTGTGGGGAAGACAAGGTTGGGAGGATACAGGAAAGGGAAAATCAGAGTTCTGTTCTATGCACATTAAATCTGAGGAATCTGTGGGCTGCCCACATGGAAATGTCAGAGAGGCAGATATGTGACTCTGGAGCTCAAAGGACCGGGTGGAGGACAGAGCAAAGGAGACTGAGCAAGGGCACCAGCGAGAAGGAGATGGGAAGCAGGATGTCCAGATGCCCCGTGAAGAAAGTGTTCCAGGAAGAATGAGGAAGTGCATCATCTCAGCTGCTGTGAGGCCAAGTAGGATCCAGACTGACACTTGACTATGGGGTTCAGCAAGAGAAGTTGCTCTTACTTGCAGGGAAGGGATTTCAGTGGAGTGGGGTGTGAGGATGAACCCCTGAGGGAGAGGGACCTCAGACCTGGCTGTGAGGGGACCTATGGTGTCATTCTCAGTGAGCTTCCCCTTCCAGCTCTGCTTGTAAATCAGAATGTGTATTCACACCAATTCTTAGAGTCTTTTCTTAGTCCTAGTCATCATTAGTGTAGGCATAGCTTTTTAGGCTCTCATAGTGAAGATAGTTGTGGTCATTAAAGCATGTGGAATGTACAGTTTTTGGAAATGTTAAGTGTAAATGTCATTGCTGAAATTTTAGAACAGTTAGATGAACAATAATGAGGATGTAATTCCTCCAGGTCACTAAATGCTTAATCAATGGATATCAGGTAGGAGCAGGAACGCATAAAAGGAGAATCTCCCACCTCCCTTCCATGGCCTGATAAGGCCTGCCTCACTCACTTTCACAGGAAGAAGCCAGATTTTCCTCTCCTTGGAGATGCTGACACAATTATTGTGTTGGGGTGGAGTTGGGAGGCTTTCTCTCTGAGGACCAACTGGAAAATTGAGCTACTTCCAGGTCAAGAGAGAAGACATATTTGAGGTAGAATAAGGAGGTAAAGACCGAGAAAGTTCAAAAGCAAAAGGGAACCAAGAAGAAAAGTAGATCAGAGAAGAAAAGATAAAGTGAAAGGTGATGAGAAAAGATTTGAGATGCAAGGGAGATGTACAAGGAAGGGCACACTGAGGAGCTGTGAATTCACATTTCTATTGATCAATTTGTCCTTATACAGAAGCCCAAGAACAGTCCCCAGTAGTAACTGTGTGAGGAAAAAAGTTCACACATGTCTAACAGGATCATCATATAGGATCAGATTTGTGCTATTTGAAATGGTTATGGCTTGTAGGGAGTTTCTTAAAGAGATATATTGAAGTCCTGAAATCCTGCATTTGTGAATGTGATCTGATTTGGAAATAGGGTTGTTATGGTTGTGTCTAGACGCCCCCCTAAAGCCTCATGTGGTCATAGATGAGGCTTTTCAGAAGTGGCTGGATCCAGAGTGTGTGATACTGGGATTAAGGGTGTGTGATTACTAAATCAGTCCACTGATTGGTTTGGCACTGCCCTAATTCCAGCAGTCCAGATACAATATAAAAGGGGCAGAAAGATGCTGTTAAGGTCCCTTGCTGCTTTTGCTACCTTGTGGACACCACAAGCTGTTCTCTGCAAAGCCTCTATGCCACACCACTCTGCCTTGGAGCCAGTGAATTATACACCGAAACCTCCACAAACAGTGAGCTAAATAAACTTTTCCTCCCTTAACTTGTGGGCGTTGGGTATTTTGTCGCAGCAACGAGAAAAATAACTAAGATAAGGGTCTTTGCAGTTATAATTATGTAGGGTGGGCTCTAATCCAATAGGACTAGTGTCCCTATAAGAAGAGGAAAATTTGGATAAAGTATGTATAAACACAAAGGGAAGATGTCCACATAAACATGAGACTGCTGGGGATATAACTCAGCAGCACAAGTGCCTGCCTGGCAAGTGCAAGGTCCTGAGTTCAATTCCTGGTCCCAAAAAGAAAACAAAAACAAAAACAAAAAAAAATGAGACAAAGATTGGGATTTTTCTCCCACAAACCGGGAAAAGCCTGGAGCCACCCTAAGCTGGAAGATATAAGAACAGAGACTTCAGAGGAAGCCAAGCTCAGCCCATGGCTTGATTTCTTCCCAGAACTGTGAGAGAATAACTTCTTGTTTTAAAGCACATACCACACATAATTTTGTTCTAGAGTCCTAGGAAACCCATACAGGAACCATAAATAGTTTTGAGCAAAAATTTCTATAAAATTATTTTTAAAAAAGGTATTCTGAAACTTTAAAAATGCTTACAAGCAGGGAGTTTTTAAAAATTCCAACTCTGAAAAAAAATACCCCAAATCCAAATCAATTCCTATATTTATTTTTTTCTCCCAAGTAATTGAACAAACTGGAGGTGGGGAGGAGGCTCACTCCCCTTGATTTCCAGTGAATAGTGCTGATGAGTCAGGGCCGTTGCCTCCCTCTGAAAATGCTCTGTAAAAAGCAAAATCTGAGTGTTGTGTTTACTAAAGTGATGCCATATGTTGGTTGATTAACAAGTTGTCAGAATATTAGAAGTTCTTGGCTGATTGCGAGTGGGAGCATCTGTTCCCTGAATCCTTTATCTAATGTGTGTACAGCTATCACCAGGTTTGGTGCTTATCCTAAATATCAGATATAAATTCCTGCAGTATTCAGCCTTGAGAGAGTAACACTGATGTATTTCTGGGGTTGTTGATTTCTGAGGCTGTTGATTCTGAGGTAAGCAAATGAAGATCATATACAAAAATAAATTTTTTTAAAAGTGTGAACATGAGAGTATTTGTATCATTCAGAATTATTTAGCCTAAAACCTGATATCATCTACTACAACAAATATCTACTGAATGTCACTTGCATTAAAATTAGGGAAAAGAACAAAAGAGGGAAATCCATTGGAGAACTATTTATTCCTTAATAATGCTTTATATTTATGCAGCTTACAACTGACTTCACATTGGACTCTCATGGTTTTGTAAAAATGACAAGGAATCCTCAACCCAGTTGACAGATAAAGAATCTGCAGCCGAGGGCTGGGATGTAGCTCAGTGGTAGAGCACTTGTCTAGCGTGTGTGAGACCCTGGGTTTGATCCCCAACACTGAGCAAAAAAAGGCTCTGCACTTGATGCCTCCATTTGCCTCAAGCATGGAGGAGCCAGGATATAACACAAGGTCTTCTGAGCTCCATCTTTGTGCCACCTGCAAATTCCATGAGGAGAGATGTTCAGAAGGTGCTAGAAAGGCATCTCGCTGGGAAGAAGTTCTGGAGATTTTTGCACTTTTTTGCGCCTCTTCCTCTTTGGATAACAGGCAGCTGCCATGTATCAGATTGTGCCATTTTAATTTCAGCAAGTGGCTCCTTTCCACTGCCCATCAAAGCAAACATGAAATAAGCAACGAGGGAGAGGGGACTCTTCTTATCTAAAGTTCAAAGTTGGACTCATATTTCAGTTGTTCCATTTCCTTTGAAATTTCTCAGCACCTATGGCTTAGAACTAAGTGCTTCTGTGCTATGACGTACATATCACCTTTATCTTTAGCTTGGGATTTTTTTCTGGTCATATTTTTTTCAACATACAAGGAGGCTATATTATGGAGAAATCTTCTAATGTCTCAGAGAAATGGGACATATGAAAAATATTGTCTTGTAAATATTTCAAATCTTAGCTCCTTTACTTAAAGCACAACTCAAGTGTGACATTTGGCCTTTTCTTCGTGTCATTTCTCTTTGCTTAAGGTAGGGGAAGGGAAAATAACTTTCCCCTCTTAGGTCCAGTGTCTTGTGGGTGTGAATTAAACTGATAAAAGACAGATTAGCAAGTGACAAGGTTTATTTCACACACATGTCAGAGGAAAAGAAGTGAAAACTCTCAAAAAGTAGTTAGGCCTAGTAATAATTTAGTAAAATGATAAAGCAAAATAGAAAGGATTTGGGCTTCTCAGGACCATAAGAAGTGGGAAGGTAAATATACAGAGGAAGCTAAGGGAAGGGAAGGATGTGCACAGTTAAACTGGTGCCATCTCCAGTAATAAGAGTCATCTGCTCTTCCCCGTACAAACATGGGGTAGGGGGACAACTTCATAAGAAGAATCCGTGCCCTGTTTTTAAGCAGAAAGTGGGAAGACAGCGACTTCTTCCTGCATGTGCTATTTCTCGACAGCCTTCCACACAAAATGTCCTCAAAGAAAAGTGGTATTTGGAGGGTGGCACAGTCTGATCCTGTTGTTAACTTTGACGACCTTGATACTCAGGCCCTTCCCTTCTTTACAGTCATCTGCAGCTACTTAATTTCTGAGCCTTTTCAGCAAAGTGCTACTCCTCTTTCTCTACCCTTTCCATCCTCTGAACTCATGTTCCTATTCATCTGGCTGTGATGCTGTTTCCCCTCCTCTTCTTTTCAACTGTGACCATCGTGCTTCAAAAGCCCAAATTTATAGTCCTATTTTAATGGCTCTTCAGACCTCCAGCTCTCTCAGCTGTCTTCTTCTCAGCATTCTATGTTGTCATTGTCTGAGAAATTAATGTGATCACCTATCGTGTAGCCCTTCAAGAACCTCAGTGAGTTTTTTCAGCAGTTATGTAAATCTTCTGCTGTTATTTAACTTCTTATATTTTGCTTCCTTTTATCTCTTTAACTGTAATTCTGCTTCCCTCTCTGTCTTGCACTCTGCATCCTGGAGTATTGCTTCCTAAAGTGTGAGCTGAGGACAACCTGAACCAAAATTCACCCTGGAATGGTGATTTAAAAGGTAGATCCCAGGGACTGACCATGGAGCAGCTAAATTTTGATTTTCCAGCTGACTGTTCTTCACAGTGAAGGTGACACTGAATTAGACAGCATATTGTGCTTATTTACGTACTTGAGCACAAGTTAGGTGCTGCGTGCCTGGGTACACTAGTGGTTCAGGCAAACATGGTCCCTGTTATGTTAGAATTTCTAATCCAGTTTAGAAACCAGTCGGTGAACAAAGACTCAAAAGAATGATGGGGGTTTTAATGGAGAAATGTGAAGAATGTAGGAGTATGTAAGAGAGGAACTGGCAGGGGCTGGTGTAAAGAAACTCTTCCCTGAGCATGTGGAGATGCAACATACGAGAGGAAATAGGAAGGAGAGGCCAAAGGAATAGCATGTGTTACAGTCTGAGATGAGGAGTCGGCTTCTTGTTTGACAGTTCATTGCTATAATTGTAATGAAATGCCTGAGACAAGGTGATTCATAAAGAATGGAAGTTTATTTGGCTGAAGGTTTTGGAGCCTGGAAAGTCCAAGAGCACAGTGTTCAGCACCTGGTGAGTGCCTTCTTGATGCATAATAGCATGGTGTGGGCGTGATATCACAAGCCAGACTCAATCGGCCAGCTTGGATCAAGCCATTAATAGACACAGAGCCCTGGATTCAATCCCTAGCAGAAAGAAACCAAGGAAGGAAGGGAGGGAGGGTGGCGAATGAGCAAGACAGGGAGGAAGGAAAGGGAAAGAAAAGGAAAATAAAATGCTGCTAATGCCATCATAGGGGCCCCACCACCTTTAATGGCCTCATCTAATCTTAATTAACTCCTCAAAGTGCCACCCCCTCCAAATACTGTCAACATATGGATTTGTAGATTCAATTTCCACACATGAAATTTTCAGGGGCACTTTACATCTGCAACAGACAAGAAACAAGGTCCTCATGACTTCAGCCTTGAGGGGGGAGAGAAGAGTGAGAGGAAGCAGAGCTAGGAAAGTATCATGCAGCAGACCACGTGGGGTCCCGCGCCAGGCTGAGGAGTTTGGAATTTGTTCAAGATTCAAGACAGCAGGAAGCCACTCAAGATCGGCACAGTCAGTTTTGTCTTTAGATCACTTCAGCTCTAGAACAGAGAAGAGTAGACCTAGAGAAAATAATTTGGCAATTTCCTAGGAGTGAGGAGATGAAGACTTTGCCCAGACAGTGGCGGTGATAGAATAGATTCAGATGGTGCTTAGGAAATACTGTAGGTTACATGGGATTTAGTTAGTAATTTGATATTAGAGTGAGAGAAAAGGAAATGTCCAGGATGTCTTTGATTTTTGTTTTGATAAGAATCAGTGGAGCCATGTAATGATGAGAGAAGACCAGACTGTAAGGACAAAATTTTAAGTTCAGTTCCAGGTTCACAGATTTTGAAGTATCTATGAAACATGGAAGTCAACATATGATGTATGTCTTCATATTTCCAGTGGAAAAAGTGATATATAAGTGGGCTTTGAGAGAATTTTGAAATTTAGATGAGCACCAGTAGGGATCCAGTTAGAAAACCACAAATTACTTATCCCTGCAAAGAGTGCCTTGGTGTCTTTGCTCTCATGATATTCTGCATTCACATTTCTATATTTTTTAATCCATCTTCAAATGTGACTGTGTTCTCCAAGGAGATTATGATAGTTTTGTTTGTTTTGTTTTGTTTAGAAAATGGGTCAGATCAATGAGGCTGTTTGCATGCATTTATGTTTGTTTCATTGGTTGGAGGTAAGCTTAGTATAGCCACGTGTGTCCTTTAAAGTTAATCTATAAGCACAACTTACATTTTTAAATGTAGTATATTAATCAAATATGGATGCACTCAGATATTTTCAAAGACATAGCAGAACATCTATGAACAGAGGAGGTAAAAACAAAAATGTTTTATTTTGTATTAAACTTGTAGTGCATCTAGTAAAAATTCATGTCTGCTGAGAGATCTTAGGAGTATATTTGTGAGGGTGAGTTGGTCTTTGATGAAAGTACACTCTAGTTATACAAGGGTTTGCAGTTCATAGGACTATTCAATTATAGCCCAACTTCCAAGAGAGAGAGAAGCTAATGGAAAGCCATAGATTTCCTTCTCTTCGTGTTCATCATCTGATTTTCATTCATCTTCAGAAAAGCCAGTAATGATTTTCTTTTTTAAAAAGCAGTGAGAGTAAATTACTCTCGGTGTTTTACAGTTAATTCCCCCAAATCATGGTTCTCTGCATTTTGAAAATGATATAAAAGGCTTGATAACCAGCACAAATGACAGAATGTAAAAGTAGATCCCTTGCTTATTCCTATGCATCGTTGTCTGAGTTGCCCCTCCACGCAGTCCCTAAACAATGTCCAGCTAACCTCTACTTGGTTATTCTTAGCAGCAGGGAGCTCCCTCTCTATTTTAGGAATCAAACTTTTTTTAAAAACTAAATCCAATTAGCTAGAGTATCTTTGCTGTAATGAATCAAAATGAGCCTCATTGCTGACACTTGATCTGCACCCACAGCAACACAGAATAAATCTATTCCATATTCTGCATGACAAGCCTTTCAAATATATGAAGACAACCAGCACATCTCCCAAGCTTTCCTGTCTACAAACCAAGTCTTCCCACGTCCCTCAGATGCATTTCTTATGAGACAATGCGACTCCGTTTCTGTCTTCTGTCTTCCTCACCATCTTTACAGAAACATGCCCCCTCTGGGCTCTCGCAAATGCAGTCACCCCTTTCAGAGAGACACCTTCACTCTGACCAGCACCACGCACAACAGGACAGCTGCCTCTTAGTTGTCCTTGCATGAATTTTTGAGGACAAACACTTTAGTTTTCAACAGAGGGCAATGTGTGAAGACCAGGGTAGGGGGGTAAAGCTCTGAGACTTTCCAAGATATGTGGAATATTTAAGCAGGTTTTATAACTGTAATGACCTTTCACCTGTAGGACTTGAAATGGGCTAAATCCCAAGAGAATTACTGGGCAATAAATGTGAGGGGTTTTAAATCCCATCAGAATATGGATAAAACAAAATGGGAAGTGACTTCTCCTTTTCACTTTTTTATGTGGCAGTTGTACCTTAATCTACTTTTAGGAACAGCTGTGGTAACAGATGTTCATTTTACATGGTATCATTCTTTTTTTTACTTTTTAGTATACCTAGCAAAATCTTTTCTATGAAAAAAAATCCTTTCCATGAAGAAATGATTTTAAAAGCCCATAACTTTTTTATGATGCAAATAAGTTACCATTTGTATAGCACTTTCAAGGTCTCTCCTACACTGACTAAGCACCTTCTGGGGCACAGTCCTGAAGGAAGTGATCTGGAGGGTTTCCCCACTCTTCACTTCAAACACTTCCAGTGCGTGGATTGGCATATAGCTCAGGCTTTTAGCTGCTGGGAGGAGGTCAGTGGTCCACAAAGTGGGGCTTGGAGAAGCTTGGCCCCATCACTGGGAATATGAAACTCAAAACCAGGAGCTCACTTTCCTATTCATCCTCACTACTAGATTTTTCACTTTGACCACATAAAGAATCATAAACACTAGCTGGACATGGTGGTGCACGCCTATAATCCCAGCACTCAGGAGGCTGAGGCAGGAGGATCACCATGAGTTCAAGGCCAGCCTAGGCTACATAGTAAGATCAAGGCCAGCCAGAACTACACAGTGAGACCCTGTCTCAGAAAAAAAAAATCATAAACACAGTTATGCTAGTGAACCCAGCTCCTGGTTAGCTTTTGGATAAAAAACCTTTGATCTCATTATTTATACAGTATAATATCAATATTTATAAAGTATGTGTTTCTGTATGCAAAAAGAGAAAGATACATAGGCTGGAATTCATTTTTCAAATACTGTTGTAAAAGCTCAACTTGAAATGTTCTGATGTAAAAAATCAACACCACTGGGGTTCAGTGGTGCAGCACCTGTCTGGCAAGCATGAGGTCCTGAATTCAAATCCAGGCACCAAAAAAATAAAAAAGCCATCAACATCATCAGTAGGAGGATCCTCATGGTAGTTTCTGTTCTCCAATTATCTATGATCTAAAAGGGAGACATTCTTTGCTAAAAATAAACTCTTATAGTCACATTTACCCAATTGTTAGTACTATGAAAGTCTTTCCACTTTTACTATGACTTAGTAAAATCACAGATAACGCCCCTCAAAACTTTAGTAATATTAATCCCCCAAGTTAGCCCTAAGGATAGGAATTCCACTTGGGGTAAGCCACAGCTCAAGTCCAGTGATATCTCTCAGTTCTTCAAATTGGTTGGTCAAGGCTTAATAAGAATCCCTTGGGGCTGGGGATTTAGCTCAGCAGCACAGCACCTGCCTGGCAAGTGCAAGGTCATGAGTTCAATTCCTGGTACCGGAAAAAACAACAACAACAACAACAACAAAAGAATCCCTTCAGAGACATTTTCTTCAACATTCTTCTTACCAGTCATTGAGCCTTGCCTTTGTTGTAACTATCTAATATTTTATTATTTTTACTTTAATAGATAATCTAAGTTCATCAGCTTTCCATTACTGTAACAACTATCTGAGACAATAAGTTTAAAAGGAGGAAAGATTTGACTCATAGTTTCAGAGATTTCAGTCCATGGTTAACCAGCCCTGTTGCTTTTGGGCCTGTGATAAGGCAGCACTTCATGTCTGGAACACACAGCAAAGGAAGCTGCTTACCTCTTGGTGGTCAGGAACTAAAGGCAGAACAAGAAGAAAGCCAGGGTCCCCGGATCTATTTTAAAAACACTTCCCCAAAAGCCTAACTTCCTCCCATCATCTCCTACAGGCCCTGCTACTTCCCAGTAACACCACAGACTGAGGACTAAGTCTTTTAACACATGAGCTTTTGAGGGACACATGAAAATCATAAAGCAAGTGTGGTGGCAGATCCCTGTAATCCCAGCTAATCAGGAGGCTGAGGCAGGAGGATTACTATTTCAAAACCAGCCTGGACAACTTAGTGAGACTTTGTCTCAAAATAAAAAATAGAATGGCTTAGGAATGTAACCAGTAATAAACAGCCCCTGGGTTTAACCCTAGTAACACACACACACATACACAGACACATACACACACACGGATAGTCCAAACATGTGATTTTAAAAATCAGACAGTACAAAATCATACCTTTCCACTCATTTACTAGCTTTAAAAGAGACATACCTTTTATTCCTCCATTTGAAAAGTGAGAACACATTTATCTAACTTCAGTCTCTTCCCCTTCACTTCCCAACACCTGTTAACAATACTATTATTTTTAAATAACCTTTGTTTGTGTGGTTTAAATGCTGAGATCAAAATTTCTAGAGTTGTCATAGTGTCAGCCCTCAATAGACTCAGCACCAGGCAGTCCTTTGTCCTTTGTCCCAGCTTTTCCAGTCCTTTCTTGCATGACTGTGGTTTGGTCGTCTGATAGGTCTTTGAAAGGATTCAGAGAAACTCTTCAACACTTAAGAATGAAAGTTGATAGCATTGAGTTGTTTTCTTCTGTGATGGTCATATGAAGGATTGAACCCAGGCCTCATGTATGCTAAGCATACTGTCTACCTGCTGAACAACACTCCAGCTTAGATCCTTGGGTCACACTTTCCATTTCTGTCAACTTTGTACCTATCATCCACTGCCTTTCCATGTTGAACTTCTTCCCTTGGGATTTGATCGGTATCTGTTTGTTCTTAGTCTTTCTTTCAGTCTTTACTTCAGTAAAGTTTTTTAAATCTTCTTGGAGATAATCTCTCTTCCAGTTACTTCGCTGTCTTCAGAAATGCCTATTATTTAGAAGTTGGACCTCATTTGTTTCCCTGCACTATAAGTTCAGGAAGTTACTTATTTTTTACTTTTTCCCTAGTTCATTTTACTTGATGTCCTCAGCTGTACATTTTACACCTCGGACTTTTTTGCTCTGTCTCTTTTCCAAAGCAGTCTCATTTCTAAGATGGCTGTATTTATGCACCTTAACACCCTCCTCAGAGCCCAAGTTTACCAGCCTTAGTATTGTCCTTAGGAGTTATTCTTCAGCAATTTCCAAAAGCCTGTTGACCCAATCTTTTGCTCAATTTTTCCTGCATTTCCTCTCTTCCCCTATCATAAGCTCACTAAACCCCTCCTCTCTTCCTTTTCTCTTTTGTATTTCTTCACATAACTTTTGTGGCTGACTGAGCTAGTTACAATTACGCTCTACATAGTTTCTCCTCTTTCTGATGCTCAGATCATCTATTTCCTTTCTCAGTCTGCAGAGGTCAGCATCTAAAAAATGTCACTGGTCTGTCCTTTCCCACTTCCCTTCACTAATTAATATGCTCTGTGCTTTTAAGCCATAACCACGCAGTTATAAAGCATCATAACTCTTCACAGAGAAAAGAGAGCAGGTGCCTTTGGGAGTTTAAAAATGCAATCCTGAGTGTGTCGACCTCATGCTAGCAATTTCTTTGAAGTCCAGCACTTTGTCTTAAAAAGTAAGGCAATATTCAGCTCCACAGTAGCCATGTTTGTTTTATTTGTTCACCTAAAGTGCTTTAAATAATTTAGCTATTAAATTACTTATTCCCTCAACCTGTCTTTAGTTTTTGAGTAAAATCGAAGCAACAAAGAGATAAGCTATAATAATAATGAGGTTTCAAGTACTTTCTAGCACACTGCTGGAGATTTTCAGGGATCTGAGGATCATAGAGGGAGTAAAGCACATTTTTAAGAGGCCCCTTGTTTGTATGTTTGAATCTTTGGCCTCTGATGCAGCACCTGGTACACACTGAGCGTTCAGTGAATGCTCAAGGAATTGTCTGAGAGTGAAGCCACAGGCTTCCGCTTTATGACATCAAGGAAGCACTGCTGTTTTAGCCTATTCTTGGTGCCATTCTAACTAAAATGACCATTCTTCATGCTTAGAGAAAGATGGAGATTGGACCTTAAAGATTCAAGAACAGTCACTTTGCTATCCCTGGAGAACTGGTTCTAGGACTCCCAGGATACTAAAATTCATAGATGCTCAAGCCCCTTACGTAAAGTGGCATACTTGAATACTAGCTACACACATCCTTGTGCACAGAATCACCTCTAGATTCTCTATGATAGCTAACACAATGTACATGGTAGGTAGACTGTTACTACACTGCATTGTTTCGGGAATAATGACCAAAAAAAGCTGTGCATGCTCTGTACTGATGCAATTTTCCCCCTGAAAATTTGTAGTCAACAGTTGTTTGAACCTGAGGGTGCAGAATCACCAATTGTGATTGGTAGACCAATTGTGTAGCATGTGGTTGTCATGAAGCAATTGTTGAAACTGGCATTTTTTAGGAACATTCCTTCCAGCCACAAGAAGCCTGAATGCTTCCATGAGTCTGTATCCATGGCTTGTTTTTTTAAGAGTCAAAGCTTCATTTTCCTTATCTGTAATATGAGGACGATAATAACTACCTCATCGGTTTGTTGAAAAGAATACATGAAGCCACTATTGAAAAGACTTGACATGGAACCCAATACAAAGTATGCTCTCCTTAAATGATAACTGCTGTTGCTATTACATGTTTGGCTGAAGGGATAGAGAGGTCATAGAATGAGCCCAAACCATTTTGTTTGAAAATACTTTAAACATGTGACCTAGCAACTATGAAGCAGCTTTAGACAATAATTAACAGCCTTGATATCAAATTCCATAGTTCTAACCAGGAGCGATGCACAAGCCTGTAATCCCAGCACTCTAGGAGACTGAGGCAGGAGGATCACAAGTTCCTGCCCAGCCTGGGCAACTTAGTGACTTAGTGAGACCAGCTCTGAAAATTAAATCATAAAAAAGGGCTGGGGATGTTGCTCCATCCCCAGTACTGCCAAAAAAAAAAGCACATTAATGTAATAATTTAAAATAGTTTCCTACCCTCAGCCTCCCCATAAACACATATGCATATGCTCTTACCCATTGTTATGACTCAGATTTAAAATATTCTCAAAGTCTCATGTGTTCAGAAGAGGAGCTTTTACAAAGTAACTGGTCATGAAGGAGCTACCTCATCACCCGTGGATTAATCTACTGCTGAGTTCACTCCAAATGGGCTTTGAGGAAGTGGTCCAGCTGGAAGAAGTAGGTCCTTTCAGGCACAGTTTGAAGGGGACATCCTGTCCCCAGCTCCTTCCTCTCTCTCTGGCCCTTCCTGCTCACTCTACTTCCTGGGTGTCATGGGTTGAGCACAGCTACTCTGCCCAGTACTTACTTCCCCCACGATGTTTCTGCCTTTGGAGCCAGTTGACCATGGACTAAGTAAACTTTTTCTCCTTTAAGTTGGGTATTTTGTCCCAGGAACAGAAAAGTGGACTAATATGTCTTTGTAAAGGACAAAAAGCAATGCCTCTTCTTCATCCATTACAAGAACCGTGACCCACACCCCTATAACAAGCAACAGATTAACAAGAAGTGAGCATAACAAATTTATTTAACTAAAGTTTTACATGACATAGGTGTGAGTCCTGATACCCAGATACGCTTTTGACTACAGACCCCCTGCTGTAGCCATTCAGCATCCTTCTTTCCGATGCCTGAACATCCCTGACAGTTTGGTGTGCGTGGGGAGCTGAATCTGGGCCTTCCTAGGCTTGGAACCACCTCCTGGTGGAATACTTCACAACTTTGGACTCCTGCTGGGCTTTAGAATTTAGCTGCAGGGCTTTCCCATAGCAGGGGTGCCCTAGGTGACAAAAATAGAAAACCCAGAAGTTTCTCCTACCCACAGATTCTCCCATATGTCCTGGGAGAACCCAGAGCTATTTAGGAATTCTGGAATGAGAATGGGCCAATAAGAATATCACATCTAGGGATAGGCAGGCTGCTGACCAGTTGTTTTCTTAACACCTTTCCATCCTTTGGCACCCACTGCAAGAAATGCCAGCCAGAACTCCTCATTTAGCTACCATATGGAGAAAATCCGTAAGAAGACCATGTGTAATCCTTATCAGCTAAGTGCTCTGAAGAGACGATTCACAGAAAGAATAGGGGAACAAGGACGCAGGTTTGCCAACCTGTCTTCTAGAAAGTCACCAGGCACCTTGCCCCAGAGTTATCTTCATCAGGCAGTTTATTCTGTTGAATGTGACTGAAAGATCTGCATTTTTTGCTCTAGTCATCTGGCCAGGAGTAAACATGCCACGGGCAGAACAGGAAAGTTCTCCATTCAGGAGAGTTATTTAGTATTTTGAAATGTCTGCAGGCCTGGGGTTGAACACTTGTCTAGCATGTGCAAGGCTGTGGGTTTGAGTCTCAAGACCCAGGGAAAAAATTCCTGCAAAAGAAATTCAGATAAAGATCAAAGATAGGATCTGGGGATTTAGCTCAGCGGCACAGCACCTGCCTGGCAAGTGCAAGGTTGTGAGTTCGGTTCCCAGTACCAGAAAAAAAAAAAAAAAAAGATCAAAGATGGAAACAGAGAAACTGTTCGGGAGAAGAGGTATTGCTTTTCCTCAGCCAGTGCTGGGCTTACAGGTGGTGCACCTGTAACAAAAGACAGATTAAGAAGAGAGGTGCAGACACATTTATTTAGGAGATACGGGAGCTTTCAGAAATGAAGACTTAAAGAAACCAGTGAATGTGTATGTTTGTGCTTCGGTTTGATACAGCACGGACAGTCATGCAGAAGTCTAGTTGGAGGGCAGAAAGGGTGTGATCTAAGGGTAATGCCCTGGGGGGAACTTAGCAAGGCCTGTTTGTTCACACTCTTCTCCAAGCCTCTGTCTTAAGCGCTAAAGCTGCTCCTCTCTTCTGGGTATAGGGAAAGTACCTTTCCCATGGAGGATGGGTGACCTGTTTCAGGGGAGAAAGGTGATTCTGCTGTTTTATCAAATGCCAAGCAGTCACTTATTGGGACAGTGTGTCTTGAACTCCATCAGAACCATGAGCACTGTAATCTCATTTTCCAGCACCATCTCCACAAGGCTGGTTTCTTCCTGTCCCACTTGTTCATAACTACAGTTTCTAAGAGAAACTCATGTGGGACAGGTGACACAGGCCACCTTCTAATATGGCCTTCCAGCATGAGCTAAAGGTCACATCCCACTGAGGACAATCAAGATCATGAGTAGAGTAGAACACAGGGCACCATTACATCATTCTGGGCTTGGGACCAGAGGTGACATTTACAACGGTCGGGTCAGTGTTTCCAGGAGGACCTTGGAAAGAATCTTTTCATAGTGGCTAAAAAGCTCCGATTTCCAAAATCCCTACGATAGCTTTTGACTCCTTTCCAACAGATTTTATTCCTCTAGTTTTATAAGAGTCATGCAGACTTAACCGGAGAGAAAATATGCTGTTAAAAAGAAGGTATATGATACAAGATTTCATACCGATGTCCAATTTAAACAGCTACTTGGCAGCACATTGTTCCACGACCCAAGCAATGAGCTCTGTGTCGAAAATAGGGTGTGTGCTGCACTCTCGGTCACCCTTCCCGCAGTTATAAGTGCAGTACTTGGCTCTTCGTCCTCTGTCTTGCCATGGTCAGGCAGGTAGTACTTGTCTTCCTTTATCTACTGGGGAGAACTCTCTAAATTATTGCTCTCTAACCTGAACAAGAGAAATCACTTCAGTTGTTTTTCCCAGAGGAGGTAAGTGAGCCACTAGACACAGCACTGTGCACACATGCAGACAACTCTATCTCAGTCAGTGAGACCAAAGAGAAGCATCCCACTCCTACCATTTGAAAGTGTGAGGCCTGAGCCCAGTGAAGCTTGTTTTGGTGTTTTCCCTCTGTAGCCTTTCCTTTCCTAACAGAAAAGAAGTTGTGCTGGGTGTGGTGGCACACGCTTGTAATCCCAGCACTCGGGAGGCTGAGGCAGGAGGATCTTTGCAAGTTCGAGACCAGCCTGGGCTACAAAGTGAGCTCAAGTTTAGCCTGAACTGCATGGTGAGACCCTGTCTCAAAAAGACAAAAAAGAAAAGAAAAGAAAAGAAAAGAAAAGAAAAGAAAAGAAAAGAAAAGAAAAGAAAAGTTGTATACATGTACTTTGGTTTGTTGATATCCAAATAATTTAAAGTAACTCAGAAAAAGAGTATTATACCACACACACACCAAAAAAGAAAAAAAAAAAAAAAAAACAGTACAGGCAGCATAAGATTAAAAGAGCTTCTAGGATTTACAGCCATATTCTGAGTCCCAGCTCCTTCCTGTCCTAAATATGCAACATTTGTCAGGCTAATGAATACCCCCATTTCCTCTTTTGCAATGTAGGAATAATATTAATAGTACCTTCCTCATGGGGTTGTTATGAGGATTAAATTCTAAAACATAGATAAGGAACTTAGAATAATGACTATCCTATACTAGGAGACAGTTTGTGGTTTAAGAAGGCCCCAATATGTAAAACCACATTTTCTGCCAAATTTTGAACAAAGAAAATAGTAAACAAAGGAGTAAGACAGGAAAACACCGAAAGAGCACCTGTGTAGTGAACATGATGGTGCACACCTGTAATCCTAGCACTCCAGGAGGCTGAGGCAGGAGGATTGCAAATTTGAGCCTGGCCTGGGCAACTTAGTGGCATAGTGAGAACTAATAACAAAATTTAAAAAAAAAACAAAACTGGAGATACAACTCAGTGAAAAGGCCCTGAGTTCAATCCCTACAAGAAGAAGAAAGAGAAGGAGGAGGAAGAGAAAGAGGAGGAAGAGGAAGATGATGATGAAGAGGAGGAAAGAAGAAGTAGGAGGAAGAGAAGGAAAGAGGAGGAAGAGGAGGAAAAGAAGGAAGAAGAGGAGGAAGAGAAGGAAAAAGGGGGGAAATGACTTGTTATTGCTAAAACTGAGACTAAAATTACAGCTTATGCTTAGGGCAGCAGTGGCCTTTTATTAGTCAGTGTTCAGTTACCGTGACAAAATGTCTGAAAAAGTCAACTTCAAAGTAGGAAAGCTTTATTTCTGGTTCATGGGTTCAGAAGCTCAATCTGTG
>NW_004955429.1:4872510-4887190 GCF_000276665.1 Chinchilla lanigera | reverse complement strand
AGGAGGAGGAGGAGAAATGAACCAACAAGCAAGCTGGCTAAGCATGTCTTTTTTCTAACAGGGAAAAGGGAAGGACAAGAAGCTCAGAGAACAGGGGAAGATTCTTCCTTCTGGAAAGTCAACGAGCAAGAAGTACTTTCCTACCAAAGTGGTGAATCTATGTGAGCAGTTACTAAACTTGGACATTTCACAGTTAATTCACATCTTTATGGTCCTGACTTAAGTCACAGAATGTCCTCAACAATCAAACTTCTAAAGGAATGAATAGAGAAGTGCTATGCATTTTGATGATTGCCTCTATTAAAAATCACCTCCATGGAGACTATAAATAACTTTTCAGAGCTTCTTTGAAGATTTTTCCACCAAGCGTTGGGTTCACTCTGTTAAACTTCTAAGCCAGTGTCTCTAGCATTCCCTTGACCTTTGACACAGGCAACCTGCATTGTTATCTCTAGTTTATATACCTGTTCTTTCTATGTGGATGACAAGTCCCTGGCTTATCACTTTATGTTGCTCATTGCCTGGATATTGGGGGCTTTGCACTATTACCTTAGATTTTCTGATATCCTTGCCCCTGCCAAGATCAGAGGGAGACAGTGGACCCCTCTTAAGGAGACCAGAGTAGAAGTGGGAGCCAGGCCATGGGCCTCTTGGAACCACACCCTCTTCATTCCCCATATTGCATCCACACCCAAATTGCTGAATTTCTTATTCATTCAATTCCACAACCTCTTAGCAAGCACAGGTCTCACAGTGGAGGTCACGAGAGTATGGCTGCCTCTTTCTCTGGCTGACTTCCTCTAGGGACAAGCTCTCTCCCTGGGTGGGCAGGTAGATACTCCTGCTTATTCTTCTAGGTCGGGGAAAGGAAAAGTCCCCACATTCAGGCTGCAGTGCCCCTGGTGGTGTGTTCTGACCTGCATCTCCCTTCATGAAAATACTGTGTTCCCTTCCAAAGTTTCGCTCTTTTGCCATCTGCAGGGCTCCATTTCTTCCTGTCCAGGACCCTGCCTGCCACAGGCCAGTGGGTGGCTGGCCCAGCCCAGGTCTCTGTGTTCAAACTGAACTCAAAGTCATCCTTCGAAGATGCCTTGGCCCTGTGTGCTGCGCAGACCAAGGAGCCTGGACCAAGTGGCCTTTCCACAGGAGGCAGTCATGAGTGCGCTCTGCCCGGAAAGCCCTCTGGGTGCTCATTGTGGGGATGAGCAATTGGCTTGTATTTGAGGGATCTACCTCCAGAAAAGTGGGCCGAGCCAGAGAGAAGATGAAATCATAGGACAGCAGAGATGAGATGATACGTGAACTTGCGCTCTAGAAGTTTGGAAGAGGAGGAGATCTGATGGTGCCAAGTCACCAAAAGGGTTTTCTTGTCAGGCAGGTAAAGAACAGGCTAGTGGGACAGCCCCTGAGGGGTGAGTCTCTTTGATAAACCATGCCAGCCAGGGAACTAAGTGTAGGTTTTGCTTTGTTGTTTTTACAAAGAACACGGGCTTGTTGACTGTGTGTTCTCTGAGGATGGCACCCAGGGTCTTGTGCATTCTAAGCATTTCATTCTACCACTGAGCTACTCTCCCAGCCCTAAGCCGAGGAGCTGGATTATAGCATTTAATAAAGTGGGTGTGTTCAGTTTATGCTAGGAGCTCTGTCTGTGGCGGATCCTGAGGACCCAGAGGGAAAGAACAAATAAGACCTAGCCCCTGTCCTCCAGGGGCTTCCAGTCTTATTTTTCCTGCCATATGTAAAGACCTCTAGAACAACCTGTCCTCCCAGGGCTTCTCGCCTGCAGCCTGCTTGCTGGTCCTCACTGAGAATCGGCAGTCCGGTACGCGGTTCCCACTTCCGGCACAACTACCGCATCGCACAGCCCTCCCGCAGCATTGGCCAGGAACTCGGGGGTCCCACCCAGGCCAGGCCCTGAGTGAGTAGATAAACAAGAGGCTGAGAAAAGGAAAAGTATTCCAGGCAGAGGAGGCGGCACGAGCCGAGGTAGGGGAGTGACAATAAGTGTTTTTTTTTTTAATTATTCATTGTTTCTCTGCAATTCTGACGTAACTGGGCATCCTCTATTTTCCCTGGCAAGCCTACCCGATGGGCAGTGCGTCTGTCCACGCTGGCCATAAGAAGGAGCGTGCAGAAATGTACAGCACGTAGAAGATGATACAGGGGGTGGCTCGAAGCACTGGTCCATCTTGGGAAATTTTTCTGATTATTTCCAGGTTTGTCTTTAAATTATTATCAGGGGAAGAAAAGGGTATGCTGGCAAATGTGGATGTTTCAAATTGCCTGGGGGTGAAATCGTGCTCCAATTCCTGATTCCTGCTGTACTACGTATTGGGAACTATTAATAAAAAAGAAATCTGAGGTACCTGCGTTGTCACAAACACAGGAGGAAAAGAAATCCACTCCCCCGGAAAAGGCAGCGCGGACTTTCAGAGCAGCTTTTGACTCTCTCGCCCTCTGGTGGTCGAATGAACACACAGGGCTTGCACTCCCCCTCGCCTCGCCTCTTTCCCTTGGTCTGCAGCCAGTGAAGGAGTCAGGAGGGCGCAGGGCCGGGCGGATCTTAAGCCCCAAAGCGTAGAGGTGCGCGGGTACAGGGGACGCTGTGCTGTCCCCCTGCCATCTCCTGTTACTCTGTGAGGGCTCCTGGCCTCCACAGGAGAATCCGGCTTGGAGCTCTGGGGATTAAATCTGCCCGCAGCTGGTGGCCTTTGTTTCATTCGTTTACCCAACAAATATTGCTGGAGTGCCTACTACGTGCCAGGCACTGGGCTGGCGGAAGGGCACAACCCTCGACATACTGCACTGTGATTGGGAGTTAAACCAAAGGGTTTGTACAGGGTGCTGGGATTTCACCCAAGGTAAAGTGAACACCTGGCTGGACGCAGGCAGAAATTTTAGATCAGCAAAAGGATCTACACACTAATGCCTTTTTAGTCGAATGATAATTTTCCTGCTACATCCTTTCTTTATAACTCACACGTACTGGGCTTCGGCATCTTTTTTATAAATGGTCTTTAGAGTTCTTGACAACTATTCATAAATTGGTACAGTGATCAATCAAACTTGCAGAAAACACAAAATTAAGGCCAGGTGACGTGCCTGTTGCTAATTTATGAGAAAAGAGGGGTTTGAGCAAAATATTGATCCCTTCCCTTTTGCTAGACTGTGAAATGCAGAGTTGCTGATACTAAAGGAACTGCACCCACAGACACCTAGGACAGTGATGAAGGTGGATGTAGCTGGGCCCATTTGTGGTAATCCCGAGCAGACAGAACCAGCGTCAAGACTTGGGTGGAGTGCTGGTGCACACGTCGAGTTTGTTCTGCAAAGCGGGGTCTGCATTCTGAACTTGTGCTACCACACTCTTAATTAATCGCTTCGTGTAGCCAGTTTAAAAACTATTTTTCAAATCCTCTTTTGATCCTTACTACCTCGTCAGATTTTCACATCTCTTTCCAGAACCTTTATAAAAGACACTCTATCATAGTCCTTTTGTCTGCTGCTCTCAAGTCCGTTCTCCACACAGATTTACCTAAAACACAGATCTGATCCTGTCCCTGCTCTCTAGCGTGTGTGTGTGTGTGTGTGTGTGTGTGTACACTTACACAGCACTGGGGATTGAAACTGTCACCTCCACGTTGACCTACATCCCAGCCCTTTTTATTCTTTATTTCGAGACACGGTGTGGTTAAGCTGCTGTGTTGCTCAAACTTGGCTCAAACTTTCGATCTTCCTGCCTCAGCCTCTGAGAATGCTGTTTCAGCACGACTGGCTTGCTGCTCTACTTTGTTTTTATGCAATTTATGACTCCCTAGCGCTTACAAGACAAGCATTTTGTGCATTGAGTGATGGACCTGTTCATCCGTACGCATTCCCTTCACAGCAGTGCTGGGGTCCAGCGGGTGTTCTGCATAGCCCTGTGGGCTTGTTAATCGAATATCGAAATACATCAATTTACTTCTGTGCTGTATTGGTTATCGAAGTTCCCCTTTAGTGTGCCGGGTAGCCCTGACGGGATCAAATCCCATTCTAAATGGTTTATGATTACGTTTCAAGAACCCTATTACCGGCAAGGAATGTTTATCAGAGTCGAGTCTTCTGCTATTCCCCTATCTCTGAGTTGCACAGAATTCTATGGCCAATTTTCTTTGGGTGCTCAGAGTTGAGTTAATTGGATTTTGGCTTCAATATAGCATAGAAATTCGTTGGTTGCAAAGGCCCCTTGTTTGGGTTTTGGAAGGGTTACAGATGGGCCAAAAGTGGAGAGCCCTAATCTTTCCCACCAGGGCCAGGTTCTTGTCCGGCAGATGCTCCCACACCGCGTGACCAAGGTTCACATTTCTCCTGTCCGGCTTGCAAAGGTAATGAGGCTGGGCGCATCTCCCCCAAATGTATTCTCAGCAGTTCTGTTTGTTCGGATTGCCAAGGCCTCGGTGTTTGGCGTTCATTCAGAGCGGTGCAGATATTAAAGAAGCATGCCATGATGAACCCCCTCTGAAATGGAGAAGCCGGAGCTCATGAGTCCAGCGAATCTTGCTGTCTGCCCAGCGGCGTCACTGTCACTCTGACCCAACAGTGTTAGTCACATGTCTGGGGCCCTCGGGGACCTTGACCCTCATTCGGATGATCCTATCAGTCTGTACAGCCCGCTGGGGAGAGCTGCCAGTGCGCTGTGCGGTTGGAGCACCTCACATAATCACTAGGTACTTCCAACATGCCTGGCATTCATCTCCTTTAAGTCTTACAGCAACCCTGCTGGGCAGGCACTGTTATTATTGCCATCCCAGACAGGGCCTCACTGAATCACTAAGTTGCACAAGCTGGGCTCAAACTTGTGATCCTGCTGCCTCAGCCTCCCGGCATCCTAGGATTACAAGTGTGCACCACCATGCTGGCTTTACTGCCTTTGTATAGGTTAGAAAACTAAAGAAGCTAGCTCAAGTTGCACAGCCCAAAAGCAGTGGATGAGACAGGAATTTATGGAACGGGTGGGTGCGTTTTCCACCTGGCTGCTTTGGCAGGAACATTAGCTAGAGGCTGAGGGGCTGTGTAGAAGGTGAGACCTCCAGAAGCTGGCTGAGCCAGGGACAGCGGAGCATGCCTGCCGTCCTAGACACTCCGGTGGCTGAAGCAGGAAGACTGAAAGTTACCTTGTCTTACTAAAGGGTGCACTTGAGCTGTGTGGAAGGACTGTAGCAGCAGCAGAATTAAAATCCAGACGGCCCTAGGGTTCATCTAAGCTGAAGCTTTCCTTCCTAGATAAGAAGTGCCGAGGCTCAGAGATGTTAAATAGCCTGCCTCTCTGGCGTGAGCGTGAAGTGCTTCTGCATGAATGAACCAATGCTGTGTTAATTAATAGTGTTTTCTGTCTGTGTTTCATTATCTTTTGATTTTTTTTATCCACCGGGCCACATTGTTTTTACTTATTTTCTCTTACTAGTTAAACAAAGACACTCGTTTGATGGTGGACGCAATTTCTGGAATGACTAAAACTAGTGCTGAATGGATGAGCTTCAGCCTGGGAGATTCTAAACCATGGTGGGCAGGGTGCCGGCTCCTTGCTCGTGTAAAGCGTGTGGAAGAGGGGAGCCGGCCGGCCGAGGGACGTTCTCTTCTCTGTGACTCAGTACACAAACACCCAATCTGCTACCTCCACAGAGGCTCCGTGCCTCCCCGCTGCTCATCTCCCCTTTCCTGGACAGCCTCCATGTGCTGGGAAACCCTCGGCCAATGTAGGGTCATTATGTGAATTACAGGAATCAGACAGTTTACCTTTCAGTGGGTATGTGTGCACTGTGTGAGAAATACACCATTGTTTTATCCAAACCATACCAAAAACCATATTATAGGAGAAAATGCTTAATTTTAAGTGAGTTAATATAAAGTGAATACTAACATAAATTGTTATAATTTGATGAGAAAAGACACATGGTTACATTCTGGGTAACAGTGACCCAAAAACAAAGTAATTTTCCCTGATATTTTTCTTTTTCTTTCTTTTCTCTCTCTCTCTTTTTTTTTTTTTTTCCCTGTACCAGGAATGGAACTCATGACCTCAAGTTTGCCAGGCAGGCCCTGTGCCGCTGAGCTAAATCCCCAGCCCCCCCCCCTTTTTTTTTTGGTTGTTGCTCCTTCTTTTTGGTACTGGGGTTTGAACCCAGGATCTTGAGGTATATCCCTAGACTTTTTTGTTTTTGTTTTTTTGAGGCAGGGTCTCGCTATGCAGTTCAGGCTGACCTTTTGCTCACTTTGTAGCCCAGGCTGGCCTCAAACTTGCAACGATTCTCCTGCCTCAGCCTCCTGAGTGCTGGGATTACAGGTGTGCCACCACAGCTGACTTGGGTTTTTTGGAGACAAGGAAGGCCTCACTAAATTGCCTAAGATGGGCTCAAATTCATGATCTTCCTGTCTCAGCCTCCTGGAGTGCTGGGATTAGAGGCATGCATCACCAAACACAGCTTTCTTTTTCTTAAATTTTACTGTCTTCCTGAGTTTGGGCCACATACCTTTAGAATTCTGGGGTGCTCTTGAAGTGAATCATTTGACTGTAAAAACTCACCACCAAAGGCACTTTTAAACTATTGAACTAAAGTCTTTGAAAAGATAGGACAAAGAACATTGTGTGTGTGTCTGTTTTTAAGCTGAACCAAACCGCAGTTATTGCTTTATTTCAGAAGGGATTCTGTAAACTCTCCAATTGAATTTCCTGATATTTTGCAGATTGTGACCTGTATAGGGAATAAGTAATAGAACTAGGCACTTTTGGGTTATTATTTATATGTAGAAGTAAAGAAGAGGAAATAGCTTTCCCAGGCCACCTGAGCAGCTGTGTGTCTCAGACATCTGAGACGCAGAAGTAGCAGCAGCAGGTGGACAGCGGCACTGGAAACCAGCAGGAATCTGTCTTTGACCCCACCTCCGCGTCCATCCACTGCTGCCCCATCACCGCCCCCCACCTCTTTCCCCCCTCCTTTCCCTCCAGCTTCTGCCTTCCATACTGCCTACATCTGAGGTCACCAACTCAACCCAGTTTTCCTGGGACTGCTCTAGTTTAGCAACAAAATTTCTTAGTGGGGCAGTTGGTGGCCTAGCTGGGTCTCTTTCCCGTGCATTTCATGTTCCAGTTCTGTAAGAGAGAAGAGAGGAGATCTGGCTGGGCACCTTAGGCTCCTCTTCAGCTAGGGCCTGTCCTCAGTGACCCCTGCTGAGTGCACCAAGGAAGGCTTACAGTGACAGAAAGAGGATCCCCAGCTACCTTCCTCTGCAGGGGCCTGTGAGCAGAGCATGCCTGGGAATAGCATTAGTTAGCTGCTGGTCCACTTTCCTACCCTACTGTGTCACCTATCAGAGTCCTGGCATTGCCAGGCACTGTGGTACCTGCGTGTAATCCCAACCCTGGGGAGGCTGAGGCAGGAGGATCACCACCAGTGTGAAGGCAGCCTGGATAGAGGTGTGTGTGCAACGTGCAATGAGGAGGGGGCAGAAATAGGTTCTTTTTTTTTTTTTTTTTTTTTGTCTTTTTGAGACAGCATCTCACTAGGCAATTGAGGCTGGTCTTGAGCTCACTTTGTAGCCCAGGCTGACCTCAAACTTGCAACAATCTGGCTGCCTCAGCCTCCCGAGTGCTGGGATTACAGGCATGTGCCACCATGCCTGGCTCAATGTTCTTTTATGTTATCATTTCATCTGTTTTACTTTTATGAATTTAATCATGTTATACAAATTAAACTACTAATAGCGTTATGGGAACCCTAGAGCCACCTTAATTCCATATTTTACTCCACTAAATCTTACCCGGTTGAGAGATTCTAGTTTTCCAAAGGAAAGTGGGTGATGTTTCCAAAGAGCCTGAAAGTGAGGAGTTTTAAACTCCAGCAGCACATGAGTGGAGACAAACCCAAGCTCCCAGAGATGCTGCGGGGGAGAGGGGGGGAGTGGATGGGACCCTGTGTAAAGGCACCAACTCAGAGTCCCCTGAGACCCAAAAGAGTCCCTGAAACCCTCAAGCATCCAGAATGCTTTGAACACCCCACCCCCTGAGCTTCTGGGGCCCTCAAGGGCCCGTTTCTGGCCCATGAAAGGCTGATGCTCCTGTCCAGCCTGTCTTCTCCTCTCTGGGTCTCAGAGTTGGAGATCAGGGTCCCAGGGTGTGGCCCAGTGGTAGAGAACTGGACTGGCAGGTGCAAATCCTGGAGGTTATCCCCAGTGTAGCCAAAACAATAAAACACTTTATGAATATCACTCACAGAAGTGGAGAACTGTCAAGCCTAACCAAAACTAGAAGCTTTACTGAAACACCTAGATTAATGATTGAGTGGCAGAGAAGCCTAAACAAGTGATCCACCCAAGCCTATCATCCCAGCACTCAGGAGGCTGAGGCAGGAGGGTTGCTGAGAGTTCCAGGCCAGCCTGGGCTACATAGTGAGTTCACACCAACCTAAACTATGTAACCAGATCCTGTCCCAGAGGGAAAAGCAAAGCAAAGCAAAGCAAAACGACACCAGATGTCCCAAGTGTCCTGAGCTGGAACAGAACTGGGAAAGCAATTCCACAAGTCTAGGCGGAACAGAACAAAGCCCTTAGGGAGGGTACAGTGAGGAACATCTTCCCGCACAAACACTCGCCAGGATTCTCTTTGCACGGAGTCAGGCGACCCCCAGGGCCTGCTCTCGTTGGCCCCTCCCCAGCCCAGGGTTCCGCACCTGCCGGGAGTAGGTCCCCAGCCTGCGCTCTGCCTGGCTCTTTCTCCTGGGCTCTTCGCTTCTCCTCGGCACCGCCCGTATGGTCCCCGCAGCCTAGCAGGCTCAGCTACAGATGGTCCGAGACAGCCTGGGATCGCTGGAGTGAGCCGCCCACCGCCCCCTGGTTTGCACAGTAAAGACCCCAGGCAGCACGAGACGCAGCCCTCCGCGGCAGGACGCGGACGCTGGGGAGTAACCTCTGCCTTTACCAAGCCTGGTTTTACTTTTCCTCTCAGTATGGCAAGAATTAGGGTGATTGTGTCATCCAGGACCATTTCCTCTGACTTTGGTGGTAAGAAAAGAGGATGAGAGAGGGGCAGAGCAAATTAAGAGCCTAGAGAAAGGAGAAGGGGAGCCAGACTCTCAGGAGCTCCCTGGGCCTCAGTTTCCCCCTCTGCCCCATGGCTGTGGGCACCGCAGGGAGAAGCGCTCACTAGGGCTCGGGGTGTGGAGGTGCGATCGGCTTCCCCTGTTTGTTGCCCCTCTCCTGCCTTGAGTGAAGCACGCGGGAAAATACAGAGCGGAGAGTGGGTTAGGGCAGCCCGCGCCCACCATATAGATCTCTGTGGAAGGCTAGTAAGGCATGCTGGGTACAGTGACAAGCTGGACCCCAGAGCGTGCCTGTACCTGCGCAACTCCGCGCTTCCTCCCGGGTTCCGCGCGGAGCCTCCCGGCAGCTCTGGGGAGCAGGCCATGGTTCTGCTCGCTCTGCAGTGAAAGGCACCAGCGTGGTGTTGCAATTTTCAATGAAAAGTTGCACCTGGAACCCAGACTTGGGCTGTGGCGACCGGAGCAGAGCGGAAGGGAACCCAGCTTTCCATAGGGGCCGCTGCTCTGACTGAGGCGAGATAAAAGAAACCTCCATAAAAAGGAACATCAATGGGTTCTCTCAAAAAAGAAAGCAAATATGCTTAAAGCATTAACATGCTGGGCCTGTGTTTTATATTATATTCCTGCATGTGGAATTTGTATGGAGGGCAGGGCATTCCCGGGCATCTGAAAGGGGAGACCTGCGTATTGGGGGCCGAGGGGGCCTCCCATCTTGGCTAGCAGGTCTCCCTCCAGCTCTGGAATTTTAAGGACTTCATCCAAGGAAAGTCTGGCTACACTATGAGGAAAATACTGCAGATACGAATGATTACTCGGGGAAGGGTGTGGTAGAGCAAGCGTGCCGGTGATCCCCGAAGTCTGGGAGGATGAGGCTGGAGAATTGGATCACAAGTTTGAGCCCAGCCTGGGCAGCTTAGTGACTTAGTGAGACTGTCTCAGAAAAAAGAAGTCTAGGATGTAGCTCATTGTGAAGGCCCTGGGTTCACTCCCCAGTACAAGAAAGAAAAGGAGGGAAGGAGGGAAGGAAAAAGAGAAGGGGAGAAGAGAGAGAGAGAGAAAGAGAGAGAGATTGGCTTGGTCATATCTGTGATATCCCTGCTTTTTAACAAAGAAAAAGTAAAATGCATTATGTGCAGGTACCAACTCCCCATGATGCATATCATAATGTGTGCTGCAAGCCGGGTGTGCGCACACCTGTAATGCCAGCACTCGGGAGGCTGAGGCAGGAGGATCATTGCGAGTTCGAGGCCATCCTGGGCTACAGTATGAGCTCAAGGCCCTCAAAAGGACAAAAGAAAAAAGGCCGGGGATATACTTTAGTGGCACAAGCACCTGCCTGGCAAGCACAAGGTCCAGAGTTTGATTCCCTGTACCAAAAAAAAAAAAAGACAAAAAAAAATGTGCTGCAAGCATGCACTAATTTTTTTTTTTTTTAAATTGAGAAAGACTTTAACACAGAGCACAAGGCTTTCCAGAGGAGGTGAGGGGTGTGGGATGAATCATACAGACAGGTGTCATAGTGTAGAAGTTTCATTTTCTGATGTAAAACTGGTGGTGGGCTTGCAATATGGCTCTGAGGAGAATTGCACCTTTGCGTTAATTAATGCTTAAAATTCTCTCGCAGAGAATTTATGGGGAAACTCAAAACACCATGGTTTGTTTCACTTTTGGAAACCTGAGAAGTGCACAGGGCTTCTCTTGGATCACACGCAAGTGGCCATCTGTGCTGGTTTAGCAGGACGGTCATGGCTCCTTATTGTCCAGTTGGAATTATTAATAGTGTCCCCTGTCCCTCTCCCAAGTGCTCAGGTTTATATTTAAGTAGAAGGTGACTCTGGCCACCTGACACTGCGCTGTCAAAACCAGGACAGGAAAGTCTACATTTCACATTCGCCGCACTGTCCTATTACGCAAATGTTTTTGCAGTTGTTGGAAGTCCTTTCTTTCTGACTCACAGGGTGGCACACAGGCAGCCTGCCCCTTGAAAAATGGGGAACATGTAATATACATCCAACCTGCAGCCTTCGCTGGAAACATTTTTGTTGTCTTATTTTTCTCTTTGTTTTGTTTTACACTCACGGTTATCAATTCCTGTGAAAAGTACATTTAAGGACTTCAGTGAGCATTAATTATTTCTTTTGTGTCCTAATGCTTTTATCCTAGACTATTTTGCTGCTAGTAGGGTTCAAAGGGAAACAATTTAAATATATATTAGGACAAGTCCACTTATGCTTGGTTCTAGAAATGGTTTCTTTCTGGAAAAACTTATATAAAGAAAATTGGCGGGGCTGGGGATTTAGCTCAGCGGCAAAAGCGCCTGCCTGGCAAGCGCAAGGTCGTGAGTTCGGTTCCTGGTACCGGGGAAAAACCAAAAAAAAAAAAAAAAGAAAATTGGCATGCTTTTCCACTGCCCTGTAATTAAATAGGCTTTCTGCGAAATCATCCACAACTGTTTGTGATTCTTGTGCTTAATCATGACAGATGACACTTAAATTGCATTATCCAAACCAATAGTAGTAGCCCAGTCCTACGAGCTATGAGTAAAAATCACCTTTGCCTTTTATCTTAGAGCAGCACCCTTTTATCTTATCACTTGTCCTTTCTCTTAAATGACACTTTTTCATGTATGTTAGGTTATTTCAATTCATAAATTGCAACAAACGGAGCCCCTAGCCTAGAAATAGTCCTACACCTTAACCGGTTAACAGAAATGAAGTTGAAACTTTAGCCCCTTGGTATTGTCATTGTAGCTCTCTATACGATTGGAAGAAAATCAAATTTCAAGTTCTTCTCACTTCCCCAGCAAGGTACAGCAGTAGGCAGATTGGATTGTAATAGCAATTTTTAAAGCTAGACATTAAATTAAACCAAAAAGCACAGTGTACTTCTAGTTCAGAGAGTGTGTCATTTGGTTTTTTTTTTTTTTTTTTTTTTGGGTTTTGGTTTTTTTTCCAGTACCGGGAATTGAACTCACAACCTTGCGCTTGCTAGGCAGGCGCCATGCCGCTGAGCTAAATCCCCAGCGCCCAGAGTATGTCATTTGGAAAGAACATCTTCCCAGTAACAACACTTGACAATAGTATTTTTCATGCTGATCTGAGTTACGGAGTTTATGTAGCTTGTAGAATCCAGCTCTGAGAAACTGACAATCAGTGAAAAGTTCTTGGTAAGGTCCATACGCTTTGGGGACAGACATGTGGAAGGGTTTGCACACAAGGTCCTGAATCTTGTGCTGTCTCAAGTTATTTTTAGTCCATGTTCTTGAGGAGGAACAAAGGGCCAGTGATTTAACCAGTAGAAGTTTTTCACTACAGAATGATTAGAAAGTGTTACCGTAAACGTATGTATCAATTTCATGGTACTTGGTGATTTACATTAATCACCTTTTTCCTGTTGCCTTGTTCTTTTGTGCCTTCCACAAAGGGCTTTGCTTCCAGGAATAGCTGCCTAGAGGTGGCTTTGCTAGTGTGCAGGAGAGGGCCGGGGTAACTCAAACCAGTGGGCAGCAGAGAGGGCTCCTTGGCCTGTTCAGACACTGGGAATTTCAGACCCGATGGGGGAGTTTCCCACATATTATCCATCTGGGAATCAACAGAGGCCTGAAGTTTTGCTCTCACATTTTGCAAACATCCCCAAGAAAGCACCATCTACCTCTATCAGGAGATCTTTTCTATTTGGATGGAGCTAGTCAGGAGGACACACAGGCCCACTGTGTTTGTGTCACTGGCCACCACGACAGGCTGAGGTGGTCAGCTTCATCTCGGGGGTTTGGGCTTCGTACTGTGTCAGATAACAAACGGGAGCTGCTAACAGTGGGCTCTTCCCACATGAAAGCACGTCAGGTGGAAGGCCGAGAGACATCTGGCACAGACTGACATCCCTCCTAATACCGCACCCCCCATTGATACCTTCGCATCAATGATTCGAAGACAAATATACAACAGTTAGCTGGATGTGGTGGCTCATACCTGTAATCCCGGCACTCGGAAGGTTGAGGCAGGAGGATCATTGCGAGTTTGAGACCAGCCCGAGCTACAAAGTGAGCTCAAGGCCAGCCTGAACTGCACAGCGAGACCCAGTCTCAAAAAGACAAAATAAAAACAGAAACAAAAACAAACAAACAAAAAACCCCAGGTACATAAGAATCATAATCATCTGGACCTAGGAGCCTGAACACGGGTTTTTCCTTCATGAGCATTCTATACGGAAGGAAACAGTAAGGCTCACGGGGTGTTCGCTGGCAATGGAACTGCATACTGTGTGAGATTACCAGGTCGTTCTGTTGCAGAGTCCTGGAGACCTTGAGTAACCTGCCCTGAAAACCCAAGTGCTTGCATTCACACTGCCAAGGTGCCGCTTTCCTTCTCTAGAAGCCTCACTGCTTGTTGGATTTCACCAAGAATGCTCTTAGGAATCCAGGGGCTCTTTTCCTCCTCTCCTAACATGGGTATAACCCATTCCTTGGCACGTCTACTTTCCTTTTGGTCTATATCCTTTGTCCTTTAGGGCTTCCGCATATTATGTCCCAACTGGCTAAAATATGTCCCCTGCGCTGCCAAAACACACAGGTGACCCAAGGTCATAATCTGGGGCTGGGCCAGCCATTGTTCCACACGCATTTGTGATCCAAATCAATGTAAAACCTTGCCCAAGTGGCCTACAAATCGGGTCAAGTTATGGTCAGCAGGCTGCGCGTTGTGGCCCTTTCCCTCAAAGGATACAGGCCCAGCAGTTTAAGCTCACATTCCTCCTCCAGCCGTTGTGTTACTTTTAGATATCTGAAATAGCAGGGCACATGTGTCTTATGTTTTCTTTCTTTCTTTCTTTCTTTCTTTTTTTTTTTTTTGTGGACATCGTGACTCCTATTTTCACTTTCTGGGAAATTTGCCAGTTTTTCAAGAACCGAGTACAGCACAAAATAAATATTTGTAGGTAGTTTAAAAGGAGAATAAGTCTGTTGGATGTAACTCTGCCCATCCAAAGAAAAGCGTTTTAATTCCTTTTCAGATGTCTTAAAGGAATTAACCTGAGAGATTTGGAAGGTTGATGTATTAGGTCACTTTTCAGAGTTGTGATCCGTGCGTGTGTGTTGGGGGGAATGGGAGCAGTCGGAGAAAGTGAAGGCAAATGAGCAAAAACTTTTTAAAGTGCGGATTAGGAGGCTGAAACGGATTGTGTGGAAGTTACACTACCTTTTCATAGATGCTAATCAGGTTCCAACAAGTTAGTTCCGGCAAGTGTTTATTTCACAACATTCAGCACTTACTGTTTCTCCCCCTTCCCCCGCTCCATTTTTTCTTTTTTTAATAAGGGACTGCACTTAATTTTGGAGGCCCCGGAATTCGCTGCTCATTAATAGGTAAATCAGCCGATTTGGGGTCAGTCTCACTGTGCTCCTGAGATTTTCAAGAGGGCAGGGCACTGGCTTCCAGCGGAGGTTCCCTTCCCTAATCTCGTGTGCAATGTTTTCCTTCCTCGCCGGGCTGCAGAGTGGGTGGTTTGCAGCAGGGAACCCGGCAGCCTGAGGCCGGGGCAAGAAAGGCCGTCACCTGTTGGGGCCTGGCCCGGAGCCGGGGCGGGCGCGGGGCAGCCGCCTGGGGCCCAGC